>NC_136468.1:141181821-141726821 GCF_902686455.1 Sciurus vulgaris | reverse complement strand
CGGAACGACGAGGGCTGGGGTTTACGAGAGCGGTAGATCACCTCCATCCACGTTCTGTTGAGCAGACCTCGGCTGGCAGGGTCCCAGCTGCAACCAGGCTGGGAAGTGCAGTCTTCCTGGGCACCCAGAGGAAGGGGAGGCAGAGCTGGTTGGTGGTACTGCCTCTGCCACCACCTGTTCTCAAATCATCCAGATTTACTGTGAGCACCTCTTAGGTATCAGGCACATTTGGGGGCCCAGGGCTGAGAGCATCACCAAGGATCTGACTACGGAGGTCTGTAGGTCACTAGGCACGAGGACACAGTGGCATAGGCAGCCGAATCTCATGCAGTTGGCACCTGCCGAGCGTAAGACACATTGGCTCTTCTCATTGGCATGAAAATCTTGAGGGGCCGGATGTCTTTCCTCCATTTTCACATAAAGAAACTCAGCCACACAGTCGGTCACTGCTAAAAATCAGGATTCGAACACAGGTCTGCCTGACTCCGGCTCCTGAACCCTGCAGGGCTTTCAGTGCAGAGTGGCTGCCTTTGTCAGGATTCCCAATAGGGACAGCACCGGGCGCTGGGGAAGGGACCTGGCGTCTGCCGAGACCCTGCAGGACACAGCCTGGAGCCAGGACCAGCCACGCCTCTGGAAGTGTGGCCACGGGGCAGGTGGACTATGCGAGAATCATGAGAAAGTAGGGAGAGGAGAGGGCACTGACCTTGGCCCCTCTCCCTCGCACGCCACTCTTCCGGGGCCTTCCACTGGCCAAGCCCAACCCAGCGGTCACTGAGAAGGCAGAGAGTGGACAGGAGGCACAGAAGGAACAATGATTCGTCTTGAGAAGGGGCTCCAAAGCCCCCCAGTTCTATATGCCGTTGGATGTTTACTGGAAGCACAAACATCACAACGTTGTCAGTTTCGGGGACCCGCAGGGCCTCCCCCTGTCCATGCCGTGGGTGGACATCGCTGTCCTGGAGGGCAGGGCCAGTGTTTCCGCTCAGTGTGATCAGAAGATAGGAACAGAAGTGGGGTTAGGGGAGGCAACCTCCCCCCGAGGGGTGCGTCGTCCCTCTGGGAAACGGGCAGACGTCCCCCTTCAGCCTGGGGCTGAGAACCTTTCAGAGTGACCGTCTGGCTGAAGTTTTGATTCATTACGGGCCAGTTATTTTTTCACCACCTCCCAGGATCCAACAGGAGCGGGAGGTTCCGAGTGTGTGTGTGTGTCTGTGTGTGTGTGTGTGTGTGTGTGTGTCCAGTCACCTCCACAACCCACCCGAGGGTCCCTCTTTCTTTTCTTCTCTGCATCTGGGGATCGGCCTCTGTTAAACCTGCTGGAACCCAAGACGAGGGGATGCCTGGCCCTCCGCTCCGCTCTGTGGGATGAGGGAGACTTGCTCCTGCCGGGCTGTCCTCAGAGATCCCACTAATTTAATTTGCTTTAATGACTCCAAACTCTGAAACACGGCTGACGCTTCCCCGGGGTGAGCGCGAATGTCCCCGAATGGGAATACCGAACGCCAGGCTATTTTTAGGCAAGAAATCTGGCTCACTTCCTCCCTATCAAATCCAATCAGTTTCCTGCACCCACCAACACGCAGTGGTAAATGTACAGGACACCCTGGCTTGGCGCCCGCGGCGGTCGTGAGTCCTGTCGGTAGGTAAGGGCTTGAACTGCACGATCAGGGTGACCTTGGGGACTTCCTGAATTTTTAGAGTCGGTTCTAACAGGCACCACAGAGGCCCCCGGATGGCCCGGCAGGGCCAGCGGGTGTGCCCCTGACGGGACGCCTCAGCCGTGAACCCGTGCACAGGTCATTTATTTGGAAGGTGAGACCAAGAAGCCAGAGTGAGCACAGGAGGAAGAAGAAAAGCCCGTTTATGACTGTATCGTATTATCAAGGTCACGGCCGAGGAACAGAGTCTGGATTTTGCAGGGGCCTCCTGAGATGCTCAGAATGGCTCCCCAAGTCGGCCCCGCAGGACGCGAGGCTGAAGTGTGCACCCGGTGGTTCCCACCTCCGGCGGCTAGATCCCTCCACTGCTAGATAGAGGGCGGATGCCATCTAGCAGATTCCCAGGGGCATTGGGGAAGGCCGGGGACAAAGGCAGGTCAGCCTCAGCGAAGTCTGAACTCTCGGGAACTGTCACCACTGCTAAGGCTGAAACCAGAAGGACGGGTGGAGACCGGCAGGTGGAGTCACGGGTGCCATGACGCCCACCGAGAACCCTAGGTAGCAAGTGAGAGGGACCGCGAGCCCTCGATCAATAACAGCTGCAGGTCGGGTGTCCAGGAACCGGTCATCCAGGAGAAGCGCACGGTCAAATCGAAACAGCACACGGGTTCCTCTCATGTGGCTGCCCTGTCCCGGCAAGGATTCTGAGTCGCCTCCATGGGTTGGTGGGAAGACGTGCGGTGATGGATTTTTGATGTCTGCCCTGACAGTGGGAGGGGGAGCGGGGGTGTGGGCTGCTGATCTTCAGAATATGTTGCTTCTTCCTCCAAGTCTCCTACGTCACGCCTAGGGGTTAAGTGCCACCATGTCTAAGGGGAGAAAGACACTGCTTTACCTTGGTGCTCCACGGGAAGACTGAAATCGTAAGTTGACAGGTACTTTGGAAAGACAGAGGACAGAGTGCAAGAGAATCCCGGCTCCGGCTCCCTGGCTCCCCCTCGCTGCTTGGTCCTCTCCTGAAAACACTTTGGGGGTAAAGAGTTTCTCTAAGCAGACAGACCCGGTTCCCTTCTTGCCACTAAAAGGCACTGAAGGAGATGTTTGGCTCAGGGACCCTGATTTGGCCGTAAACCTCGGGGTCAATATTTTCTCTCTCTTTCCCATCAACTTTGAACTGTGCTCATGGTAAAACAGTACCCTGAATTTCCTTCCTTCCCTGTGAACCCCCCACACCCTCAATCCCTCTGGTTTAGGAAGCACTATGACCTCACCCTCACCCCAAGAATGAACTTCAATTATTGGAAGCTAGGAGTCAGCCAACGACAGCCCAGGTCAGTCACCTGTTCCTGTAAATAAAGTTGTATTCCGTCACAGCCATGCTGTTCATTTACATAATGTCTCTAACAGTTTTCCTGCTCTAAAAGCAGAGTTCAGTGGGTGAAAGACACACTCTATGGTTCTTGACCTAAACTTTTTATTATCTGGCGCTCCAAGAAAAAATGTTAGCTGATCTTTGGTCTAGGTTCGTCTAACTATCCATCCTCTGGGTACCATGATTGATTTATAGGTTAAAAACAAATTAACTCAAACTAGGTCAATGAAACTCAAAGCTCTCTGCTTCTCTAAGCATGAAGCTGAAAGGATGTGAGGTCCGGAGCCCATGCAGCCATTTTGCAGGTTTGAGGAAGGTTTCATCTCTGTCCTCAAAGATCAAATAGAACAGACATGGAGACTTGACTGAATAGGAGTGAGCCTTTGTCCATGGCGTAAATAGTACACTTAGAGAAGGCTGAAGCTGGACCTCAGAGTTAGCAGAATTTGAATTGAAGGAAATGGCACAGGGGTGGCAGGTGAGGGGCGGAGACAGCACAGCCCAGGTGTGGGTGTGAGTGAGGAGAGAACCTTAAGGAGAGGTTGGCTGGGCAGAAATGCCAGTCCACACCAGGACATCTGAAGCCCTGGCGTCAAACATGAACGCTACCCCAGGGTGAACCGCAGCCTGGTGTGTCCAGAGGGTCCTCTCCGAGGGGAGGGGCCAAGCTCCGCCCATTGTGCTCGTCGCCTGCGCATGTGCGTCAGTCAGTCAGCTTGCAATTCACCCAGGTGCCCTCTCTCCTTATGTCCCTTTTTAGGGGCAGAAACTGAGGCTTCGCAGGAAAACCCCGCAGCTGCCGGTTGCATCTTCCTCCTCTGCACCCGGCTCTGTGGCTCCTGTGATCAGTGGGAAGCTGGGTGGTGACATCCTGTTCGCCTGGGCACAACCAGGGCCTTGTGTATGAACGCCCATGCTGCAGGTGTTTCTCTGGTAAGGTGAGGGTGGGTGTCCCGGCCCTCCCGAGGGGACGGAAAATGCATTCCACCTCCAGTGCCCCTTCCTTGGCCACCGATCACAGAATAGAATAAAATCCAGATGCACACGTCTGGCCCACAGTCCCGCCTCTCCAGTGCCATCCTCCGCCACACCACCCCCAGCCTGCAGGCTTGGACCACAGCAACTGCCCCGGGGCTCCAGCTTTGCAGGTTGCAACCCACCCCAGGGCCTTTGAACAAGCTCTTCCCTCTGCCTGGAGATCTCCACAGCTGACTCGTGCATTTTCCAGATCTCGTCTAACTTCCCTTCCCCAGGGGAACCTGCGTGGGCGCCATGCCCAGATTGGAACAAGGGGCTCTTTAGCACCCCCTGGTAGAACTGCGCCTGCCCTCTCCCAGGTCATCTCCCCGAAGGTCCTACCCAGCATCCTCCTGGAGCGAGGATGCTGCAGCCTTGGAACTCGGAGTCATGAGAAACCCTCTCCCGATTTCTCCCCAGCCCTCTGCAGCCTGCTCAGACGAGACTCCCCGGGAGCAGGGGCTCCATCCACCCCACCAGGTGGTCCCGACCACCTCCACCCTGGAGATCAGCCAGATGCGCCCCACGCCTCAGCCTGGGCTCCAGTTCCGGGTCAGCAGAACGCACCTTCGGTTCTGCAGCTCTCCACTCGGGTCAGAACCTCCTCGGCCGAGCTCGAGGCTCAGCTGGTGGGCGCAGACAGCGGACCTGACAGGGAGACATGGAAAGCCCCACCTGTGTGAGAGCAGAGTGGGGGACTGGGTTCCCAGCGGCCCCCAGACCTCAGCCTCCCGAAACTGCACAGCCTCCTTCCCCCACTGCATACCCTGATTCTGAAAATTCAGTTCTGGAGACGATAAAAAGTTTCCCTTGACCCCATCGTCCGCCATTATAGAGTCACCAGCTTGATGTACCTTCCAGCCTTCCTTTTGCAATACGGGGGATTGAACAACCCAAGCCCTTTTTCTTTCCTTCCTTTTCTTTTTTTTTTTTTTTTTTTTAATGTTGGGATAGGGTCTCTAAGTTACCCAGACCGGCCTCCAACTTGCAATCCTCCTGCCTCAGCCTCCCGAACCTCTGGGATCACAGGCGTGCGCCTTCTTAAGGCATTTTTAAAGATAAATAAGATTTAACTGCATGTATTATTGTGTTACCGACAACTGAACATGAAACAGGCCTCTCTTCACGGCAATGGAAACATACTGGGCTCCTTTTTCTGAACCACCTGCCCCATGATTTACTGACCCCACTCTCAGTCACAATGAGGTTGTTTTCCACGCCATAAGCAACGCAGTAACGAACAGCTCGTCCACACAGCTTTGCACCCAGTCCTGTCTTTCATTTGTCTGCGTTTGGGAGTTGGTCCCTGGAAGCATGATCGCCAAGCCAAACCCAGGTCACGCAGGTGAGGCTTTTGATGAGCACTGCTATCCTCCAAATTCACGTCAATCCGTCACCCCTCCCAGCAGCATGACTTTGACTTCCAAATAACTGAAGATGCACAACAGTTTGTTTTTTTTTTTTTATTTACCTTTTTATTCCTGAATGATTTTAGACTTGCCCGAAGGTCGTAACGATAGTAGAGAAAGTTCCCTGTGTACTTTTGATTCAGCTTCCTCTGGACATCTGACATAACCAGAGGATAGTTACCCAAACCACCAAGTCACATGGGGACAGTGCTACCAAGCAATCTGACTTCTTTTGCCTTTCGCCAGTCGTGCGTTCTTTCTTTATTTATTCCAGGATCCCACCTTGCACTCAGTTGCCATACCTCCTAAGCCCTCCTCCCTGTACCCAAAGCCCCCATCTCTCTTTGCCTTCCTATGGCCCCTTTAAAGAGGACCCGCCAGTTACTGGGTAGCAGGTTCCTGGAGCCCAACGTGCTGGTGGTTCCGGGATGGATTGAGGTGAAGCCCGGGATTGATGCTGTCCTGTCCGCATCAGGGGGTCCCAGGTGTTCCTCTTGATCACGTGGTGGTGTGACCGAGTTTCTCTGCTGCAAAATCACTATTCACCCCTCGGTGGTGGGTCCACAGCCTGGGGTCTGCTGTGCTCCAGGTCAAAAACACCTCCCCAGACAGTGGCCCCTGGTCTCCATATCCACCTCTGGACCTTGTCTGATGCGGCATCTTTTAGAAACTGGACCCATCAAATAGGAGGCGTGGAGTGGAGCGTGCCTGGTGAGAGGGGGTTCCTTCATGGTGAGCCAGGCAGCAGGCACAGTAGGGTCCCTTCCAGGACGGGGACCCCGAGGGGCAGGTGGAAGGCTGGCACCCGGGCAGACAGCATCCTTCTTCCTTCCTCTCTTTATCTCTTGATCCGTTTCTCTCTGTTTTTCTTTCTGTGTTGATTCCTTTCTTTTCCCTCTTCCTCTTCCTCTCCATTTCCCTTCTCCCCGAACCTCTCCTCCTCCGCCGAACCCCTTTCCCTCTTTTTTCCCCTCATTCATGATTTTTTTCCAACATTGCTGACTCACTTCTTCTGTTCCACTCTCTCCCAGGCGTCCAATCAAATATGTTCCAACCAGCTGTACCAGGGGAGGGGAGGGGACACAGAGGAAGCCCGGCCAGGTGGGCAGGAGGGTGACAGGTGCTGAGCTCCTGGGGGCCAAGGCCACCTCCTGCTCATGCTGGGGCCCCAAGAACTGAAGAAGTCCCGTTGAAGACCACCCAGAGGACCCCTCTGCGTCCTAGCAGAGTCTGAGGTTCCAAGAGGGTAAGTCCCTATGAGGAAGGGCTCCTACTTCCCAGGCCTTTAACCTTTTCCACTGGTGAATTCTGAAGAATCTCGGGAATCCAACAGGATAATTTATAGACCACACTCTCGTTCTGCGTTACTCAGGGAAGTTTCTGTGGAAAAGACAAAGGCCAGACTTAAACAAGCCTAAGCAAAAGCAAAGAAACTCACTGGCTTGATTGACTAAAAAGTGTATTAGGTGACTAGCTTCAGGCGTGGCTGGATCCAGGGCCTCCAGTGAAATCATCAGGGCTTCATGCCTCTCTCTCGCCCACCCCTCCCCTTATCTTGGAGCTGCTTGTATTTGTCTTCAGGAAAATTCTCTCTGCAGGTGTCATACTAGCTGTGGGCTTCTCATTCTTCAGTAGCAACCCCAGAAGACTGAGAGCTCTTCTTTCCTAAGAGTCCAGCCAGGCCTTGAAGGGAATCTAAGTAGCCTGGGACGATAAGCCAGGACTGGTTCTGCCTGCCGAAAGGCCCCAAGAGGAAAACTCCTGGACCCTCTAGCAAAGAAGAAGACAAGAGCACTTTGTCCTGGTGCTGAGTTCAAGGTCTAGGGCTCAGAGCTTGGCCATGTGGCTTCTGAGTCAGAATTATTTGTGTGTAATAAACATTGTTCCTGGCAGAACATAAAAGGGAGTCCACCATGCTGCCTGCCTTTGGTGTGACAAACACCTTGCTCTACTGAGACCAGGGAAGGTCACATGTGCCTCGGCCAAGTGATCAGGGAACACTGGACACCCACCTTCAACAGGTGGGCTTGTCTCCTTTAGAGCTTTCCTACTGCTGATGAGCTGCTGCTTTAGCAGTGAACAAGAATAAAAAGGAAAAGCCAAGGACTTAGGCCTCCGCCTGCAAGCCCGCGCTCAACCCAGGCCTGGCCCACCCCGCGTGGGGCACGCGCCCTTCTCTGGACCAATCAGGAGGCCAGAGGAATGGAGCGCTTTGATTGGTCCCCTCCTGGAGGCCAGCAGAATGGAGAACGTTGATTGGTCAAGGGCTAGTTCCTGGGGACAGGGATGTGGTTCCTTCCCTTCCCAACCCCCAGACCTGAGACTGAGTGGGCTTTTCTCCTAGAAAATGAGTAGGAAGGAGCTGGAACCATTTAAGAACAGATTCCAGAACAACATCTCTGCTGAAGCAACAGTTATCTGGAAGCACCTTTGTCTCCACTTCCACACTGAAAGTTTGCTCTCTCAAAAGGGACAAGGTGATTTTATCACCATGGAGGCCATCTCCATCTCCATCCCCAGCGCTTAACTGTGGCTGCATTGAGCTGGCTTCTTTAGAACTGACCAACCAGAGAGCACCCTTGGCATTCAAGAGATCTGGACTGAAGCCAAGAAGAAGAGTGCAGTGATTGATTAGTGATGTCTACCCTGGGCACAGGAAAGGGAAGTAGGGGTCTGTTTGCAATGTATTTATTATCAACGATCATCTCAATGACATCTTCCTGCTCTAACATGCTGAAATCCAGGTCAGGGCAACTAATGTTTCAGCACACGTTGTGAATCCCTCAGGGATGGGAGACTGGGGGTGGGGGCGGGGCTGTGAAATGAAATAGAATACATGCTTTGTTCTCTGACGGAGCTGACTTTTAACTGGAAAACCAGACATTCTGGAAAACATCTGGATGTAAGACTCTCAACCTCAAACACTCCCAAAGACTCCTGCCCACTTCCCCTGGGTTTTAACTCACTTCAGTTCCCAAGAACATCTTCAGCCTTGCCTTGGGCAGCTCTCTGCTCTGCTTGTGGTACCAGACACCTTTATGAGGTGCCAAGGACAGACAAGTCCCCAATACACTCTCCCTCCTTGACGGAATCGGGAAGGAGCCCTGCAGGAGAGAACGCTGCGTGTCCAGGACATGCTTCCCTTTCCCATCCGGATTTTTAGGGCTGGCTCAGTCCTTACCTCTCGCTGTTTGTGGGGTTCCCCAGAGCAGAATCCGGGGGAAAAGGGTGTCCTGAATGTTACCAACAGCTGCAGGCACAGGGACAAAGTTCCGCAGATGCCACTCAAGTGGCTTCACCATGCAGGCCAGTGCCTCTGGGACCTTGCTGAAGGACAGAGCCCCACACAGTACAGCCAGGTGGGCCTGGGACGCAGCATCTCAGATGAGCACTCCCAGAGCCCCTGGGGCTGGCCCCTGGGCTGCGCTTTGGGGATCTAAGGGCTTGCTGATCAAGGCCAGAGTGCGTGTCTGGACCAGGTCCAGCAGGAAGACAAGAAAGGGGACTGAGGAGAAGGGACAGGGGCACAGGATGCAGGGAAAGGAGGCCGCCTAACACTTGACACCCCCACAAAGTAACAAATGAATAAAATAAAAAGCCCCTTCCTTCCTCCTTAATCCCATGGGACTCGGAAGTGAGTGGAAGGGCCGTGTCTACCCCGCCCGTCACACACACCCCCTCTCATGGGGAAACTGAGGCTGGGAAGGGCCCGCCCCGCCCACGATTTCCACGCCCCCGTGTTGCCGCTGGGAACGTAAATAATAAATCTGGTTGCATGCGCAAAATCAGGGAAAGGCCTTTATCCAAAGGCCTCCAGTCTCTCCAATAATGAGGCCAGTTGGAAGCTGTTAGCCCAGATGGGAACCAGCCAGGCGCAGGTGAACGGCCCTGCGACCTATCAGCACAGCTCGGAGCTGCACCGGCCCGGCTCAGCCTCCCCGCTGCAAGGGGCCGAGCCCCAGCGCACCTGCCGGCAGCGATCGCCAGGCCAGAGGCGGGCTGCGCTCTCTGAATTGGTTTCCGCGTCCTTCCAGGCCGGGAGCCCCCGGGGAGCACGGTTTCCCTGAGTTCATATGCAGTGCTAATGAGGGGTAGCCGCCGGGAAAGGCCAGGTCTGCTTGATCCCGGGCTTGGAAGGAAGCCAGGGTCTCTCTGGCCGTCGATCCTCTCTCCAGGTCCGCGCGCTGCGCAGGGAGATTAAGATGTATAGTCTGCAAATGGACTAACCTTTTCCAGTCCCCTCTAATGAGGCTTCCTATAATGGGGCCATTTCTCTTTCTTACGGATACACGCGCATTCGCACACACTCACACACGCACACACCTTAACATAAGCCATATGGAAAGAAAAAGTTCTTTCCTCTCTCTTTTCAAGCAGACTCTATAATGAGCAACACTTTTTTTCTTTTTGATCAAATGAAAATCCATGGTTCAGCCAACATGTCCAGGGAATCCAGTAGGTGGTTCCAGTTCACCTGCTAGGCTCCCTCTTAAGACTCAAGGGACAGGCCACCGTAATCAGCGGGACCGGCAGTCCCTCTGGGGCCTGGCGGGAACCTAGCACAGGCCACAATGAAGTTGTAGACAGGCACCATTATGTTCTCTATCATTCAGACCTTCATGCACCTAAAAGGAGAAGATTCTAGCATCTGAGAACGCCAGGTGTCTTCCAGCTCTCAAATGCACAGCGACGGTAAGCAGATTCTGAGACCGCCCTTCAAACTCTTGATTTCCCATGGCCCTCTTTATAATCCACATCGGAGATGCAAGCAGGAACCTTCCAGACACGTCAGATGCTCCACTTCATCGGGATCACGTGCCCTTCTGACTTTAAGCCTCCCAGAGAGCAGGGATATTCTAGGCTCTGTCTCCAGATCCAGGGGCATCTGAACTCAAGGCGTCCAACAGGAAGCAGTTGCTGGAAACTGAATTTTCCAATCGCAAGGTAACAAAACTAGACATGGCCGTTTTTTAAAAAAATAAGAAAGTATTTTTCAAACTTGACCTGTTAGGAACGGAAGAGGACTCCCCCAGATAACTTGAAACCAAGCAGCAAACGAAACCAATAATCACAACAGTGAAAATAACAATAATGGGAATGCCGTATATTCTAAAAATCGCCTCGGAAGTGCCCCAAGCTGTAATCAGAAGCAAAAATCATAGTATTAAATGCTACCGTTATTGTCCTTGAAAGGATACACAGAAATGTGCCGAGTATCAATTCAGGAAAAGTCAGAAAAAGGACAACCAAAGAAAGCACCAAGGACTATTAAAAAAAAAGGAGAAATCATGAATTTGGATTATAAAAATCCAAAACGAAGAGATAGACAAAGCTCCCAGGGGGTTAATCAAGAAAAAAATAAGCCAGATACACATAATTAGGAGGAAGTGAGTTGGTGGGATAACCACCAGGAGGGTGGAGATTAAAAATAGCAATGCCCCTTCATCGGGTGCAGAAAGCCAGCGTCAGAGAGAGAGAGAGAGAGAGAGAGAGAGAGAGAGAGAGAGAGAGAGAGAGAGAGAGAGAGAGCCCTATAATAAGAAAATGAGTGAAAACCACAAACAGGCAACTCAGAGCAGAATAAATGCATATGGGCCATTAAGAAATGAGAAAGCGCCCAGATGCACAGTCAAAACGTAAACAATCCTGATGTCACATCTTTCTTCCCACCGAATCTGTGACGTTCTGTTTGGTGGTGGTTCCTGCTGCGAATGGCCCCCTCCGATAAGAATGGGCTGGGTGAAACCGGGGTTCTCAGAGGTAGGGTTGATTTCTCTCTTCTGCCAAACTCTCTGGAAACATTTCAGTGGGTGTCTAGCAACTCCCCTTCAATGGAGCAGACCCAGAGGCGACTCTGGTTGACGAACACTCATGAGACGGAGGACCCGATTCCTGCATGGAAGCTTTCAGAAAACCAAAAGAGCCTATTTAGAGGTTGCACAAAAACGAAATGAGGTCAAGAGTAAGAATGTCCGGTTCCTGATTGACACGCCAACACCAGCAACGCCAGTGACCCCAACAAAGCCTGTAACTTCCCTCACGCTGACGGGTTCACTGCGTGTCTCCGTGGCCGCGTCATTTCTGTGAAAAAGGGAAGGAGACAGAGTAGGGAGAATGGAATCTGGAAGAATGGACTGTCAGGAAAGACAATCCCTACAACCTGCTCTCTGTTTTCTATGTTTCTTTTTTTTTTAATTCATTTTTATTGTAAACAAATGGGATACATCTTGTTTCTCTGTTTGTACATGAAGTAGAGGCGTACCATTTGTGTAATCATACATTTACCTAGGGTAATAGTTTTTGATTCAGTCTGTTATTTCCCTGCCACCCCTCCCACCCCTCTTATCCCTCTTTAGAGTCCCTCCTTCCTCCATTTTTGCCCCCTTCCCACCCCCTATATGTGTCATCATCCACTTATCCGTGAAATCATTCGTCCTTTGGTTTTTTGCAATTGGCTTATCTCACTTAGCATGATATTCTCCAACTGCATCCATTTGCCTACAAATGCCATAATTTTATTATTCTTTATGGCTGAGTAATATTCCAGTTTCTTTATCCATTCAGTTTTCTATGTTTCTATACCTAAGTCCTCAACAGAAATGCACTAAATTAGTTAAGGTCTGAGGTGAAGGAAGGAATGATATGGAAAGATGATTTCCATGAGTCTTTTCTTGCTCAAACCCAAATCACTGGGAAATACAATTTTAAAAATTGCTAAATTGATTATGATTGTTCAAACACACATTATAAGCCAGGGAAGGGCATGCCTAGAATTTCCTTGCCCCAAATTGGGGCTCACAGAATAAAGCCCAGCTATTGTGGCCAAATGAGCCCAAAGCTGCTGGTCACTTGAAAGGACAGAAAATCCAGTGCCACCAATGGCAGGTGGCCCGTGTTCTGTGGCCAGTGGTGTCCACCACATGGACTCAGCCATGTCCACCCTGTCCTCGGCCACCACCCTCACCAGGAAGGGCCAGCCAGTGCTTTGCTTGGTCTGACCACAGCGGTCAGCACGGGAGGAGCCAGTGTGGGCAAAGCCCACCAGACCTAGAACTCACAGCCCCGGGACTGTGAGAAGAGCCATCTCCGCTGGGTGAGTGGCCCCTAGTAGTAGGTTGGTAACTCGTTAGATGGGAAAACTTCAGTCACAGAAGAGCACGCACGATATCAGATCTGTAAATCACCAGCGCAGGGCCGGGGCGTATGGCTGGGCGGGTAAGAGTGTGCGTGCCCACTGTGAAAAATATCTAGAACGTTCCAGACCCAGGCGTTCACCCTGGCCGTCTCTGGATGGGGAGTCACAGATGATGAACAACCACCAGCAGCTGGTTGTTCTTTCTAACTGGAGCGGCTTCTCCTGTGGACGGGTATTCACCTCATCATCCCCAAAGGTTTGAAACCTTCCGTCTCTAATAAAAGCCTCTGCCCCAGGTAGGAGACCCTGCACCAGGCGCTTCCTGTCTTGGCTGTTTGAACTCATGCCATCCTCATGAGCAGGGACTGGATCTCCACCTTCCAGAGGAGGAAACTGAGGCAGAGAGCGGTGAAGTAACCAGCCCAAGATTCATGAAGCAGGCAAGTGGCAGAGGATGCCTCCAGCTCAGACCATCAGGCTTTGAGGCCGTGGCCTTAACCACAAGGCTTCCCTGCCCCCCTGCGGACGGGGCCCGTTCACCGGCTCACACCCAGAGTTTATCTGAACACATTTGGTGAAGTGTGAGATTTGATTCAAGCGTGAACCAACACACACACACACACACACTCAGGCCTATTTGAATCTTCTTTGCTGTTTGGCAAATGGCCTGAGGCCTTTCCATCTTAAGGTTCACAGTTTAATGGGATTCAAGACCCCAAACCTGGCAGGGGGACACCCCTCTGGTAAATACCTGGAGGAAGGTCTCAGATGTTGTGCTCCCCAGCTGCCCGGGATCTGGCCCGCACGCTCTCGGGCAGGGCAGGGGCCGGGTAAGCAACCCATGCATATTTTATAAGTTTGTTTAATGGAGACTTATTTTTTGGGGTTATGTATTTTTAAAGACCACGGAGCTGAGATGGATGGCGGGACTCCTCTGAGTCTCCTCTTACAAGCCTGGGAGCTGGAGGAAGCCCAGCCCTTCTGGACCCAGGAGGGACGGGAAAGAGTCACAAATGGACGAAGCTTGCTCAACGTCCATCAGCGT
Source organism: Sciurus vulgaris (assembly GCF_902686455.1). Classification (NCBI taxonomy): domain Eukaryota; kingdom Metazoa; phylum Chordata; class Mammalia; order Rodentia; family Sciuridae; genus Sciurus; species Sciurus vulgaris. The sequence goes on along the minus strand of NC_136468.1, from coordinate 141,713,182 downwards.
GGCTCTGGCAACATAAATCACCTGCGAGCCGATAATGGCATCCACACGTCTGCTGGATGCACGGATGAGCTGGGGCTGGGGGCTCTGTCCAGGACGGGGCGCTCTGGGGTGTCGCTGAGGAAGAGAGGAGAGTCGCGAGTTCCAGGGAAAGCGTGACCCCATTTGGTGATGGAGCGTGTGTGTGTTCATAACTGAGCCTGTGATGCTGGTGGAACACGCTAGAATCCACATCTCAGCTCCACTGATAACTAGGCCAGTGACCTCCAGTTTTCTGAACCCCTCCGTGTCCCGGGACTTAGACGGCACGGAACACAGGGAGGAGCAGCCCTGGCGGCCTCCATCCCTCGTGGCCAAGGTGACATGCGGTAACGCGGGCCACGAGTCTTCGCCTTGCTCGGGTGCCGTGACTCGGGAGAGGTCGGCGGGAATGCCGCCAGCCTGTCCCCAGGGGCCAGCTCCGCAGGGTGACGTGGGGGCGGGCATTTCCACCGTCACACCGGCCACCACCACCACACTTGAATTTCTACCACAAGCATCCCGATGCTGGTCACGAAAACGTGGGTTGGTTTAACGGATGCAGCTGACGGCTGTGTGGAATGGGGGCACGTGAATCCAGAAGTTTCCAACAGTCTGGATGCTGGCTGGGCTTGTCATCCTGGGCGGGATGAGAACAGGTGGGCATCAGCAAGGTCACCGTGTGCTTCCACCAAGACCTGTGCATTGGCAATGGGGTCTGCCCCAATTTCATCATTTCTAGGTTCCTTTTTTTTTTGAGACACGGTCTCACTAAGTTGCTTAGGGTCTTGCTAAATTGCTGAGGCCGGCCTCAACTTGAGATCCTCCTGCCTCAGCCTCTCAAGCCACTGGAATTGCACCACCACCACACCTGGTCCCTTTAAAATTGTCATGGTAGCCCCAATTGCATGTTGCCCGAATCATCTCTGAGATAGAATTCTGCTCTCCGACACACACGTCCATGCCCTTGGATGTGTGTGTTTAAGTCCCACGTAAGGTAAAGAAACATCCATTCAGAAATCTGCTTCCTCCCGTTCCCAGACATCAGGAAGCTGCTGGATCCCAGCTCTCTGCCTGCACCTGCATCTTCAGAGAGCCACCCGGGTGCCACCTCACACCACGCTCCGGTGAGTGCCACCAAGGCGCCTGCCCACGTTGTTTGCAAAGGTCCACTTTTAACCCGGGCCTTGAGCTGTGCCTGGGAATGTGCTTCCAGGTCACAGGTACCGGTACCCAGGGCCCGATGTCAGCGCAGGCCAGCGGCTCCAAGTCACAGCTCCCGGAATTGCTGGCTCTCTGTGATTCTGACAGGTAAATGCTAGAGGCTTCTGGAGAATTCCCCGTGGTACTGAAGCCATTCCCAAATGGGCCTTTGGTGGTGTAAATAAAATAATCACCGGAGTGCCCTGCAGTCGGAGGGGCCCTGAGCCTCAGCGACTCCTGGTCCCAGTGGGATGATCCTGGGGAGGCGCCTCCGCCTGTCTCTGGGCAGACGAAGTGTGGACAGAGCAGAGACCTCACTTCTCAGAAGGTGCTCTGCTCAGCAAGTTAGGCTGGGGAAGGAATCGGCCCTGACGTGGCCTCTCTCTGCCCGGGACCAGGAAGAGCAAGGGCAGGAAGGGAGACATTATTGACTTCAGGAAAACACTCAATGGCAACCTCATGAGTAAATGGGCCATTTATCCCCCGTCCAGAGCTCCTTGAAAAGGTGACCGTCCATCAATCCGTCCTCCTGGCTGCTCCTTGATGAGCTGTTCCACCAATGGGCTCATTTAGCTGATTACAGAGGAATTCGAGAGGAGCGGGCCGCCAGAGCCTGGTGGAGGCCAGCAGTGCATTAGCCCAGCCAGCGTCGCCGCCACCCTCCACTGGGGACCGATAGGAACATCTTATTCCTGAAACCGCGTCCCCGCTGATGGCTTTGTTCAACTGGCTCCAGCTTATCAGGTGCCGGGTGGAAAAGCCGCTGCCACGGGGCACGGACCGTTCTGTCCTCCGCGTCCCCGGTGGAGGCCAGGGCCTCTGGGACCCGTGCCAGGTTATTCTCAGCTCCCGGGCAGCCACGCTGGGCACCCACCCCTGTAGGAAGGGCGCGTGGGGAGAGATACAGAAGCTGGGCCCAAGCCATCTTGCTCCTAGACTCCCCAGTTTTTACAGCCTCTGAGGCACTGAAATTGCCTCCCCCAGCCGGGGAAGGCTAACTTCACGTAGAGGTGGAACAGACGAGCGGCCATGCTGGGAATTTCCCCATCCCTCCCCAACCCCACCAAGAAGAATTGCTTCAAACTCTCCCCCAGTATCTTCTAACAGTCCCTGCTGCTTCCATCTTTGGGATTAAAGTCTTTCCTATAAAGATATCCTAGAGCTATCTAACTTAAACCATTGCCTTGGGGTCATTTACACTTTAGTGTGAATTAGTCTGTCCAGTCTATTTAAGACTCTGGGACGAGGACACAGAAGGATGAGAGAGGAAGAGAGAAGTCAACCCAGAGGACAGGCGGGCTTGGGGCGCCCATTGGAGAACACAAGGCACTCAGTTGTCAACATGGGTAGGATACAATAAGGTTTTTTGTGACTTTTCCTCGTGATGGTGTTAAAATACAACAACCATTTGTTTCTTTCTCCAACTTAAAAGCCCAAGCCCATTTGTATTAAGAAGTCTTTTCAGTGGTACAGAAATCAAATTGAGCTTAGGAGAGAAAATGTTGATTCCTGTGGCTTCAGAGTTTGGAAGCTCTAGTTTCAGGCATGGCTGGATCCAGGGGCTCAAATGATGTTGTCAACAATCTGTCTCTTTCCAGCTCTCAGCTCCTCTCCCTTTTTGTTAATTTTATTCCCAGAGAGGCTCCCCATTGGTGGTTCCCCAAAAGCCCACCAGTAGCCCCAAACATCCACGTTGTCAGCTTACAAACCCAGTAGACAGAGAATAAGCTTTTCCTGATCACTCCTGTCAAAATACCAGGACAGATTCTCCTTGGACCTGTTTGTGTCCAGTACCATCCTTCAGATCACCGAGGCCCCAGACGGATGAGTCGGTCCAAGTCTTGGGCCCGGCGTGGATCTGATGAGAGGTCAGCCCACACAGCCCCGAGGCCTGGGAGGGGATGGAGGTGGTCTTCCGAAGGGGAATCAGAGGACTTCTCCAGATAAAGAAGAGCGGTGTCACCGGCAGGAGGAACAGCAGCCTCATAGAGAGATTGGCACTACTGAGTGTTCTGAGTCTCCACAGGGAAAGTTCTAGAATCTGGTAGGAGTGAATCCAAGAGACAGAGCTCATGGCAATGACCTCAGCGATTCCCACAGACCTCATCAAACGGGCCAGTCTCCCTGTGGAGCGTCAGCCCTTCCCGATAGCTGAGTCTGCTGATTTCCAACTCGGTGGGCCTCACCGTGGCTTGCACAGTGCACCTCCTGGACACCTGTGGGGCTGGGCCTGGGACGATGAATTCCTTTCCATCTCAGGGAATATCTAAGCCAGCTGAGTGATGCCTCCCTCCATTCAACACAGACTCACAAAGTAATAGAGCTTCTTTACAGGTAGAGTCACTCAGCAGCTGTGTGACCTGGGGCTCATGACTTAGCCTCTCTGAACCTCAGTTCCCTCCTCCATAAAGTGAGGTGATGTCACTTCCATGGTTTAGAGTTCTTCTGAGCATTGGATTCATCATGTACTTAACCTTAATTGAGCATCTACTCTCTGCCCAGCCCAGGGCTAGGCACTGGAAAAATTCAAAAGGAAATGAAATCAACAAAAATTTCCACCATTATGGGGCTTACATTTCAACCAGGGGTAAAAAGACTACAGACGCTCAGGAATCAGTAAATTTCTTTGAGTGTTAAAAGGGAAGTGCTGGGGGGTGGGAGGCAGTAGAGCGAGGTAGTAGAAATGGGGTGTATGAGGGAGAGGGCGGTTTCAGGGTTAAATAGGTCAGATCAGTTCTCACTGAGAAGGCGACATTTGAGCAGAGAGGTAAGGAAGCAAGGAGGTGGAACGGCCTTGCAGCGGGAGAGAGCAGCCGAGCAAAGGTCCTGAGGCAGAGACGGGGCTGGTACAGTCAAAACACAGCAAGTGGGTAAGGACCAGAAAGAGAAGCAAGGAGTCTGATCCCGTGGGGCCCTGTGGTCACTGTAAGAATGTCCGTGTGTCCAGTGTTTGACACAGCCTGGCCTGAGGAGGTCTCCAAGAGGTGGAAGCACGGCAGGAAAGAAGGGCCCTGGGCTGCCCGTCCCCCAGCAGCTGACCCGCCAGGCCCCGCCCTCCCAGGCTGCTCAGGAGGAGCCCGTATCAGGGAGAGCCATTCGCACTTTGACCCCAGGCTGAGAAGACTGCTCTGTCAACACCCGGTTCCTGCCATCGCAAGCTTCTATCACGTGTTTGACACCATTATCACCAGAAGGTCACCAGGTGGCACCCATTAGCAGGGCTGTCCCTTGCCCTCCCCTGAAGCTAGCCTATCTGCCCAGGCATCCTCGCTCCTGGCCTCTTGCCTGGGTGACGTGTGGTGTCCCATCCAGACCTTCTGAGCACTATCAGAACCAGCTGCCAGGGCTTCCGGCTATCGGTGGTGACATTGCGAAGCCGGAGGCCGCCTCCTGCTGGCCCTTGGCTCCTGGAAGCTGCTCCACAGTGTGGCTGATTCTCCCCAGATGACCGACGCCCCTCCCAGGGGGACCTGGCCCCGAGACTCCGAGGAGGAGACGCCGGGGTCCTCCAGCGCTGGAGAGGCGGTTGAGAGAGCCCTGGAAGATAGGTCCTCCCACCACCCGACCCTGCTGACCGACCCTCACGGCCTCTCAGCTCAGTTTGCAGACCCACCTACCACGTAGGTCTCAGGCTGCCACACTAGCCCACGCCCACCGGGGCCCTGTAAGATCTGCATCCCTCAGAACACAAACGAGGGTTCCATGGCTTCTTCTCCCCCACCTTCAGCTCCCACCCGCGCCCACTGGCGGGACCTGAGACACTGGACATGCAAAGCCCATGGCATCCGAAGGCCCTGCGGCCCCTCCGCCCTGGGCACCATGCTGTCCCATCCGCTGAGCCTATTACCTCATTCACCTTGCCTCGCACGGCGGGTGAAGGGGTCCACTCAGAGCTGCTGATCAGGGCTGCTTGTGGCTTCAGCAGAAGCACCAGTCAGGGGTTGAGTTACTGTCCGTTTTCTGTCGCTATGACAAAATACCTGAGACCAGGTCCTTGAGAAAAGAAGGGCGTTCGGCTCATGGTTTTGGAGGCTCAGAAATCTTAAGAGTGGGCTTTGGGATCTGCCTAGAATCTTGGGGGGCCGTCCCCATGCATCTAGCACTCTGGAGGACATCACATGGAAGAAACTAGACCAGTGGCTTTTACCAAAGCCCTCTCACGCCATTCAGTCCATGACTGGATGGATTCATTCCCGTGGGCTGACCCGGTCCCCTCGAGGGGTCCCACACGCTGCCTGGGGAGCCAGCTTCCAACCCGTGGAGTGCGGAGGGCGGCACCTTCCAACCACACCACACGCCAGGCTCCTCTGGCCCCCAAAGCGGGTGTAGACACAGAGTTCATAGCAGTCCGGTTCAGCAGACCCCGGCTCCCATCCCTGCTCCACCCGCCCTGGACAGCGACCTTGGGTAACTCAACCCTCCTGCGTCCCGGTGCGCCCCTCTCTAAAAGCAAGGGATCACGTGCCCCTGATGGCCCTGGTCGGGATTCAGTGAGAAATTTCAGTGTGTATTTAGTGGAGTGTTGATAATCAGGATTCTGTTTCCACCGTCGCCTTATCCACAAAGCCAGGGTGCTTGTCTGCCTCTTGACTGGTGTACCTGCCTGCCTTCCGGAGGGCCTGGCACGTGGCACGTGCTCAGCAAACACTTGCCGAGGGGACAAACTCGTCGGTCTTGCTGGACTGAGAGAGAAGCACCCTGTGTCCTTGGAACCTCGGGCCTCAGTTCCAGAAGTTTCAAGCTATCCTCTCCGCATTCCCAGAGGTGCTGGCTTAGCAGGATTTGGGCAGGACCTGCCTGTAAACAAGCTCCCATGATTCCTTGGTACCCTGTCATTTCGGAACCTTGGTCCCCAAGGATCCAGGCCTCTCAGCTCATCCACTTCTGCTGGGCCATCGACAGCCATCCAGGAGCCCGATCGCAGAATCGGTAATGATCTTTGCGCGGGGGGCTAATATTACTTTCGTGATGTACAGAAACCCGGCAGAGGCTTTTAAGTGAATACTTGGTAATAGAACAATCAAGTTAAAAGATCAGTGTGACACGGAGCATGAAATAGGAAAGTATCGTGGCCAATTGATTTGGACCACACTTATGGGTTTGTGAAATGAATTTCATTTTCTAGACCAAATGGAAGCCTTGCTTATAAATCACTGCTGCTCTCGGAGATTAATAAAGGAAACAGGCTTGATTAGGAATTCAGAGCATTGGCCCCTTTGCAGATTTATAGACCCAGAGGTCATGCCACAGGGATTTCAAGATGTCCCACCTGTTAATTGTCATTTAGGAAGATTAACCCCCGGGGGCTCCTGGCTAGGACTCCCGGCCAGGGCCCCAGCCCTGCGTGGGAATGAACATATATTCTAGGAAAGGCACTTCTGCAAGAATTCCCAGCCTTCCCTGGAAACCAGCTGGTCACATGGCCTTTGACATAACATTCTGTGACTTTTTCCTAGATTCTGGACAGTTTGATTTGAAGACCCTTCTGCATCTCTGTGAAAACATGGCAGAGCGCAGCTGAGTTGAAATCACGGACTAAGCAATGGGAACAGGGGTGTTGAATGACGTGGACTAAATGCCTCCTATCCACCCCACCAGCTCTCCGATCCCGGGGGGATCCCGCACATAGAGGGGGTTTGCATTTAGTCCTGAGGCCTCCGGTAGTGAAGAGTGTCTCAGGAATCCCCCGTCTGTCAAAGGCTGCCTGCTAAAGGCTAAAGAGACAGCAGAGCTCCTGAAGCTGGCGTGAGGAGAGGGGACAGAGCCGGCTGGTGCATTTTGAGAAACAAATTTCCACATTGTGCTCTGCAAACGGGAAGCCCCGTTCCACCCTGCTACCCTTGGCTGTGGTGGTTTAACTTCCGGCAACAGTTAGCAGTCAGGGTGGTGTCATCACAGGCAGAAGGGGACACGCGGGAGGTTGTTGAGGTCCTGATGACGTTCTGACCCTCCCTGAGGATGCATATCACATGTCTCAATTTCAACAAAAAAGACAGAGACCTCTGAAGCAGCCTGAGACTTCCGGAATTCATCTGCAGGAGTGATCATTCTGCAGCCCCGAGGTGGAAACATCGGTTAGGATTTGCAGACTCCCTCGTCCACTCATTCGGCAAACCCCGAGAGCCTGCTCTGCGTATGGGACGTCACTGTCCTATTTTCTTCAGAGCGCCTGTCCTTATCCAAAGTCGTCATCTCAGTTATTTGTTTAGATTCCTGGAGTTGTACCTGCCTCCCCTCCACAACCCCACAGAACGTGACCTCATCGAACAGGGACCTCGTCTTTCTCCCCAGGGCCCTGCAAGTGTGCAGCACGTAGTAAATGCTCAGTGAATATTTTTGCTGTTTTTGCAAATGAACAAAATCAAAGCAGCCCACCGAGTTGGGGAGTTTCCAAGTGCACAAGCCCTGCCGCAGCACTTGGTCACCTGGTCATTGAGAGACAGTCAGTATTCCTGAGCATCTTCAAGGCTTTGAAATTGCGGCAACGAAAAAAAGAAAAGAAAGAAAGAAAACAGTCCATGCAGCCCCTGCCCCCAGGAGTTGAGAGTTTAAAAGCAATTAAGGTCAAGGGTGATAAGATCTATGAAGGGGGTGAACATGAAGTGCCCCGCAGATCAGGAAGAACAGTTCGAAGTGAGACAGAAGAGCGGATGATGCTCAGCCTGCTTGGGAAAGAGCCGGGCCACCCGGACAGTGGCAGCCAGAGTGGAAACACACGGGAACTTGCAAAGACCCGGAAGGCCCTTCACCAGGAAGCTCACCCTCTGAACTCAGGTGTGGAAACCCCACGCCCAGAGTGACGGTGTTTGCAGATGGAACCTTGAAGGAGGTGGTTATGGTTAAATGAGGGGCAATGCCTGACCCCAAAGAGCTGGTGTCCTTTAAAAAAAAAAGAAGAAGAAGAAGGAGGAGGACTAGATCATCTCTCATGCTCGCTCGCTGTCTCCCTCTCTTCACACAGAGAAGACCATTGAGGACACAGCAAGAAGATGCCATCTGCCAGCTGGGAGCCAGAAGCCAACCCCACCAGCGCCTTGATCTTGACTTCCAGTTTCTAGAACTGTGCAAAAATAAATTTCTGCTAAGTCCCCAGTCTGTGCCATTGTGTGGAGCAGCCTGAGCAGACAGATACCCCAGTGCACCTGGTGTGTGGCTTCCGGCTCCAGGTATTAGCTACACCCTGCCAATACCATTACACCCGAAGGTCCTTATGGGAACAGTTTTGGTTCCTTCAGCCAGATTAAGTCATCCTTAGTGTACTGTAGATATCCCATAAATCCTGCTGGATACGAGGGGTCAAAAAGCGTCACTGAGCCTCATGTAAACTTTGTCCCTGTGGAGCTGCCTGGAAGACCGTCCCTCTGGGTCACCCATTCATCCAACAAGCATTTATGGAAACCCACCCATGTACCCAGCAAGTGAGAGGGAACAAGGCACACCTGTCCTGCCCTCGGGGTCTGTCAACAGGTGACCCTGGAGAAAGATGACCTGAGGTGGGATGCAAGTTCCAACACTGAAACAGAAGCCAGGTTGTTTAAAAGGATCCTCGGCCCAAACTCAGCACTATCACTGGCTTGGAAGATGGAGAGATGCTATCAGCTGTTTTCTGCTTGGGCCAAGTCTTATGTCATTTCCCACACCCCCCCTGTCCCCTCCAGCTGGGGAAGGCCCACCAGAAGTCCCAGAGTACAGTCCTGGGGTGAGATCCGTGCTCCACTTCAGGGGCTACCAAAGATCTAGGGTACATGGAGGGGGGCTACACTTGTCGGTCGGGTACCATGTTATCCAAACCTAGATCTGTTACCTAAGTTGCTTTAAAGCATGATTCTCAGATCAGCCACATCAGCATCGTATGGGAGCTTATTAAAAATGCAGATTCCCCAGCCCTACCCAAACCTACAGGGTTGGGACGTATCCTTAATGGAGTTGTGTGAGCCTGATAGGAGAAGACTCAGCTGTAGAAAGTGCTTTATACCCGTTCTTCTGTTTCATCCTTGGAAGATGAGGACCCGATGTGTCAACGCAGGCTCCTCGTGATCCTCCTCATCTTTGACTGACACCAACTTCTTTAAGTAGGCTCAGTGACAATGAGGATGTCAGCTGCAGAGACAAGACTCAAGGGGGACATTCAAATCTGGAAAGGACTGGAAGTCAGGATGGACCGGGAGGGAGTAAACTTACAAAGGTTTGGTCATCTCATCCCAGAAATCAGAGTCATATAGGGACAGAATCCCCCAGGGAACACCAAAACCAATCTCCCCGCACTGAGTCATGACTTGTGGGTCTTGATGGCAGCAGGAGGGAGTGTTTTGTAGTAAGCACTTGTAATGTTCCAGAATGGGGAGCCATTCCCAGCATGGGTCACGCTGCTTCCGGGTCTCCAGACCTCCTAGACCAAAGGGCTCATCATCCCAGCAGACTCAGTCTGGGGATGCTTCCACGTCGATTGCCACAGCTGGGTCACTTGTCCAGAAAGGCAGCGCTGACTTGTCTACAAAGCTCTAAGTGGGAGAAGAGCAGGGTCCCTGGACATGGTCTCAGGGTCCAGGGGGCCAATGACAAGGTACAGAGAAGGCGACAGTCTAGCATATCCGCGTCAGAGGGGGCAAGCTCACACACATGCGATCCAGCCCCCAAGCGTCTTCAGGAAAATGACTGTTATTATTTTGCACAGGAAAGAAAAGTGTTTCCAAGAATCAGTGAAGGACACTGTTTGGAACATCCAGAAGCTGGCGTAAGAAGCAGGACAGGAAGGGCCTGAGTGTCTACTTTCCAGATCATTTCAAGGCGCTGATGGTACAATCAATTACATTTCTAACTTTAGAGCATCAGCCGAGGGGGGTTCCATCCCCACGCCTCCAGTTCCTCCTCTCAGACTGGACCATGCTGCTTGCCCTCCAGCGTCACACTGGTCTGGCTAAGTGAACTGTGCAGACTGTGGCTAGTTCAAAGGCTCCCCCCCAGACCCCCCACGCCCCCTCGCTGGGTTGGGTTGAGGATCAATCAGAGGGTGAAGCACAAGCCCCACTCCTAAAGTCATGGGAGCAGAAAACCAAACCCTAGGCAGCACAGATGCACATACAGATTCCATCGAGAGGACTCGAGACCAGGGGTTCCCCAACTTTTTCTATAAAGAGCCAGACAGTAACATTTTAGAGGCTGCAAATCCTAAGATCTCTGTTGCAATGACTCAAATCTGCTAAGGTAGCATGAAAGCAGCCATGGATGATATGAAAATGAATGAGTGTGGTTAGTTTCAATAAAGCTTTATTGGCAAAAAATGCATCAGGGGCCACAATGTACCCATCCCCAACCCAGACCAATTTAGTACTGTCTTCTCAATTTTTAGATGAGGACACCAAGGGTCCAGTGGGGAATGACCTTGGTCAAAGCAGAGCTTTGGTTGGAAGCCGAGAATGTCGACTGAGTTTTCTGAATCTCCCTCACCACCTGGGCCCTCCCTTTCTGGGGATCCCGTCACAAATAAACACACACTCTGCCTTCATGCCGTCTCCAGACTGGTACTACGTGAAGAAACCACCTTTTAAATAAGTTACTTAAAGAATCAACATTAACTCTGTGTTTGTAAATATTAATATTCTGAAACCACTGTCATTAAATTATTACAATTGTACTGTCCTGGGCATGCAACCCCTTAATACTATTTGTGAAATTATATAACTAATCATGCTCATTGAAAAGGAAAGATTTAATGTTAATGAGAAGGAGGAAGAGAAATGGCCCATTATTCCCCTACTCAAAGATAACTGCATTAGTAATCGGGTGCATTTTCTCCTACTTTTTAACGTATTTTTAGAGAGACAGGGATGTGTATGAGAGTGTATGTGTGGAGCCTGCTTGTGAAGGTGGGGGTAGCAGAAAGGGGACCCAGCCCTTACACAGAGGTATCATTGCTTCCTGGTAAAATGCATATTCATCCCCGTCAATCAATTAGACTTCTGGAACTCAGCCTGCTGGGCAGTTGCCACTTACCTAACTTCTCAAGAGCCTAAGATGGGACTTAAGATGACGTCATGCCATGGTGGCTGAAATCAGGCAAGAACCACTGCAGAGATGCTCCCACCTTAGCCCATATTAGGAAAAGCGAAGTTAGCAGCCTGACCTGCCCGTGTTTAATTTTTTAACAGACTGGCTTAATGGTGCTGCCTTTCGGGATGACTTTGATGATCCAGAAATAAGCACGCTACCATTAGCAGAGGGCCGCCCTTGCAAAGATCCAAACCAAGGAGCATCTAAAGATAAGGAAGCCATTGCAGGGAAGGATTTGGCACGGGCCTCCAGAGAGTGGACTGGGCTTCTTTTACCTTCTCCATCTCATATTTATGAGTCTGACCAGCAAGGAAAACAGGAGCCCCCTCAGGGGCTGGGGGCTCGGGGTGGTGACATCCAAAACCCCATGTGCTTCTCTTTGAGTGGCGCCTCACGTCGCATAAACCATCGTGTCTTGATCCAATTCAAGCAGGAGCACTTTCTGAAACAACAAAGGGGGGCTCTGAGATCCATATTGATTGATCCCATCTATCCGTTGACAAGCCCTGACGGCACGTGAGTATTCATCCGGAGCTTCTCAGTGGTAAACAGTAGTTGCCAACTCTGGATTACAGAGCAAAGCAGGATATTCTTAGCAGATGACTGGATAGCTCATAAACTCTGAGGAATGGGCTCAGAACAGATGGGATGCAGGACGCTATGCCCAGAGAGCAGGAAGGCGTTGGGATGTGGGTGGATCCACGCGACCCCTGTCAGCCCCAGCATCACTCTGCTCAAGACTCCAGCTTTCTGGAAAGTTCAGTTGATCTGCCAGGATCTCAAGCTGACTCCTTAACTAGGGGAAGACAGCACTTGATTGACATCCCTACCCTTGGGGAAGGGAGGCTTTCCTAAAGCACAACCCGGGTGATGTTGCCAGGAGAACAAGGAACATGCCAAGCAGGTGGAAATTGGTCACCTCTGTCAGCCTCTGCAGGTGACGGGTTAGGGCTCAGAGCTGAAGTGGACATAATCGAGGTGGACATAACACACAGATACATGGCTGGTCATCTCCCCATAGGCACGTGACACTGGCGAAGGAGAGCAGGCGGTGACCTCTCTCTCTTACAGCAAAGTGTGACAACATAATTAAGTCCCGGTCAAGCAAAGTAAGCAAACATGGCTTTGCTTTTGTTTCTGACTGAGCCAGAGCAGTCATTTTGGGACATGAGGTAACTTTGGGAGTCGAGGGCGTGGAAGGCAGAGTAGCAAGCTTGGCCTTGACTGCTCACCTCTGGACTTTGAAGAGTGATAGACAGATGTCTAGCTTGTTTATGCAAGCACACTTTGGGGTTCTTTGTTAAAATCAATGTAGTTCTAAGCAACAGAGAGGCCATATGCAGTAACCCATGTTGAAGGAACTCAAAGGAAAGGCGAAGGAAGAGACAAGAAGCCACAACCCTGAGCTGTGTGCAGATGGGGAATCAGGAAAGACGTCATGGAGAAGGGACTTCTGGGACAGTAAAGGAACAGGAATGGAAAGTGGGCCCAGCAGTCCAACCAATGAGAATGACATGAAGAGAGAGAAGAAGCATCTGTATGGGGTAGAAGCAGATTTTCTCAGACATGGGGGACTGAAAGAGGTCATGCCACAAAGCGGGTTGACCTGGATCAGATTCTAGAAAGCTCTGAACTCCAAAAGAAAGAGTGTGCGCTGTATCACCCGGACCACCCCAGAGGCTGATAGCATCTTCCGGTAGCTCTCACAAGTGTCTCGGTGACGTCTAACAGGACCATCTCTACTAGGACGCTTCCTTCAGGGAGAGTTGGGTGCCCTCCCTCAGGAATTGCCTGTTCAAGTCTCTCGCCACCATTTTTCTGCTGCGTTGTCTTTTCATCTTCTTCCCAATTTGAGGACACTCACCAGCTATTCTTCACAGAGTCCTCTTCAGCTCCCTGAGACGCCTTTTCAATCACTTCATGTATTTTTGAAATTCACACTGACCTATGAAACTCAAATGCCCAGGATTCACTTACTGATCCAAAGCAAGGTCGCAATGGTGCCCTAGTCTCCGTTTCTCCCAGCAACTGTGCTGTCCAACAAAACTTTCTGTAAATGGCACGCTACTGAGTATATCACTAATTATTCCATCTTCATCTCAAAGAGCCAATATGGCGGCCATCATACTGGACAGCGTCGTTTCAGGGCCAGGCATGGAGGACATGACTTAATGAACGAATAAATGTTCATGAATGGAGAAACAGCAAGATGGACTTGGAAGCAGAGTCATCAAGCTGAAGGACTAGGCTGAAACTCCTGAGCATGACCACAGTACCTTCCAAACTGGGCAATGTTTCTAAAATTCACAGCCCGTCGTGTCCATGCCTTAGTGAAACCCCTCCTCTGGTTCCACACTGTCCTTTATAACCACGCCGTGGGATGTTTCAGAGATGCCAGGATCTGCTGCTCCTGCCTCGGCTACCACCGTAGGCTGCCCTCGCTCCCTGGTTCCACTTGCCCTCACTTGCTTCCTTTCTTGGGGCTTTTGCTAGGCAGCCCCTTCTTCCTGGGTTGCTCCACCTCTGTGTCCTTCCTACTTCACACCCGCTGGCCTGGCTGACACCTTTCCCTCTGCATTGGTTTGCTCGAGTTGCCATAATGAGGTGCCACAAGCTGAGTGGCTAGAACACCGTTCTGGAGTCCTCGCAGAGTTGAGGAGGCCAGACGTTCAAGGACAAGCCTTCTTCTCAAGGTCCACACAAGGATCGGCTCCTTGCCTCTCACCTGGCTTCTGGAGGTTTGCTGGCAGTACTGAGCCTTTATTCACGACTCCCCAGTCGCTGCCTTGGGGTTCACGTGGCACTCTCCCTGTGTATCCGTCTCTAAATCGCCCTTTGCATCAGGACGCCCCTCAAATTGGATCAGGAGGCACGCCTTCTCTAGCATGAGCTCACTGTAACTAATTACATCTGCGATGACCCTACTTCCAAATAGGGTCACATTCTAAAGTACCTAGGGTTAGAAGGTGAACATGTGCACGTGGCAGGGAGGGAGACACAATGCCTCCCACAACACCATCCTTCAGGTCTGAGATAACCGGCACCTACACACAAGATGGTCTTGTCCCAATTTCCTGGCCAAGTGTCCCTCATGACACACAGGTGGTTTTCCTTCCTAGCATTTCTCAGAACTCAATTGTTTCATCTTCCATCATCAGACTAAATCCCATGGCAGCAGGCAGCACACAGGGGGTCACCATGGCAGCAGCACATAGTAGGACCCATAGCCATTCAATGGACGACCCAGTCACCAAACAACCGGAAGAGCACCACGTGATGGTTTTGGCTCAAGTTTCAGAAGCAAAGTGGGTTCACATCTGGGCTCCGTGACTTCCCGAATGGATGATCTCAGCCATGTCACTCAAACGCTCCATGACTTGGCTGCCCCCTCCGTGAGGCAGGGGTAGCGGGTCACCTCCTCCACGGGCACGTCCCCTGAGTTCACGCACGTGGACAGCACAGGTGATTGCACCCGCTCACGCCAGCGAGCTCCTGGGGCAGGAGCTCCAAATCCCGAGCCCCGGCTGACCTCGCTGACTCGGAAGACCATGCTCTCTCCTTTCACGAGGTCACCGTGCTCAGCCTCCCCCGTCCCCGTCCCTGCATTTTGGATTCCGGTTGGTTTGGCTCGGCTGCTCGCTGGAATGTAATTTCATGCGGTTCGGGAAGGGCTGATGTTCCCTGATACTTCCGCCGGTGGGTCTCCAGAGATCTCTTGGAGATAGAAGGGAGATTTGGCCACACTCGGAACCTGCCGGGGCATTCTTTGCACATACTTCAAAACCCCAAGTCCCTTGGACTTCTCGCTCATTTACTCTTGGCAAAAGACAGCTTCCTGCTTCTGCAAAGTTAAGCTTTCAAGCTTAGGAGAAAAGGCTTTTTGGACAACAAACAGCCCCTTAAAAACAATATTTTGATGAGTTAAGTGTAAATGAATCAGAAACACATGGATTAAGCTTCTCTTGATGTACACATGGGTTTAATAATTACTGGGGGCAGGGGAGAAGGGAAATGAGGCTGGAAAAGCCGTGTCTTGGGTTTTATCAAATCTAAAATGTTTGAGAAGTAATTCAAGACATTCCACACACCCCCAAATGTAGCCAGATTTTCCGATTCGACTTCCAAAGAGCCACACAGGATCTTTCTAGTAACGTCTGAGTGTTCCAAAGCGCCAGATTTTCATGGCTTCTGATTGGCTGGGCATGAAGTTATGATTTATGAGACCATTCAAAGATTTATATATTGCCATTTTAACAAATTCCTTCTAAACTGAACAGTACCCAAATGCAGCTTTATAAATATCTTTCCTGTTAGAAGTCTCCTTTCTATTCACAAGACTCCCCTTCTTTTCCTTCTCCCCAGCCCCCCCCCCTGCCCAATTTGGCCACAGATTCCCCCACGAGGTCCCAGACCAAATGCAGAGAAGGGGAATTAATTTCACCATGACTGAAACGTGTTTCGCTTTGGATTGAGTTTTAAATGACTTGGGTCTCTATAAGCTGCGGGTCATAAGAAGGTTAAAGCTAAACGACTCATAAGTTAGGTGAAGGGTAGAAGGGGTAGACTTTTATAAATGCTTATTGCTTTCATAAAAAGAAAAGCTAAGTTGTGTTCGTGCCTAACCCAGTCAAACACTCCATACATCAAGACCCAGTGTTTCCTGGAGGAAATGTCCCACACTGATTCGGCGGGCTTCTGTCTTCCCCTGCCTCAGTGACATCATCGGTGTCGAGCGTCTGGCTAGGATAAGTAACTTCTTCCACATGTCACCTTCCCCAGGTCCTTCCCCCAAATAAATTTCGAATCACTCAAAGCTCTGAGGTACCCTAAATCTCTTGGCTTAACAGGCAGCAGAAAAGTGGGGTGAAAGGTGGTACAGAGAGGGACTTCCTGCTTGAATAATTGGTTGTCCCTGGGTCCTGTTTCCCATGGCATGCTCACAGGCCCTACCCATGGTGGAGCACAGAAGTTATCTAGAAAAGAGGTCAGCAGAGTCAGGTCTGCTAGGTTCGTAGGCAGACACACATTTTCGAATTTAAATAGTAGAGTGCTTCGGCAAACACGCAGGGGTGGTGATCCAACAGTACCATAAATGAGAGTCATCGCCCGAGCCACCCGAGCCCAATGTATCAGTCAGCAATGCCACGATAATGCTGCATAACAAGCCATCCCAAAATCATACGGGCCATCCTTTTTTCTCACATCCTTTTTTCCAGTGACCCACTGGAAGTGGCAGAGATTCAGACCACCTGCATGAGCATATTCCCACCTCTGCCCACGTCACACCTAATGAGACTAGGGTCCCATTTGCCAAACAAGTCCCATGGCCAAGACCAGAGTCAAGGTGAAGGAAAGTAACCCCACTGTTATGGTTTGGGTATGGGGTAGCCCCCGAAAGCTTGTGTGTGAGACAATGCAAGAAGGTTCAGAGGTGAATGATCAGATTGGGAGAACCTTAACATAATCAGTGGATTAATCCTCTCAGGATTAATTAATTGGGTGGTGACTGTAAGCAGGTAGGGTGTGGCAGGAGGTAGGTCTCTGGGGGTGTGCTTTGGGGATTTATATTTTGTCCCTGGTGAACAGAGCTCTCTCTCTCTCTGCTTCCCGATCGCCATGTCCTGAGCTGCTTTCCTCCTCTGCTCCCTTCCACCATATTGTCCTACCTCACCTTGGACCCAGAACAAAAGAGTCAGCCATCTATGGACTGAGACCTCTGAAACCATGAGCCCAATAAGTTTTTCTTCTTCTAATTGTTCTTGTCAAACTCTTTTGGTCACAATGATTAAAAAGTTGACTCAGACACCCACCCACCATCAGACCACAGCAGGACTGGACATGACTTCTGGGGAATACAGAACTAAAACTAATAATTTAATCACCATACCCAGTTACTTCCCAGTTCCTTCCTCTTTGTGCAGACCCCATTTCCAACCACCAACTCCTTCCAACTAATGGGTCCAGTCACCATGTCTTAGATTCATCCATACACCTGATCCCAACTGCACAGCCCCAGTCCAAGACCCAACCTCTCTCGCCTGGACCACTGCTGTGGTATTCTTCACTGATGGTCACTGGAAGCCATTTCCCACATTGGGACCTAATGGCCTTTCTGAAAAACTTATCTGGTCACGTCTGTGGCTTCTCTTTGCACTCAGAAAAACTTCTAGAAATTTTGATATGATCCAGAGTATCACACATGAAGCCAGAATCTCCCTCTTCCTTCTGGCCTCCTGCCTGTCTAGCCTCACTCTGTCTTGGCCGTGCCCCATCTCCTCTGGGCCTCCAACACAGGCACTGGTGTCTGTTGTAAAGACCTTCTTTCTTGGTGGTCTAGAGGGTTCTTCCTCCCCTCTCCTGCCCTGGATAATGCCTCTCATCAGGTCTCTGCTTAAAACACCAGTCCCCCAGGAAGCCACCCTTAATCCCATGAGCACACTGGGCTCATGATGTTCCAGCAGCTTCCTGTAGCTGCATGGTTTCCTCCTCATTCTGAGGAGAAATGAAGGTGTCTTCTGATCGTTCCGATTAGCTCAGCACTGATTGCCAGGCCAGTGGCCGCAGGAAGGATGTGCTCATGGCCTCTCGCAGCTGGGCCTTGGGGCTGTGTTTTGGAACCGTCCCAACCAATCCCCTGGTCGGGAGAAATAGATCCCCTCCAGGGACACTTTAGGCTGTGAACGTGGGAAAAGAGCAGATTGAATACTGGCAGGCTGACGGTAGACCTCCACCTCCACTTGGTGAGGAAATTTCTGGAGTGATTTACCACATATTCTCCCCGCGGATCCTTATAAAAACTCTGTAAGGGGCAGACAAGGGTTTCGTGGGCTCTGGTGTCCCACCGTCTTTCCCAGCAGGGTGCGCGGCTCCATAAATCCACAGCTCCACGTTCAGCAGCTTGAAACTGGCCACAGGGGTGGGCGGATGCTGCCAATCAAGGGTTTCTTCCAGAGCCCCGTGGCCAAGCACTGGGTGTCCTGAAGGACTTCCATGCCGAGTCTCCACGCCCCCGAGGAGGTCAGAGAAGGATCTGATTGTCATTCCCAACTCCTCCTCCATCCTACCTGCACCGTGGCCTTTAGAGGACACAGAGAGGACCAGGCCATTCCATGGAAGTCCTCCACAGCTGCTGTCACCTCCCGTGGTCTCTCCCAAGCCATTCCCTCAAGAATCCTCTGAGCTCTGGCCTGCGTGAGTCCCCTGCCATTCTCCAGAACACCACGGGTTTCTCGCCTCTGTGACCCCAAGCTTGCTAGTCCCTCTGCTGGCGACACCCTCATTTCTACTCTCCAGCTGAGGGTCCCCCACTCCTCCATCAAGACCCAACTCCAAGGCTTGAAGTGCCGCCCCCGCACCAACCTCCAGGCAGAGGTGACCAACTCCTGCTTCCTCTAGAACTCCGCAGCGTGGACTTAACTCCTCGCCCCCCTCCATCACTCCAAAATGACGGCCCGTTCTGTTCTCTGTTGTTCCCAAGGTCTAGCCCGGAGCCTGGTCCATAGTCGGTACTGGAAAAATCACTGTCAAATTAGCAGTGGAAAAGACAAACAGGTCTTCAGCACCACATTCCGGACACGGTGCTCAGCACTGGTCTTGGGGACAGGGGTTAAGACGAGACCCCAGACCTCAGAGAGCTCGGACCATGCAGATAAAGAAGGAAGAGAGTCAACCCTGCATCGCCAAGTGGCCCTCCTGCAGAGAGAAAGAGGGCTTGAAACTCCCGGGCTGATGAGGCCGGCCGCTCAGCTGTCACGTGCCATCTACCATCACGGCCACGCACCAGTAAGCAGCTGCAAGGTAGAAACCAAAGCAAGTGGCAGAGCCGCAGCCCCGGTGTCTGGGAGCCGGCTTGATGCTCATGACGTCAGCACCCGGTAAACAGGAAAGAACACACAGCAGAGAGAGGCCGCGCTCCACCAGGAGACGGGCGCCGGTGGCCCGGGCTGGTGACAGCCTCAGAATACGAGGACATCGAGTTCCAGGGACTCACCGGCTGCCCGATTTGAGTAGGAGAAGAGCATGAATCACCACCTCGCCCCACCCAAGGGAGAAAGGAAAAGCCAGGACTTGGGTAAAAGGTGTTTCAGGCAGAAAGGGGATTGAGAATAGGGGTCTTGACATGCATTTGGGGGTACCATCCATGGGCCAGCCATCATCCCGGGCACTCTAACAGGTCATTAATCCCCACAGTAAGTCTGGTATTAATGTCCACATGACAGATTAAAAACAGAGGCTCAGGAGAGTCAAGTCACTTGCCTAACATTGCACAGCCAGCAAGAGGGGAGAGATCTGTCTGCTCCCTGAACCCAAGATTTAGCCACAGTCCAGTTTCTATAACTGGTACAAACTGCCCTTTCATTTTCCGATTCTCCCATTTCCCTCGGGCTTCACGGGAACGGCCTGCGTGGTAGACCACACGCCTCCCCGGGGCCAGTCTCGGCGTTTCCCTCCCTCTCCTCTGCTCCACACCAGAGGCCACCCCATGGCCTGGGGCGTGGACAGGAGGCAGGAATGTGCAGGGATCTGGGTAGAAGAGGGACAGCTCAGGTTCCTGCCCAGGGGCTCGTCCAGGTGTCCAGGATGGTGAAAGGGGAGGCATGAAGCTAAAGGGTGCCGGTCAGGTCTCCTCCCTCTCGCCTGAAAAGCACAAACCATTGTTTGATACAAACTCAAGGTCATGACACAGATAAAGCCGGAGCCGAGAGCGGCAGGACCCGGGTCCCGAGGAGTTAACGAGCGCCCAAGGTCCTGCTGGTCCTGCCGTACCCTGGAGGGAGGACCCTTGTTCCTGTGTCAGTCAAGGGCGCAGGCTCTGGAGTGCGTCCCTTCTGGGGACCTCGCTGCTCCAGCCTGGGCTCTCACAGGGGTGTCCACCAAGAGCCTCAGGACACCAGCGTCCAGGAGTCAGGTCTCGCCACGAGGGCATCCTGGGTGAGGGTGGGCTCTGCAGCCAGTGGTGAGCATCCCTGTGACAGCCAGAAAGGAGACTCGCGGGGAGAAGCCCGTGAAGACAGAGACAAAGCAACGCCAGGGGCCACAGGAAGCCGAGGGGGCAAGAAGGATCCCTACTGGAACCTTCGGAGGAACAACGCCCGAGTCCCCTTGATGTCAGCTCCCTGGGCTCCAGAACTACAGAATCAATTCCTGTGGTTTCAAGCCACCAAGTCCAGCAGCCTAGAAAGGAATCCAGGTGGGGGCTGATTGGGTCATTGCACTTCACCTCCGGTGCTTCCACGTCCTCAGCTTTAAAATGGGTTTGACAATCAACATAATATCTGCCTCCCAGGTGAAGGAAGAGACTGGGAGGCTGCTCTCCAGGCAGAGTTCTGCATTCTAATGCGTACCAGCCCATCGACCTGAGAGGGAGGCCACGGGAAGATGGTGCCCCACCTGGAGACAGAGGTCTGAAGGGGAAGAACAGGGGCAGGCACTGTGGTAGCCAGGCAGGGCGGGATGAAAACGGAGAAGAACTCAGACGTCAGGAACCTGGAGACAGAAGGGAGACGTGCAGAGAGAACCAAAGGGACCCAGTTCCTGCAGGTGCTTCTAAGAGGGCCCGAACCTCAACCCTGCCTCCCTCTGAGCCTCCACCATGGGGATGATCTGATCATAAACCTCCTTGACAGACTGTTCTGATAAGATGGATTCTGCGGGAAGAGAGCTTCCTTCTCTCTCCGGTAACTTTCTCACTCCTGATCACCCTCTTCGCCCTTCTCTGGGCCGGACACTATGCCCCACATGTAAGACGCACTCCCTGCGTGCTCTCCATCATTTTAATCGCGCTGTGGATCATGAGGTCCCCTGATGTTGGATGAAAGATGAAAAGATGTGGCACTTTGCTTTCTCCTCTTCCTGGAGCCCAACCAGCTCCTGAAGGTCCTCAGCCGCACCTTTCTTAGGGCACCTGACCATCATCCGCAGATCGTTCGGGATCACAGGGGGGAACACGGTGCCCTGCGCAGCACTGTTGGGCTCTTCTCTGAGGACACAGCCAGGCTTCCCAGAAACACGGCCAGCGGGACACGGGGGCCTCACCAGCACCCGGTGCTGCCCTGGGAGGCCCGCGACGCAGGGGCCCGTCATAATTCCTTCACTGGGTCTCTCTTCCCATAAACCTTTCTTGCGCATCTCTGTGCGTCAAGGAACTGTTCTTGGCTCTGAGAAAACAACATGGAGAATAAACAGATAATATCCCTTCCATCCTGGGCTGGTGGCTCTGTTTACTGTACAGATAAATAGATTCTTTCAAACCCCAGCAAGTGCCCCCGGGGAAGTCCCCGCGCTGGGCGTGTTTGCCGAGGGATCTATCTGACCGGGAAGGCTTCGCCTTGCCGGGAGCTCAGCAGGTGGGATGCGGGCGGGGACAGCTGGTGTCAGGGTGGGGAGCCCAAGTCCTGCGGGAGCGTGTGGGGAGAGCCCGATGCGGCTCACAGGGTCTCCTGGGCCCTGGAAGAGACGAATCTTGAACAACTGAGCAAACATTGACCGAGCGCATCCGGGTGCTGGGCACTTCTACAACCTCAGGGGCCACGGGCTCTGCGCTGGCCAAGGTTCCCAAGGCTGGCAGGTCCTTCTCCACCGCTGCCAGCGCAGGACTCCAGCACTGTCCCCAGGACAAGCAGAGGGGCCGGGCAAAGGTCACCCCTCACCTCCCCTGCTGAAGGGTCCCATTTTTCTGGCGGGGAAGCTGAGGCAGGGAAAGCTGAATGGCTGGTTCCGGAGCGCAGACCTCTTAAGACCGCAGCGCTAACGCCAGGGATGAGCGACACTTTCCCGACCCCAAGCCAGGGCTCCTCTGCTCCCTCCAGCTGCCACTCAAGCAGTCTGCCACCATGCCCAACGGGCTCCTCCCGGACACTGTGCCCTGCCAAGATTGTCCCCACACACTGCGGCTGCGTGGAAGAGGGTGATTTCAGCAGAGCGTTAATGAGCTTTAATCTGGCCTCTGGTCTCTCTTTCAGGGGCCAAAGGATAAAGAACACACAGTCGTCAGGATTTTCATTTTTGCCACGTCCATCCAGCCCCTGCAGTGGCTCTGGTGACAGTCATTCCTGTGTTAGCAGGAATCGTCAGACCTAGCTGGGCAATGACCCCAAAGTTTAGAATGATGAGTGAGCTGTGCTCAGGACCTTCGCTCACAGAAACAAGAGGCAGACATACTCCCGAGACATCATCAGGCCATTTTGGAAAGACCGATGACAGACAAGCTTTGGAACAAAACAAGGAATAAATTATGTGATGAACCAGTGGTTCGTGGGGTGCCTGCAGGGAGCCCCCAACCTTGGGTGCTCAACCGGGTTCCGAGCCGCAGACAGGCAGAGTTCTGCAGAACATTCTGTGTGTCCCCACACCCCTTGGGTAATATCCCAAGGCCAAGTCCCCTTAAACGGCTCATTTCCCCTAGTCCTGAAAAGAAAAATTGGGTTCACAGCTACTCTCTGCTGAATGTCAATTTCTTTCCAGATACCACACTAATGTTTACAAACATTTGCATACATCTGCATATATTAGATCCCACCAAAGGACTTGGTCAATTTCCCATAGTATTGATCCTTGTTAACCCCATTTCACAGATGAGAACACTGAGCTTTGTCAAGCCATGTGTCCAAGTGGCAGAGCCAGGCTTTGAACTGGGGGCTGTTAGCCCCTATATCCTGAGATCACTTTGTTCCACAGCCAGAGTGCTGGATGCCCAGTCCTTCCCCAGCACCCAGAAGTGCATGGTGCTTGAGTATAAACCCACCCTCTGCCCTGCATCCCAGAAGTCATCCCAGAAATCTTATTCTTCCATAGGTTGGTCTTGGCAGCCCCAGGAAGGTCAGGGAACAGCCAGACCTGAGACATTGCGTTTCACCCATCATGAATCCTCCGTCTCCAATGCACCCCTTGTCTGCTTATCTCCAGAAAACATGGCCCTGGATAAGGCTGCCCAGAGCATCCAGGGTCTTGTTCCTGACATTCTTGCTGGGTGATGCCCACAGTCCATCCCTCCCACCCACCCACCCACCCCCAAACGACCTGACCGGGAGAGATGTCCCAGCAATGTCACCATAGGTCTCCACTCATGTGTCCCCAAGACAATCACTCTTGCCAGATCCCCTCCGGCCACTACCCTGTGGCTGTCCTTCACCCTCTGATTCCTTTCAGAGGTGTGAATATGATATGAAGTCTCTGGTTTCAAAGGCCCCTTGGGCTGAGTCTTGGACCTCTTGGGCCCTGGGTTCTGCGTTAGTGGCCTTTCCCGTGGACAGATGGCTCCATCCCATGTCTCGGCCCTGATGCCGTCTTCCCGAAGGCCTTGATCTTCCTGACAGCAGGGGTGCTGGAAACCCTCACCCCAGAGCAGAAATTGCAATGTAACTGGAGGAAAGATGAAACCCCAGGAAACCCAGGGTGCACCCTCAGAACGCCCTGATTACCACACGTCCAGGATGCCTATCCTGGTCAGTTCCTGATCTCCAGGAGCAACATCTGGAGCGGCACTCCTAAAACAGCTGCTCACGAACACCCCGTGGGAGAGGTTTGAGCTGCTACGCCAGCCCTGGCGATCCGGGTTACTGTCCTGAATCGTGCTTGGATACCGGTAGTTGTTACTGTGTTTGGTTTTGGTTTGCGTTCTTTAGATGATCCTATATATTTTCTATTGCTGCATTACCAACTGCCACCAATGTAGGAGCTTCAAACAGCACACACTTTATCTCATGGCTTCTGAGGGTCAAGGACCTAGGAAGGGTTTAGCTGGGGTCTCTGCATCAGGATCTCGCGAGATGGTAATCAAGGTGTTGGCCAGGGCTGGGGTCTCCTGGGAAGGCGGGGCTGGGGCTGGATGCACCTCCAAGCCCCACCGGGCAGGATTCAGGTTCTTGCAGGTCGAGGGACTAGAAAGCTCAGCTCTTTGCTGGCTGTTGGCTGGAGGCTGCCCTTGGTTCTCAGTCACGTGGGTCTCTGTGACTTGCCTCGCCAAAGCCAGCAAGGGAGAGAGTCCACCAGCAAGTTGGAAGCTCCAAGCTCACGTAAAGTCACAGGAGAGTCGTCCCTCCCCTCTGCGGTGTTCTCCTTGCTAGTACAAGTGACAGGTCCTGCCCATGCTCCAGCCAAAGGTGGGATGCCCGTGGTGTATCGCAAAGCCCAGAGGATCGCTGCAGGCACCGTAGGGAGTGTCCAGCACAGGGATGTAACAGGCAGCCAGCACCAAGGACCCTGTACCCTCCACAGCGCTCCTCAACCCCCTCAAACCAGATTTGCAATTCCCATGCTTGAGGAGGCACGAACACCCCCAGATCTCATCAAAATGCAGATGCAGGCAGGGTGCCGTGGTGCATGCCTGTCATCCCAGCAGCTCGGGAGGCTGAGGCAGGAGGATCGCAAGTTCAAAGCCAGGCTCAGCAACTTAGCGAGGCCCTAAGCAACTCAGGGAGATCCTGTCTCTAAATAAAATACAAACTAGGTCTGGGGATGTGGCTCAGTGGTTAAGTGCCCCTGAGTACAATCCCCAGTGCCAAATAATAATAATAATATAAATAAAATGCAGGTTCTGGGCAACACCTGAGGCTCTGCAATTCTAAGTCCTAGGTGATACCAATGCCCTTGGTCTCCGGACAATATTAAGACTATCAAGGCCCTAGGGACTATCATGGGCACAGCAGATGTTCAAAGGTTCAATTCCCAAACCATCCTCAGTATCACTGGGGTTAGGGGTCATCCCTAAATACTGGAAAGCATAAAGCTTACTTTATCAGGACACTGGATTGGCCATGAGCAGGTCTCATATTCCACAAGACATCACTAAGTACATCTCCTACTGCCAATCAACTAGGGTAGCCGCCCACCCGCACAACTTATCTTAAATCAAATGAGTTAATGCTATGTGTATGTATGTACTATATGGTATACATAATAAGTACTTATACACATCAATGCGCATGTATATATACATATTTTTTGTAAGTTCAGTAATGCTATAGAAACATGGTTATTAAATAGGAACCTACTAAAATCTCCAAAGGCGATTCCATTTGAAATAAGTATCGAGTTCCTAGTACGAGTCCTTTCAGTAAAAAAAAAAACATATAAAGACTGTATGTTCTTGAGGTTGAAATTAAAAATTCTGCAACTCGAATGTCTTCAAATCAGTACACACAGTTAATACAGTGTTTCATTAGCTTTTTCGATGTTTCTGCTGCCATCAAAAGACCTCGCGAGAACAGCCCAGAGGAGGAACGGTTTACTTTGGCTCTTGGTTTCAGAGGTTCTGTCTGTGGGTGGTCGACTCTGTAGCCCTGGGCCCAAAGAGAGGCATACCATCATGGAGGAGGACAGCAGCTCAGGACATGGCAGCCGGGCAGCAGAGAGAGAACCAGGGACAAAATGTAGACCCCAAAGGCAAGTCCCCAGTGACCCACCTGCTCCAGCCACACCCTACCTGCCCATAGTTAATACCCAGTTCATCTCTATGGGTGGATTAATCCACTGATTAGGTTACGACTCTCTTCATCTAATCGTCTCACCTCTGAAAATTCTCGCACTTTCTCACACATGAGCTTTTGAAGGCCACCTGCAAGCTGTGCCGTAGCATGACGTTAGTTTCCTGGAAACGTCAACAACTTGGTGCGTGTTACTATTGCCGTCTCTTAACTTCTTCCACCCTTGTTCTTATAGTTTTTCTTTCCAAATAACCACCAGAGTTGGCCTCAGAAAATAGAAGTCAGATCAGATTTCCCCTCTATGCAAAACCCTCCTGTAGCTCCAGCCAGGATGGAATCCTGACATGGTCTCTACGACTCCTGTGACATGATCTTCTGCCTCTCTCTCGTTTACTCTACCTCAACCACACAGGCCTCCCAGCTGAATGTGCCAAGCACAGCCCACCCCAGGGCCTTTGCACTGACAGTTGCCTCTGCCTAGGACTCACTGGCTTCAATTTTTGCATGTCTCGCCTCTTCTGGTCCCACACATCTCTGTTCAGATATCACTTTGGCAGGTGGGTCGTCCATGACTGCCCTATTTATAAAAGCATCTGTACACCAGCCCCTGTGTGCTGCTTTAAACATTTCATAATGAAGTTAAGTAAAGCTTATCAGCCCAATTTGCAGATATAATGGAATGAGAATCCAAGAGATTAGGTAATTCACCAAATACCAAGCCGGTGAGTACCAAGCTGGTGTTTAGGCCTTGTTCCACCCAGAGTCCAGTGGAAGGTCAGAAGGGCAGGCTCAGTCACAGCTCATGGTCGGCACTGTCTGGGGAAGGAAGAGGGTTGGGGGTCCCTGGAGCCCAGGACTCTTCAGAAGCCTTGACCACACTTGGCCTCTGGAAGTGAGACGGAAAAAGGCATGGAGCTCCAGGGGCGGAGACCCGGCGTCAGTGTGACCACATCGTCGCTACAGCTGATGGGCCTATTCTGCGACATCGCGGTTAACTAAAGCCCGCAGCTTACCACTGGGCTCCCTCTTTGTTTTGTGCAGGTCTGTGAGCTTTGAAAGACGCAGGTGACAGGCACCTGCCATCGCGGTATCTCAGAGGACAGTTCCCCAGCCCCGAAAGGCCCCTCTGCTCTGCATATCCACCCTTCTCCCCAGCCCGCGCCTCGCCCTCTGGCAACCACTGATTTTGAAGCTCTTGCTGTGGTTTGGATCTGGAATGTTCCCCCAGAGACTCATGGGTTGCAGGCGTGGTCTCCAGTACAGCCATGACTGGAGGTGGGGATTTGGGGGTGTTTGGATCAGGGGCCTCTGACCTCATCAATGGATTAATTCCACAGAGGGGTTCGTCGCTGAATGGAGGTGGTGGAATCTTAGGAGCTGGAACCTGATTAGAGAAAGAGGGTCTTTGGATATGGCCCTGAGAACTGCGTCTGTCCCTTGCCCCTTCCTCTCTCTCTGCTGCCCGGCTGCCATGAACAGAGCATCTTTCTTCCGCCATGTTTCTCCTCACCTCTGGCCCAAGCAATGGAGCCAGCCGGCCAGAGACTGGCACCCCTGAAATGGTGAGCTAAAATAAGTCTTCTCTCTTCCAAGTTGTTTTCCTCAAGTGTCTCGTGCCAGCAACGAAAGGCTAACAGGGGTACCCGCTTAGCGCTGCCTTTCCTGGAGGCCACAGAGGGGCAGAGTGCGTAGCCTGGCACCTGGACGTCGGCACTCAGGCTGTCTCCCTGTCTTCTCCGGACTGGAGAGCTCGCCTCTACTTACCAGCGCTCTGTATTCCCCTGTGTGGGGGCATCTCCCTTTGCTTATCCGATCACCAGTGGAAGGACGTTGTGGTGGCTTTGCCCCGTT
The DNA here is from genome assembly GCF_902686455.1 of Sciurus vulgaris. Lineage (NCBI taxonomy): Eukaryota > Metazoa > Chordata > Mammalia > Rodentia > Sciuridae > Sciurus > Sciurus vulgaris. The sequence goes on along the minus strand of NC_136468.1, from coordinate 141,685,640 downwards.
TCCATGGTCACTGTGTCGCCTGGGTCTGCTCAGGCTGCTCTGTGGACAGGAAGCTCCGACAGCGGACCTTTCCCTTCTCAGCTACAGACTTGGGGTCCAAAACCGAGGTGCCCACCGATTCAGTCCCCCTCTGCCGCCTCTCTTCCTGGCTGCTGCTGATGGCCGTCTTCCTGCTGTCCTCACACTGCAGGGAGAGGACGCTCCAGGGTCCCTTCCTTCTTAGAAGGCCACTAAGACCCTCAGGGGGGCTTCTGGTCTCACGACCTCACCTAAACCTGATCGTCCCCAGGGGTCCTGCCTCTGAGCACCGTCCCACTGGAAGTTGGGCCTCCACCCAGGAATTTGGGGGAGACACACGGAGTCTGTACACTTGTGCTTCCCAAAGTCTCTTGGGGACCCTGGTCAGAACTGGCCCTTCCTCCCAGGAGGCACTGAGCTCTCCCCATCCTTTCCCAGAAGCCCCCTCTGTCACTCATCCTGATGGACTTCCAGAAAGCCCTCCCATCAGGGCCTCAGACCAGTCCAAATGCATCTAGGAACCAGGGCAAGGCCACTACGCCCAGGTTCAGAAGAGCCAGCACCTCAGCCAGGGAGGAGGGGAGCGGAGAGCCCCAGCCATCTCCCCATCATGCCCTGCTCAGGCCGCGAGGCGAGCAATTGCCTCTGGGGACTCAGAAAGGCTCCCACTCTGGGGTCCTAGAGCCCTTCCCCCAACACCTGCTTCAGAGGTGACACCTCTGAAGGTCACGTAGAAGAAATGGCCTGGGTTCACACCGTGAGCTGACCACCTGGGGGGACAAGAATGGTCTCCTGGGCAAGAAGGGTCCCCTGGAATTTGTCCAGCTGAATTAATGTTTGCTAAAGAAATGAATAAATAATGGTGCTTTATCATGACACTGGCTCTCGGTCCTATCTTAAGAAATGGGAGGGGACACAGGAAGAGGAGGTGGATGGACAACAGGATGAAGATCAAGTGTGGCCACTCTATCCCCGAAAGCCGCCCACTGTCCTCGTCACAGTCTCTGGACCCGTCCTGACCGCTCTGTGTGATAAATGTGCAGTTGGGCCCACGGTAGGTTCTGGTCTCAACTCAGCCCCCAGCTGGCGGGGACCCAGGCTTGGGATGCACGGTGACAATGCTGAGAATCAGTAGCAAGGTGGGCAGTGCACCTGGGTGTGGGGCTAGGAGGCTCCCTGGAGGGGGTGACCGAGGCAGAACTTGAGAGACTTGAAGGGAAGAGCTTTCCAGGGAGAAGGGAAAGAGGTGCCAGGCCCCAGAGGCAGGAAGAGGAACCGGCGGCCCTGCATGTCGGTGGGTTCGACATCCATGTGCTCAACCAACTGCGGGTGGAAAACACTGTGAAGAAACCTGCATCTCCACCAAACACAGGCAGAACTCGTTCTTCTCATCATAAGGAATACGGTACAACAGCCGGCGCGGTGGCGCACACCGCTTATCCCAGAGGCTCGGGAGGCTGAAGCAGGAGGATCTTGAGTTCAAGGCCAGCCTCAGCAACTCAGCGAGGCCCTCAGCAACTCAGTGAGACCCTGTCTCTAAATAAAATACAAAATAGGGCTGGGGGTGTGGCTCAGTGGTGAAGCACCCCTGGGTTCAATCCCTGGTACAAAGAAGGAGGAGGAGGACGAGGAGGAGGAGACAGTACAACTATTTGCACGGCATGACATTTTTTAGATATAATAAGTAATCTAGAGGTGATTTAAAGCACAGGATTCTATGCAAATCCTGCACTATCGTACTCAAGGGACTTGAGAGGCTGTGGACTTTAGTACCCCTGCGGGCCCCTGTGGACACTGGGGACAACCGTAGTCAAGCACACAGGGATCTGAACTGGACAGGAAGCCAACTGAACTTGGGAAAGGCACTTGCCTCCGGGAGCTTGTGTGTGGCATCTGCTTGAAAAACCCCCTGGCAGGCGCTGGTTTGGGGAGGGACATTCGGCCGGGACTTGAAACTGTCGCTGACACTTCCAAACGCTGGGGGCTCCTTCTGCTTTAATCCGGGGAATTAGCTTCTGGCCCCGCCAGCGCTGTCCCTGGACTGCCGGGGGCAGAGGTGACGGCATCAGGCGGCCCGTTAACACCACGCCGTAAATCCCAGGGGTGGCTTCACGCGGGTCACGGCCACTGGCCGTCCCTGGGAGGGTGCCTGTGTGTGTCCCAGGCTGTGTTTACGAGGCTCCGGCGGCGGCCCCTGCGCGCTGCCCTTTGATCAGGGAAATCCAACACCTGAGGTCTGGGCTTTGCAGGCCAGCAAGGCTGGACCGAGAGAATTAACCTCAGTGGCTCATGACCAGTGAAACGGCGCCTGGGCCCCACCACAGAGTGGCCCTGGGGACGGGGAAGGGTGGACGCAGGGGCAGAACGGCTGCCCAGGTCCTGCAGGGTCTCTCCTCCCTCCAGCCCTGAGGGGCCCTGGGCAGGAAGACGGGTGGAGGGCGGGTGTCTCTTATCCCGTGTGTTCCTTTTTCCTGTTCCCCTTCACATGCGCCACACAGATCGGGCATTTCCCTGGTGACGTGGTCTCTTTCAACGGCCAGCCGTTGGTAGGTCAGAGCTGTACAGTGAACGAATGCAGCTGCTCCATCGTGGGCTGGATTTGTCCCCCTAAGTGAGCCGTTCCGGTCCTGAACCCCGGGACCTGTGACTGTGGCCTTATTCAGAAACCGGGTCTTTGCAGAAATAACTAAGGGGTCGTGGCATCCCACAGGGTTTGGGCAGGCCCTGCGTCCAGCCTCCAACTCCTGCCTTCAGGCTCTGGCCTCCTGCATGGCGGGGAGGCCGTGCCTGCTGTTTTAGGCCACGGGTTTGTGGACTTTCAGTCCCTGCAGCCCTAGGGGATGACTCTGGGCCCGAGAGGGTCGCCGTGTGTGGCACAGACTCGGCTTCTACCTCCCGGGGCAGACGGGGGCGTTGGGGACAAGAGCTGGGGGGACCTGGAGTGCTCAGGGTGCCCAGCATGGAGGCCTGGGGGAGGTGCCGGGGTGGGGTTTGTGCTGATGAGGTGGAGATGGGGACCGCGGTCGAGGCAGAGGGACCAGGCAGTGGTTAAGACACAAAGGAGCGCAGAGAACCTGGCCGCCGGCAGTGCCACGGGACAGAGCTGGCTCCACTTGCGCAGGCCGCAGAGCAAAGTCCCAGGGACTCTCTCCCCCAGTTCCAGAGGCTGGAGGCTGGAGGCCCAGATCAAGGCAGGCCCAGCCTCCGGGGGTCCTGTTTTGAGCCCATGGACGGCACCCTCTGGTGACTTCCCCACATGGCGGGAGACTCCCTTCCTGAGGCCCCTGGGAGGCGCGTCCCCGAGCCCCGCCCCCACTTCTGGAGCCCACCGTCTGGGGTTCAGTCCGTGAACCTGGAGACAGAGGTCCAGCCCAGTGCATTGAGGCTGTCGCTTCAGCCTCTGCGCAGGGAGGGAGGCAGGAGCACCTGTGAGCCAGACTGACGATCCTGGGTCTGTGGCTTCAGCAGCAGAGAGCGGCCGGGAGGTGAGGGGAGGCCGTGCGTGGTCAGAGGCTGCCTGGCCGTGGGGCCCTGTGGGCTTCGGGGCGACGCAGCGTCCACCCTGTGGAAGGACTGGGCCTACCCAGGGCTGCGGGGTCCCAGGCCCCTCCAGCACCTCGCTCCTGGGTGTGGACGGCTTGGGAAAGGCCCCTCCGGCTGGCAGGCCGAGGACATCGCCTGGGAGGCTCCTCAGCGAGGACAGGCGGGACCGAGGCCCGCTCCCCACCCAGGACCCTCGCTAGCAGAGGGGAGGGCGCAGAGGGCCTCACCCAGAGGGAGGCATGAGACGGAGGCCCAGCCAGGACTGAGGCCGCCGCAAGCCAGGGAGGCCAGGGACTGCAGGAGCCTCTCTGGGCCGGAGGGGACAGGGACGGGCCCCTCTCTGGTGACTCTGCTGCCAGTCACAGAACCTCTAAAACCCAGAGAGAGCAAGCATCCGTTGTGATGACTGGTCACCCAGGAAAAGAAGACAGGACCTGCTGGGGTGCCCGGTCACCCCCTGCCCTGTCAAAGCCACGTGGCCCCTGCACTGCTGCAGCAGCCTCCCTGCCAGTCTCCTGCTTCCAGCCCTGACACTCCACCTGCTCTGGGCAGCCAGAGGGGTCCTGTGAACCCCGAGAGGCCCACCGGCTCTGGCCGCAACTACTTCCCACTCTTCATATCCAGTCACTTTCCACCCCATGGATCCTTCTCCATCCACCCGGCCTCTTCTCTGTCCTCACACATGAGCCAACTCACTGCTGCCCCAGGGCCTTTGCACCTGCTATTCTGCCTGCCTGGAATCCTCCCAGCTCTCTGCATAGCCAGGTCCCTCTAATCAGGCAGTCTCAGCTCCGCATCTCTTCCTTACATCAACTCTCTTATTGAAACCCCCCCAATTCCACTACCCTGTTTGTCTTTACGACCTTCATCGCAGTCTGCCATGATCCCGATTGTGCATTTGCTCTATCTGGCAATCTTATCTCTGGTCTGTTAGTTCCTGGAGAGCAGGATCTGGCTCTTGCTCACCACTAACTCCCCAGCGCACAGCACGATCAGCATGTAGCAGACGCCTAACCAGTACCGAAACACTGATGTTGGAGCAGTCACCTGTGGGCGGTGTGTTTATTTTTCCCTATTTCACATCACCCTAACCGGTAGAATCATAAAATCCTAAAACTAGAAATGATCTTGCCCAGTCCACCCCCACCCACACACACACTTTTTTTTCTGATACAAAATATCAGAGAAGCTAAGGGCCCAGAGAAGTTATGCAACTTGTCGGAGATCACACAGCTGGTAAGTGGCAGAGTGGGGACTAGACCCTTGCTGTCCTTCCATTTGTCCTCTATTTTACTATGTGACACAGTCCTTGCTAGTTGATCATCTTACACATCGAGGGTGCTCTCTGATTTTGAAGCCTGTCAGTCTCTTAAGGAGTCCTGCGTGATACTTAATTTCAACCTCAGAGGCCCTGTTACTGATACGCTGAGAAAGGCTGGAGAGTCCTGGAATGCTTCTCCCTACCAAGGTCCGCTCGGCTTGCTAGCAAACCAGTGCAGGAACGTACCATTTGCATACAAGAAAAATGATAAAGAATGACTATTGGTTCATAGAAGAAGAGTCTATGCAAAATAGCAGCCTTGGCTGCCTGCGCTCCCCGGCCCCTGAGATCTGCTTGCCGCCCTCCCCTCTGTTCGGAGATGCGGCTTCTCCCTCTCTTGCCCAAATTCCCGCCTGTCCTCCGGGTGCAGGGTGGAGGCCCTAGCTGGGGGCTTCCCTGAGCCCTCCCTGGTCCACTGTGGCATTCGTTCCCACCACCCTGAGCCCACCAACCGCCCAGCGTTCCACCTGCTCCCTGCAGGGTCTCCGGACGGAGGAGAGCGGGGCAGGGAGCACACCTGCTTGCTGACTGTCGTGCCCCCAGAGCCCAGCACAGAGTCGGGAACCCAGGCGCAGCTCGGCCACAGCAGGACGGACCCAGACCCCTCCGGCTTTGCCTCCCATGAAGCTCCCACCATCTACCCTGCTGCTGCTCATGCTAGACGCCGGGTCTGCTCACTGAGCCGCCCCTGGGGCCGTGCATTCTGCCACCTCTCCTCTGAGAGTCTTGTTAAAACTCTCAGCACATCGACCCTGGAGTCCCACCGTGGCCCCTGGGATGGTGGCGTTTATGTCAACTTGTCAAGGCCATCCTCACCAGATATTTGGTCCAACTTTTTGGTAAATGTTGTATTTTTTTAGATGAGTAAACATTGCCATCTCTAGACTTGGACAAAAGCAGATTGCCCTCCATAACATGAGTGGGCCTCGTCCAATCAGTTGAAGGGCTTGCAAAGATGACTGAGGTCCCCTGAGGAGGAGGGAATGCTGCCTCCAGACGTCCCTCGGGCTCAGGCGGCAGCCTCCGCTCTCCCCTGGGCCTGCACCCGCCTTCCTGCCCTGCAGACTGTGATTTATCAGCCTCCGGAGCTTTATTCTGAGAAAGAAGAGTCAACGGGAAACAAGCAGATGATAGACTCAGGCTTCTGTTTATCCCTTTTTAATATTTTTTAAACTCTTAACTGACACACAGTGATCGTACGTATTTATGGGGTACGGCGTGACAGTTCATTGCACGGACACGACTGTAGTGACGATCAGAGCACCTGGCTCACCGGTCACCCAGACCTGTTTGTGCCTTGGGAACATCCAAAATCCTCTCTCCTAGCAAATTCTGCGTTATTCAATTAATTGTCATCAACCCCAGTCACCCTACTCCGCTCCGGAACGCTGGACGCCATTCCTCCTGCCCAGCTGCACCTGTGACCATGAACCACCCTCTGTGCGTCCCCTCCCCACCTTCTCAGGCTCCCAGATCCACGGTGTTACCCTCCACCTCAGGGACACATCCACTTTTTAGCTCCCATACTCGAGAACACGCTGTTCACTTGCTCTGTGACCTTGTGAGCCAGTTCTTAAAAATAAGTGTCAGTCTCTGGCTCCATGTGCGCGCGTGCGCACACACACACACACACACACACACACACACACACACACACACACCCCAGGCCGTTGGTTCTGGCTCCTGCAGAGCCCTGATTGACACAGCCTCAAAGTCGCAGCCTGATCTTCCTGCCGGCTCCCCCTTCTGCACCTTTGCTGGCTGAGCTTCCCTCCCTGGATTGGCCTCCTTCCCAGTTCCTGGCCCCGTCCCACACCCTGGTTCTGCCTTTGCCCCAGCCCCACACACATGTGGCCACCCGAGATCAGCCAGGGCTGGAAATTTTCAACATACTTAAAAGTAGAGAAAACAGGGCAACGAGTCCTTCCTGCTCACCTCCTGGCTTCAACGGTCCTCAGCTCAAAGCTGTCCATCTCATCTATAGTCGTCGTTCCTTATCCACGGGTTTGCTTCCTGGTCACAGCCTGAAAGTAGCTAATGGAAAATTCCAGAAATAAAAAAAAACCATAAGTTTTAAATTGCATGATATTCTGAGTACCACGACTAAGTATCATTCCGTCCTCTAGAGAGTGAGTCGCCCTTGGTCCAGCGTATCCATGCTGTATACGCTACCTACCCGTTAGTCACTCAGCAGCCACGAGGTCACCAGACCGCACACACTGCATCATCTCACACCGTCACAAGATGAAGCCGCACAAGCAGAGGATCAGAAGGTATTTTGAGAGAGAAGGAACATTCCCATAAGCTCTGAAGTGTTTCGTTACAATTGTTCTAGGTCATTGTGCTCGATGTCGACATCGGTCAGCTTTTCCTCACTGGGACCCCAATAGCTAACGTGAGCCACCGAACGGAGGAGAGACTTCTCTTGGCTCGAGATTCCAGAGGTTTCAGTCCAGGGCAGGCGGACTCCATTGCTTTGAGCCTGAGGTGAGGCCGGACTCCGTGGAAGAAGAGCTTGGCAGAGGGACTGCCAAGCTCACGGCGGCCAGGAAGCAGAGAGAGAAGGCGAGAGAGGAAGGGGGTGGAGACCAGGCCCCTGAGGACCCACGACCTTGGCTTGGGTCCCAGCTCCACACTGCCACCTCCTCCATCAGCCCATTCAGCTGTCAAAGGATCCATCCACTGACCAGGCTGAACCCTCACGATCCGCCGCTGCCCCAAAGCCCCACCTCCGAGCACCGCTGCACAAGCCATCAGCAGCTGGGACTTTGGGGGACGTGCCAGAGTCAAACCCTAATCTCTCACTGGGCCTGATTCATGGATTAAACTTCCTCAGCCTTACGTGTATCGTCTTAGACCATGTTTTCGCCGCTGTGACCAAAAGACCTGTCAGGAGCGACTTCGGAGGAGGACAAGTTTATCTGGGGGGCCCCCAGTTTCAGAGGCCTCAGTCCATCCACGGCCGACTCCGCTCCTCGGGGCCTGGGATGAGGCAGAGGCCGCAACGGAAGGGAAAGCAGCAGGGACCGTGGCCCCAGGAAGCAGAGAGAGAGAGACTCCACTCGCCAGGGGTCCAAGAGACCCCGGAAGCCCACCTGCAACGACCCGGCCCCTCCAGCCACACCCTGCCCACCTTCCATTACCACCCAGCTAGTCCCCGGGGGTGGGGGGGACTCACTGACCGGGTTAGGCCTCTCCTAACCCATCACTTCACCTTCAACCCTTCCTGCATTGGCTCACACACGAGCTTTAGGAGAGGCCTGTGTGTGTGTGTGTGTGTGTGTGTGTGCGCGCGCACGCGCGCGCAAAGGTCAGTACTGTCTGCGGTTTGGAAAGGACCCCTCACGGGTGACGGAGGGAACCACAGAGTACACATGCAACTTTCTCTTTATTTTCAAGGACGTCTCAAACGTCCCTCATCAGCTGACGTAGGAGCATTCCCGAACGCGTCCCTAGAGGGTGGTGAGCTCTCCCCGTTGTCACCACAGCATCCTCCCGCAGCCGGCAACCTGACCGTCGTCTCTTGACGTCACCAAGCATGCTTTCCGGGGTTCAGATTCTCCTTATCGGGGTCATTAATGTTCCCCACTCCAGGGGGTTTGCTCTACATCAGGATGAAGTTAAGGTCCCCAGATTGTGACAGGCTGATTGACGTGCCCGTGGGGTCCTTTTAAAACTACAGAGCTCCTCCGTCTCGGTTTGAGTTCTTCCGAAGGAGATCTAGAGAGAAGGATCTGAGTCCCAGCAGGTGACTCCATGACCCTGCTGGGGAAGTCACGTGACCCAGAGCCAGCGGAGCGCAGGCTACGGAACAGCGGCCATCCCTGGGTGAGATCAGGGCCCTCCCACCAGGACCTCTGAGACGCGGTGCAGCCCACCACTCAGGAGCTCCCCACCGAGGGACGGGAATGGGAGCCCCGGTCTCCAGCTCCCATCCGGCCTTGACCCAAGGCTGCCCCTGGGGCGTGAAGTCTGAGCGCCTCCCGTTCACCAGCAGACTGAGCCGCCAGCCCCCGCAGACACAGGGACCCTCAGGCAGACAGACCCAGGACCCCAGGGGCGTGCACAGCACCCATGGGTCATCTTCAGCTCTGGACAGCGGAAGTTGGACACAGGTCTGGGTGGGCTTGAATCAAGGCCAGGCTGTGCTCCTTTCTGGAAGCTCTAGGGAAGTTTCTAGAGGTCCCCTGGCTCCTGCCCCAATCTGTCTTCAAAGCCGGCAGTGGGCAGCACGTCTTCTTCACCCCGCCTCGTTCTGTATCCACTGTCCTGCGACCCTCATTGGCCTTGTGGTGACAAGGGAGCATCCTCCCCATCTCGGGGTCAGCCGACTGGCAGCCTTGATTCCCTAGCCACTTAAATGCCGTGAGAGCCAGCGCTTGCAGATTCCAGGACCAGGAGGTGGACATTCTGGAGAGCATCCCTCTGCTCGCCACTGGCCGCCAGACCTATATGGTGACGTTTCACAGGTTCCTCTGTCCCTTGGGCTTCCCGCAAATTCCAGTTGGATGAAAAGACTTGGCAGGATCAGGGTGGATTTATTTTTGGCAAGACCCTGACACAGGTAGTGCCGTGAGTGGTCAAGGCAAAGAATTATATACGAACCAGATCAAAAACGTGCAGCTGCTTATGACAACCCTCCTGGGAGACGTGATCAAAGAAATACAACATCAGGAAATGAAAGACGCACACTGTTTCATGCACAAAAATGGCCTTTCTGTTCCAATTCTTAGACCAGAAAAAAAAAAAAAATAGAATAAATCAATGAAGAGTTTCCAAAAAAAAAAATATATATATATATATTCCTGTGGTCTAGATTAGACAAAGAACTTTGAAAACGGGGAGAGAAATTTGCATACCTAGCATGTCCTGATCAGAGGTTCTAAAAACACATTTTATTTATAAATCAATTTTTCTCAGCACCAAGGAACACCTGGCTCTTGATAAGATACCCCAAACTCCTGGTCCACAGCAGAAAAGGTTCCCAGAGGGCATTCAAAACAAAAATGAAGACAGTTGTACTGAATTTTCTCAGCGTTTCAGTTGTTGGAAAAGCCCTGGTCCCTAAGTTGAGTCAGAAGGAAAACAGTTTTCCAAGGGACTTATGAAGAAAAAAAAAACATTCGCCAAGATGAGGCAGGAGAGAAGGAGCCCTTGGCCCAAAACACAGACTTATTTTCATTTTCTTCTGTTGTTGCTACTCATGCTTTTAGTTTTGTAAAGCTGCTACATCTCTGGGTTTTCAAATGTCAAAGGCAGACGATCTCTCCCCAGGCAAAATTTCCCAGAACCCTCACATTGTCGCAGAGACGGGCCAGCCAGGCTGCAAGCATTTATCTGTCACAGATGAACACCGGATTTCATAGCAACCAGTCTTAAAAAACAGTAGTAATAGCAAGAGCAACTTTAGACCCCAGGACCCAGACTTGGCCAGGCAAGTGGAAAGAAGCAGCAAGTTCAAAGGAGAAAAGATGCTTTTCAAAGAGCTTTTAAAATGGAGAAGAAGAGTCCAGGGTGGTAAAATGTGGATTCTATAATAAGGAAGCAACTTCATTCAAAAGACACGGAGGGTTCATTCAGTGGTGGACTGAGCAAGAACAGTGAAGGGCATTGGGCAGAGGGCAACACCATTATCGCACGAGTAAATAATAATAATAATGATAATAACAAACAATAACAACCACCACCATAGCAACAAGGTAACCACAAAAGTAAATAATAATAACAATATCAAAAATAACCATAGCAACAAGGTAACAAGCAAATGATAATAACAACAACAATAACAACAATAACCACCATAGCAACAAGTTTATTACACAAGTAAAAAGTATAATAACAGCAATAGCCGGGCACCATGGTGTACACCTATAATCCCAGTAGCTCAGGAGGCTGAGGCAGGAGGATCATGAGTTCAAAGTCAGCCTCAGCAAAAGCGAGGTTCTAAGTAACTCAGTGAGACCCTGTCTCTAAACAAAATACAAAATAGGGCTAGGGGTGTGACTCAGTGGTAGAGCACCCCTGGGTTCAATCTCCGGTACCCCAAAACAAAACAAAACAAAACAAAAAAACAATAACAACAGAAACCATAGCAACAAAGTAACCACACAAGCAAAAAAATAACAATAACCCAAACAAGCAACACAGTAACTGTACGGGTAAGAACTCCCTGTCATTATATATATTTAAGATATGTTATTTCTAATATCTTCATAGATAGGCACAACAAAGAAATTTTTCATAATTCTATTACATAGAAAAAGCACTGTTAACAATCCCAAGTAAGTTATTTTCAAATCTTTTTCTAAGCAGAGAAGTATGTAATCATCTATATTCATGAATAGATAAAACGTGGTTGCTCACGTATAATTATATATTATATAATTATATACATAGATAACTTATATATGTCATTATACAGGGCATACATAATAGATTATATCTTATTTTATATAAAAATTTTTCTTTAAAATACAATCAAATAAAACATGTCCTTCAACCTGCTTCTTTAATAGTGAATCATGAACACCTTTGCTTATTAACATGTCTATCACATTTGACTGAGTGGCGGTATACCAGCCAGGCAGAGTGACGGTCAGTCATGTATCTTATTCCCTATTTATGGGCATTTGCATTATGACCTTTAGGGAAGAGGAAGGGAGAGTGTATTAAATTCCTCCTCAAGTCAATGCAACATAAAATGCATTCCTTAAAATCCTCTTTCTCCGGCGTATGTCTCAGAACTCAGAAAATGTAAGTAATGTCCCCTGCTAACTTGGATTCTCCGGACTCAGTCTGCATTGATTATTTGCATAGAACTGGATACAATTTTTTTTTAAGTTGAAAACATTATTATAATTCTCCAACAGGAAATGCCCCTCACTAATTAGCCTAGAGAAGTGCAAGGAATTTACAGTATCAAGTAGAAAGCAAGAACAAGAAGCGGAACCAGTAAGAGCTGAGGGTTTGGCTCACCCCTACCGCAGAGCTGGAAAAGCAGGCTCCAGGGAGGGCATTTGACACAACCTTCTCTTTCAACCGTGCTTCTATTTCATAATCCTATTAGTCATTTTTTAAAATAACATCATGAGCTATGGGAGTTCCACACCACCACAGCAAAACCCCAGGCCCTGAAATGCCTCACCTCAACCCAGGGCCCCCTCAGCCCGTTTCCTCTCCTCCAGCCTCCAGTAACCACTACCCCGGATCTCAAGGTCATCGGCCTTGCTTTTATGTTCCCCATGGTATTTCCACACCTAAGATGCATTCCTAAAAATGCTATTTCTTAAATTCCTAGAATTGCTATTTATTTTAGTTTCTTAATTTAATAAATGGGGCTGTCAGGTTGCATGCAACATCTTGGGATTTTTTTTTTTAACCTCATATGACATTGCCAAGTCATTTTATGTGGGTTGCTCCAACCACTGACTTGGGACAAGGATTCTCCTGCAAGTAGATTTCAGAGGAGGTGAAGAAATGAGACGAGGAAGTAGAGCCAACCAATAAAAGCCCAGGATGTGGGAAGCGACAGCTTCATGGATATGGGATGTCTTTGGAATTGGGAAAATGTTCTGGAAATAGAGATAGTGGATACACAGCTCCGTGAATACACTCTATGCCTAAAGGAGTTCACCTTCGCGAATTTTGTTACTTTTTTTTTTATAGAAATGCCTTATCAAGCCAGTCATCACCGTGGACAACCAGAGCTTGACCTGCTGAGAGGGGGACACACTCCAGAGTCATCTCCCCAGGCAGTGAGGGAGCCGGATGTCAGTCAAAGGGGCAGAACTGCTTGGCAGGGGTGTTAACCCCCTGGTACTTCCAGCCTACGAAGGAGGTGGCACACTGGGCTGCAGCTGGTGGGCACCAAAGACATACTCAATAGGGCTACTGGCAGGGTGCATGTCAACAGTGCCGGTTTCATGGAAGGCCATAGAATGTTCTTTCCCACCTCTGCTTTTTGACCAACACCTTATGTCCCATTATTTACAAATACTACACTTTTTAATTCACTTTCTCACCAACAAGGCATGTAGTTCGTTTCTAGCTGCTATGATAGAAATTATTAACAGGACTATTCTTCTCTCTCTTAGGTATATATACGACATACCGCATTGGCAAGCTTGGAGACAAATAAGCACTCTCACGCACTTGGAAGATAAAAACGAGAACGATCTCTTTGATGTGTAATTTGTCAATGCCAATCAAAAATTTAAATGTACGTAGAACCTGACCCAGCAAGTCCTCTTTAGAGTATTTACCCAAACACAATCCTCACGGATGTGCCCGGAGACATGCATACAATAAAATACACTGCAGCTCTGGTTAATAACAAAAAATAAATAAGATCTTGAAAGAGTCGCACAATAGAATGCTATGTAGCTATTTAATAAGGACAAAGTGGTCCCACCCGTGTTATGATGAAATCACCTTCAAGTCACATGGGGAAGTGAAAAGAGCAAGAGTGTATCAGATGACGGCCTTTGCATTACAAATATCGGATACTAGCTAAGTTATTTGCATGCATTATTTGCATGCAGTATCTGGAAGAACGGGTAAGAACCAGGTAACTGATCACTCCCTAGGAGGGGACCAGGTGACTGCAGGGCATTCTCTCTACCTCTGTAGGAAGTAGATACTACTTGGTGAGAAACATTTAAAAATCCAATGAGATCCTTTGTATGAATTCATTCCAAATTTTGAACCATTGCCTCTGAGCCAGGTTCATTGAGGGAACAGTAGCACACGAGTCACAGGCATTGAACAAAACACAATAAGCAGGGATTTCCTCCCCATGGGTGCTCAATAAATAGGAGCTACATTTTTTCATTTTTTTCTAATTGCATGAGCATACACACACTTTGCAATTAATCTCACTGGGTTTTTCCAAGAGCGCTGTCCCTGGAATAAGGCAAGCTTGGCGCTCTCCGATCCATTTTGCAAAACTCAGGCCCAGGAAAGTGAAGTTGGCAGGTAGGGGCTCTTCACCCAGCTCTGGAAAGCCCAGGGGAGGTTTCCTGGAAGCCAGGCGCCTGAGTGGGAGCAACTGGGATGGGATCCCAGCTCAGCCCCTTGCTCACCGTGGGACACTGAGCAAACTACCTAAGCTCTCTGTGCTTCCGTTTTGGCACCTATGAAATCCAACCAAGTCAGAACTGCCTCCCAGCACGGTGAGCATGACAGGAAGGAGTGACAGCCATCACTGCAGCAAGTGTCCCTTCAAAGCTTAAACCAGACCCTGTCACTGTGTCTCAAACCTGCCCGCCAGCTCACCCCTGGCCCGTGGGTGGCTGTCTGCAGCCCCCACCCCAGGATCCTGCCTCCAGGCTGCCCAATGTTTTGCACCCTAACTGAGGGGAGATGTCCCAGGAGCAGGAAGGGAGGGACATTCCAGGCAGTGGGCAGAGAGAGCAATCACAGCAGCGAGGAGCTCCGAGGTGTCCTGGGCCCCCGGACCTGGCCCCACCTGGGTGAGGGCCGCGGCCTCTGCTCAGCACCAAGACAGCTGAGGTGCGCGGGTCAGTTCGAAGCCCAGCTCTGGGGCGACTTCCTGCACCACTGTCAACGCCTCATCCTGGGCCTCTACTGTCTGGTGTCCAGCCCCAAGGACCCGAGCATGCACCACCGGGACTGGGGACCCCCTCAGTCCCAGAAAGCTATGCTTTGGAGAACCTCTATCTCACAGAGTAAGAGCAGGGGAAGAAAGCTCCCCAGGGGAAAGCTGTTTCAGGGGGTCCCCAGCTCAGAGTAAGCAGCACAGAGTTGCAGAGGCCCCTTTAAGAAAGAAGCCTCAGATTCTGGCTTGAGGTCGCAACAGGAAACCCAACACACAAGGAAGGGGCTGAGGGCCAAATAAATACTCATTTACTAAGGTGCCTGTCTCCAGCAGGAAGTCAGCATGGGAGGTGGGGAAGGGGCTTCCTGAAGACGCGGCCATCTTGAAACAGTGTTTGAAACAAACACTGGTCTCCAGGCGGGACCTGTAGAAACCCAGACCCTCGGCCCTGGTCCAAACCGCCCAGGAAAAGGAATAGCAATGAGCAGCGTCCCAGAACCTTCCAGAGCCCAAAGAAAGAGGAGGATTAGGAGGCGCTCTCTGCCCCGCGACACTGGCTTCCCCAGACTTGTGCCCCACAGGACTTCTCTCTGAATTTCTGCCTGGGGAGGTGATAGCCCAGCAGCCCCTTCTGCTTTTGCAAAGGAAGGTCGTCTCTGAAATGCAGCCAGGGGAAGGGCTCCAGGCACAGCGTCCAGGCTGGGCTTCCCCAGCAGCCACACTGGCTTGGACAGCTTCTTAAAAGTTTCATGCTCTCCTGTTCCAAGGGGCCTGGATGGAGTTTTCTCCCTTGGTCTAGAATGTTCTCTCCCCACCAGAGTCTCCAGCACCACCAGCCCTCGGCCTGGGCAACTCCTTCTGTCTATCAAGCCCTGGCTCACCTGCCCCTGTGTCCCACCAGCTACACTCCTCCTGTGGGTTCCTGTGGGCCCAGCCCTCCCCAGATCGTGCCTGGTTCAGTGCTGACTATGCCTGCCATCTTGTGTTTTACCCAGGCGCCGTTCTCTATTGACCGTCTTCTCCATCTCTTCTGCGGTCTTTAACATCACAGCCAGAATGCAGGACACATAGTAGGCCCTCAACTCGTAGGCACCAAATGTACAAATACAGGGACCCTCAGGGAAAGGAGGCAAAGGCAGCTCAGACTCTTGAGCAAGTGTCCAATCGCCTCAATGCATGCCTGAGGAGGGGATGGATAAACGAATGAGTGAGCGAGTGAGTGAATGAGTGAGTGAATGAGTGAGTGAATGAATGAATGAATGAGTGAGTGAGTGAATGAATGGATGAGTGAGTGAGTGAATGAATGGGTGAGCGAATGAGTGAGTGAGTGAATGAATGAATGAATGAGTGAGTGAGTGAATGAATGGATGAGTGAGTGAGTGAATGAATGGGTGAGTGAATGAGTGAGTGAATGAATGAATGAATGAGTGAGTGAGTGAATGAATGGATGAGTGAGTGAATGAGTGAGTGAGCAAGCGAGCAAGTGAGTGAATGAATGGATGAGTGAGTGAGTGAATGAGTGAGTGAGTGAATGAATGAATGAATGGATGAGTGAGTGAGTGAATGAGTGAGTGAGTGAATGAATGAATGAATGGATGAGTGAGTGAGCGAGCGAGTGAGTGAATGAATGAATGAATGGATGAGTGAGTGAGTGAATGGATGAGTGAATGAACAAATGAGTGAGTGAATGAACAAATGAGTGAGTGAATGAATGAGTGAATGAGTGAGTGAATGAGTGAGTGAGTGAGTGAACGAGCGAGTGAGAGGGTCTGCGGCGCCCTGGGGTTGGCCTGATGTGAATTCCTTTTGCTGCCTCCTTTTCTCTGCCTGCAGTCAGAAAGAGGCGGGAGAGATGGCATGAACGTGACTCTGCCCGCCGCGCGCGCGCGCACACACACACACACACACACACACACACACACACACAGCAAGAGGAGGGCATTTCTCGCCAGGACCACCTGGTGGGGAGGACTTCCAGGCAGAAGCTGACCCTACGGGGCAGCTCTGTCCCTGACCCCTTTCACCTTCCCTTGTTCTGATCTTTATGGGGCCGTCTGCCTTTTAGCATCAAAGGGGACAGCGGGGCCGTGATTTGTCCCACAACAGCTCTATAAAAATGTAATTACCCAATAACCCGCTGTCTGCAAAACAAACCATCTTCCTGTTTCTTCTCCCATAAAGAGCACTTGACAGCCCTGTTCTATCAGCTTATAAAACCTGGAGAGAGTTGGCCTGTCCCTCCAGCCCACAGGGAAACCGTCAAGGGGAGAGCCCCCGTGGGGGGACAGCATATCGCAGACCCTCCAGGCAGCTGACTTCAAAGTCACTGGAGGTTTTCAGACGGTGAGGAGAGGATCTCACCCTGGAGGACGCCAGGCTGGACACGGCACGTGGCCCTGAGGGGCTGAGAGCCCAGCCCGGCAGCACCTTCCCAGGCCATGGAGGCTGGGCCTCTGCTTACTGGCTGCGGGGACAGGCATCAGGCCCCTCCTCCGTGCCAAGCAGCCCAGTCGAACCCAATAGGTGTGGATCCTTCAGGAAACTGACATCTCTACTGCGCATTTATTTTAAATGATGATGGACACTTTGATCTGAATTTATGGACATGCAAAAGGTACACGTGATCCTTCACTACGAGCCTGAGGAAGGTTATACAGGGTAAGGAGATGGAGGCTCTGTTGTGATTTTTTTCTTTTTTGCATTGAAAGAAAAGATTCGTGGGATTAGGGTGTTCATGGTAAGAACTGTTCTGTATGTTGATTATGAAGCTATGCAGTAGGTTGAAGTGTGTCTCCCAATTGATGTGTCCCAGTCCTCACCTCTGGTACCCATGAGTGTGACTTGTTTGAACCTCTGCAGACATAAGAAAGCACGGACCCAGGGGCGGGTGTGGCTGAGGGTGTGGCCCCACAGTACGCAGCTACCTAGCAAGCAGGTCCTGGGTTCCACCCCAGCACCACCCAACACACGGACAGAGATGCGAAGGCAGCGGGTCAGGGTCAGTCCTAAACCCAGCGAGAGCGTCCTTCCGGAAGCGATGTGATTGATGCACGCGGGGAGAGGGCCGGGTGCAGATGGAGCGTGTCACCACGGCGGGAGCGGCCGTGGAAACTCTCCAGGTGCCCGCCCGCCTTTGTCATCACATGGTTTGCTAAAAAGGCTACATTTGCTATTTAAATTATACTTTGATTTTTTTAAATCATGTCTTAAATCGGGGTGCAGAGGGCTCGGCCAGACATCTCTGTGTTTCTACGGAGATCTCCTGTTAGAGGAGCGAAGCTCAGGAGAGGACCAGCAGCACTGGCCATTAGGAGCCGCCCAGAGGCCGTCAGGATGGCCGTATTCAAAAGTCCCATAATGACAGGTGTCACTGAGGATAAGGAACCTCTGCGTCCCTGGTGAGAACATCTCATGGCGCAGCCACTGCGGGTAGCCAGGGTGGTTCCTCAAAAAGCTAAGCCTGAGACGACCATTCCCATCAACAATGCCACTCCTGGGAATTTACCCAAAGGGACCGAAAGCAGGACTTCCCAGTACGATTCCCAGCAGCCAAAGGGCGAGACGACCCCCGTGCCCGCAGCTGAGGAGCAGACGGTGGGAGCAGGGTCTCCACACGGCGGGCTGCATCCCTCCGCCGCAGAGGGGAAGAGAATTCCAACGGGCACAAGGACACGGGCCAAGCTGGAAAACGTCACGGTGAGCGAAAGACGGGAGACACACAGACAGATGGTTTAGGGTCCCACTTTCATGAACTCTGGGCAAGTTCAGAGTCAGAAAACAGAACGGTGGTTCCTGAGGCCCCGGGGTCCCGTTGAAAGGATACAGGTTTCTTTTCTTTCTTTTTTCCTCATCTGTGTGGGTGCATCGCAGTGGTGGGTGATGGTGGGCCGGCCCCTCCAGGTCCGTACGTGCACGCACAGGACAATGGAAGGCGATTGGCACTGCTCCCTCCCACCCTGGTCCCTTCCCTCCACTGAGCTCCCTTTGATTTGAGAGATCTGCTGCCACCTTCTCTTCCCCGTTTCCTCTCCTGCTTCTACGGATGAGAGAAAACATACAACCCGTGACTTTCTGAGCGGGCCTCCTCTCACTTAGCAGGATGCTCTCAAGCTCCATCCGTCCTCCTGCCAACGACCTAATCCCATCCTCCCCGACGTAATGCACGCAGATTTCTGTTTGGCGTGATGAAGAAGCTCCAGGGGGGGTCGTGCCAGATCGTCTGGGCCCTGAACGCCCCTGAATCGCACGCTTACGACCTAAGGCCCAGGTTGTCTGAGTTGTATGGATCTAGAATACATCTGCATCTAGAAATACAAAGCAGAGACACCTAGGTGTCTCCAGGAATGCAGGGTGGTTTGATTTATTTATTTTTTCTTTTTTGTAGTTTTTGGTGTTTCTCATACTTGTGTGACTAAAAATGTGTGCTGTCTAATGAGCTGCGGGGTTGGTGGGGGAGACAGAGAAGGAAGCCGGCTGTTGTAGTTTGGGGTGATGAAGGAACGGAGCTGGGAGCATCTAATTCAGATGGTGGAGGGGCCGAGGAAGGGTCTGCAGAGAGGGCAGTGAGCAGCAGTGGCCAAGCAAGCAGGGCACATGGAGGGCAGAGGGTGTTCCCGCTGAAAAGTGTCTGCGTTTTATTAAATCAGGGACCTGATCAGGGAGGCGGCTCAGCCTCAAGTCCCTCATCTGTGAAACAGTGGCAATAATCATTAGCATCCCACAGGTTATGGAGGTGATTAAGGAAGGCGCTTGCAGCGCTGGCTATTGTTACCCAATGATTCTCATCAGCTGCAGACTGCTCACCTTGCCACTGGCTTGCTGAATGCCCTTAGGTAAGTTGGTTAACCTCTCTGTGCTCACTTTTCTGTTCTGTAAAATGGGGCTAAAGAATAGTAGTTACCCCTTACGGTATTGCGGAACCTAAGTGAGTTCCTACATGTGCCTAGCAGATGGTAAAGGCTACAGAAGTATTACCTATTTTTTTTTAATTGACTCTAGGGGACAGGGAACTTCTAGAAATAGTACAAAAGAGAAGGGCAATGACAGAGAGCGCCCGGGGAAAGAAACATTGCAGAGTCATCTTTGCCGAACTAGGACACAAATAAAGTCTTTAGAGGGAAAAAAAAAAGGAAATCACAAATCTGAAAACAAAATGTCTTCTGATGTTGGGATTGTGTTTGGACCAAGATATTTGTAGCCAACAAAACGGAGTCAGAAGGGGTCGGACTCAGTGAAAAGATGCTGCAGACGCGTAAAAGGTCGTCCTCGCGGGCGGATCAGAAGTCAGCCTCTTGGTTAGAGAAGGCATGGCTGTACCCCACGTTTGGAAATGATGACATGGTGGTTTCCTTGGGGAGGAAAGTGCCTTGACATCTCCTGCTATGCCTTCCTTCCCAGCCTCCCCTCCAGGACGTTTCGATGGGTCCCATGTCCCTGGCCGAGCACGGTGGTGTGCACCCCACAGTACTCAGGACGCATGTGGGGCTCGGAGGCCGCCACCTGGGTGCAGACACAGGCAGCTCGCCTGCAGACACGCCCCTGCACGCAGTCGGACGTCTCTGTGGGATGAATTCCAGAATCTCAAAGCTGTGACATGAATCTCCAAGCCAGAAGAACAGCATGCAAGTCTTAAGTGCTGGTTTCAGCCCTCCAGACTCGCTGGAACCACTGTCTGAGGTTCTGGCAGCATGGAGTTGGGCCTTTCATCCTCCTACGGGATGTGAACGGTGTGCTCTGCCAACCAGGGACAGCATGTGGTCCCGGAATGGAAGGCACGGTGTGTGCCTCAGGGCCGTGGGGTCCACTTTGAAAATTTGCATGGTGGATCTCAGCTCTTCACCCCCTGCATTATCATCTGTTAAATGGGCACAGCAATATTGCTCCTGGCACAGAATAAAAGATCCTCAAGTCTTTGAAGGAAAGAGATCTGGGTCAGTAAAATGCCAATAAACATCAGGACTATAGTTTGCATTTGAGAGAGAGGTTTGGAAATGTCCTTTTATCCATTAGTAATACATCCAGCTTCAAGTATAGGAAATCTCACTGCAGTGCCTTAATTTGATAGGAATTCTTTTATCTTCCACAACACAAATTCTGCAGATGATCAGCTGAAGGTTCTGATTCAGCACCGCGACTCTATCTTTTTATTTTTTTATTTTTTAATATTTTTTTTAGTTGTAGGTGGACACAATACCTTTATTTTATTTATTTACTTTTAGGTGGTGCTGAGGATCAAACCCAGGGACTCACATGTGCTAGGCAAGCACCCTACCACTGAGCCACAACCCCAGCCCCTCAACTACGTCTTGAAGGAGGTTTTGACAAAACAGCTGCTGTAGCTCCAGCCATCATATCCAAATTCAAGATAGGAAAAAGAAGAAGGGGAAAGTGTTGCAGTTATGTTCAAGAGAATAAATGTTCCCCCAGAATGTCTTGTAACAGACCTTTTAGACAGGACTGGGTCACATACTATCCCAGCCATAAGGAAACTGGAAAACGAGTTGTTAGGGTCTGCATCCTGGGTCTGGCTGGACTTAGAGATGCTGTGACAAAACATGAACCTTCTTCTCAAGAAGAGATGGGGAAAGGATAGAAAATGGGGAACTAACAGTCTGCCCCGTATCTCATCCAGACGTGAGCACAACTTTGATCAAAAGAAGTAATCAAGGAAACAGAAGAAAAAAGCCAAATGAAGCAAGAATAGTAACAATGTGAGACCCTTGATTCCTGAAGAGAGCAGACAAATCTTCTATTCTGACCTGATACCTGGATATAGTTTTAAGACCTTGTGAAAATCAACTTGGTGAAGGTCCATTGAGATGTTCCAGAAGGATTCAGATGGGTGAGCAGTTGATGCCAAGCTTGTCTAATTGCTATTGATGAGTTTCATTGGATTACTCTGCTGGGAAAGGCCACTTTTCCCAATTCATAGAACCCACAATGATTCATGAGGAGAAAACCTGGCACAGCTTCTCGGCCCATGGATATTTCCTGAACAAAAGAGAGATGTGCTTCCTCCCCTCAGAAAGCCCACGGGGTAGTAAGGCAGCTAAATTTTCACATCAGAAACAACAGTGCTCTATCCCAGCACTACCTAATGCTGGGGCACAGAAGTACAGCCTGCGGCTTTGCATCCCCGGGAGGAAACTTAAGCCACCAACTTCACGCAGGACAGGCCTAGGGACCCAGGGTGTCAGAGACTCCCATCCGGGTCACTGGCTTCCGTTTCTGGGCTAGTGATGAGGCAGGACATCATGGCAGAAGGACATGGTGGAACAGAGCAGCTCAGCACATGGGATCCAGAAGCAAAGGGGGGCGTGGAAAGACAGAGAGAGAAAGAGAGGGGGGGGGCAGGGTCCCAGAACCCCCTTCAGATGCATCCCCAGCGACCTACCTCCTCCAACAGTTTCTGCCACCTCCTGATGGCCACCCAGCCGGGGACCCACCTTCCAACACCTGCACGTCCAGGGCTCATTGAAGACCCAGCTTCAACACACAGGGTGCCAAGGGGCAGCAGGAGAGCTTCATTTCAGCTGGGCGTGGTCAGAAGGGTGTTTCAGGGCACGAGCTTTGGAATGTCCAAGCTGGTGAACTTGGACACCAGTTAAAAGCAAGTCTTTGCTGAGTGGATTCTGGGCCGGACCCACACCCAGCACATGGGTCACCAGGATCAGGGGTAGAAACTCACCCACCTGAGACCCCAGGGGCGTGGGGGAAGCTGGCGGAACGTCCTTGCTGACACCTGCACCTTCCTGGGTCCAGCCTTCTCACGTGTGCAGATGGACAGCTGGGACCGTGTGACCGGCCTCAGAGCTGGCAGAGAGCGCCCAGAGAATGGTTCCCCAGGGAACAGCCCACACCAACAATGCTCATCTGGCACCAGCGAGCTTTCAGTGGCTGCTCACTGTCACTCAGATCCCCAGTTCCCGGTCTTCTTTTGATCTCTGGAGTCCTCTTGGCCCCGGGCAGACTTTGAACCTGGCGGGGCCAATACATCGGTCCCAGAGGAGCTTGGAGATCTGAGATCAAGAGAGACCCCAGCACGCGTGCTCTTTCCTTCCTGTGCAAATCAGCAAATACCCGGATTAGAAGAAATCGATCCAGGGGTGCTGAGTTCAAAATAAAGACGAAACAACTCCCAGCTCCTGTGAAGGACTATCCGTCTCCAGACGTGAAAGACCTCGGATCATTCAAGGCTCAGCGGCCTCCTTAAGCCAAATCAGTCACAGTGGCCATTCGCCAGGAGCATTCTGCGTTTGCAAATGGCTGGTGCATTCTCCAGCTGTCCACTCCCGTTCTTTAACCCCACCTGGGCATCTCTGAGGAACGGGCAGCCTCGGGGCTTGGAATGAGCAAGGTGTTCCCCTTTTACAGATAAGGAGGGTGAGACCTGGAGGAAGGGTCCTCAGAGGAGACGCTGAAGCTAGGTGGGGTTACCCGCTGGGAGTCGGGGAGGACGAACCGGACACTCAGCCCCCCGTGGGTCAGCTGGCCCTCGTTCAGCCAAGACGGCCACTCCCAAACTCTCCTCTCAGTCCGTGGAGTCAGCGTGGTCCGGGAATCGGAGCTCCGTTACATTCCCAGAGCGATTATGGACGGCCGGCGGCAGCCACAGCAGAAGCAGCTGTTCCCTGCTGACCTCTGATCTCCAACAATCTTGGGAATATACCTAAACCCCCATTTTACAGATGAGCAAACCGAGGCTCAGGATTCCTCTGAGAAGCAGCCGCGTGATCAGGACGGGCACCTCGGCCTCCTCAACCCTCGCACGTGGCTGGCGGGATTGGAAGCGTCTGGAAACTCAAGAGGCTTTGACTTTCGGGCCCAGCCCTTTAGTAACTTCAGAAAGAAACAGAACAGCCTGCCGAACGGGCTGTGGGTAAAGAGTCGGAGCCCCGAGCCGTCAGCTTGGCCGGAGAGCCTCCTGTCTGCCAGCCGATGTGCCAAGCCACCTGCTCTTATCCGATGCTCCTAACAACCCCGAGAGCAGGGAGGGGGCCGCAGTCAGCTCACAGGTGAGGAAGGTGAAGACCAGAGAGGTGGAGCGGGCCAGCGAGGCATCCCCAGCATTCAGGTCATGTGACCAAGCTTCCTCTAGGTCCCTCTCACCTGGAGAAATCTGGAGAGAACGGACTTGTTGGGAAAAATGGCAACTAGGAACTCGGGAGGATCCACGTAACCCCCTGAGTCCCGGCCCCTGTTTTGTGGCTTCCGCCCCAGCTGCTGTGAATCTCCCAAAATTTCTGAACACCCGTGGGACACCGTGCTGGTGCCTGTGTGTTCCTCCAGGTCCTGGGCGATGGGGGGCCAGTGGGAAATGCCAGTGTGAGAAGAAAATGGGAAGGAGCCGGAAAGGCTGGCAGAGACCAGGACAGGGGCTCTCCATCCTGACCCAACGGGACGGGTGGGCGGAGGCAGATGCAGCCTCCACTGCCGGGCAGTCCAAGGAAGGAGCTGCAAGACCCTCACACACCCCAGAGGAGCCCTGCGGCGCCCAGGAACGGGCTGGCTCCTGCCCCTCCTCCCCGGTCACTGCGGGACCAGCCTGCAGAGGCCAACAAGCAGCGCTGTCCCAGCAGCAGCTGGAGCCCTTGGAAAGTGACCTCCTTATCCCTGGAGGCCTGCAAGGCTCACTCTCGGGGCCACCACGGACATCTTGAAGGTTTATAGGAACTCCAAGAAGGCAAGAGTCCCCGGGGCTGCCAAGCGAGTCTCCCTGTGGGAGACACTGTAATCTGGCCGCCGTGGCAACTGGCAGAGGCCCTCCTGGTGCCACCCAGCTGCCTGGGTGACGAGACCCTCCATCTGGGGGTGGCCTGCGATGGCGGTTAGTGCTGGAGGTGGCTGGACAGTCACTGGCCTAAGGGTGGGAAGATGGACGGAGAGGAGGAACAGAAGTCTTGCTGGGCCCTATGTCCAAGGCAACCTGTTTGCACTAATCTGGTCAACAGATTAACCCATGGTGGACTCGCTGGCCAGTGTGGCTGGAGGAGGAGGGTCACTGGGGGCCTCCAGGTGACCAGAGCTCGCTCTCTGCTTCCTGGCCGTCATGAACGGAGCTCCTCTCCTCCACCAGGCCCTTCCGCCACGAACGCTCTGCCTCACTCAGGCCCAGAGCTCTGGTGTCCGCCGACCACGGACCGAACCCCAGAAACCGTGAGCCCGAATAAACTTTTCCTCCTCCATTGTTCTTCTCAGGGTCTTTTGGTCACCGTGACAAAAACATGCGTGTTCTGGGTCAGCGTCCCAGCAGGAAGAGGGTGACAGACTGGAACGGGACCAAAGGTTGGCAGAGGTGAGTGGTGCAGAGCGTGGGTAAAGAGGTGGCGAGCCGGGGCCCTGGGGAGCGGGCAGGTCCCGGGGGAGAGAGAGCGCCCTCTGCAGGGAGGAGCCCTGCCCTGCTCCTGCCTCTGAGCTCCCATCTTGTCCCCACGGGCTGACCCCGGCAGGAAGCCAAGCGGCCAGAGGGCTTGTCCATGCAGTGACAGAGGTTGAGGCCCCCTGGCAGGCAGCGGGCAGGATGGAGCACGGTGGACAGCGGATCACCAGCAGGGACACAGGGAAGACTTGGGCTCATTACCTGGACCGGGTGAGTCCAAAACCAGAGACTCCGGCCCCACCTCTCAGCAAACACTGGAGGCGTGGAAGGGGCAGAGCTTGTGACAGAAGAGGTGAGAGCTGCCTGAGCTCCCGGCTGTGCCAGACCCCACAGCAGAGCCTCTCAGGGTCCTGCTTCCCACCCAGACCCTGGGGGCGGGGGGCCTGGACAAGCGGACAGGCCGTGGCCGAGTTGCAATGGCAGAGAACGCCCAGGACAGCCGCGGGGCTCACGGGGGGATAGTGCTCCCAGGTGGAGCATCCAACTGAGAAAGGGAAGGAGGAGCAGGGAGGAGGCCAAGAGCAGAGGGAGGAGACTAGGCCAAAGGACAGGGCTGACGAGAGCTCACCTGGCTGGAGCAGCCTTTGAGGGGAGACGGGTGACCGTGGAAATGAACCTGGGCAAAGCCTGTGGGCGCCAGCAAACACGGAGGGGTTTGGAGCCTCCAGACCCAGGTGCTCTACACCGCAGGATGCAGGAGTGGGTCTCCAGGAGGGAGGCCAGGTGGGAGGCCAGGTGGGAGGCCGGGAGGGAGGCCGGGAGGGAAGGGAGAGTGAGGACACACACGTGTTGGGATGGATGGAGTGAGCGGGCGTGGACTGTGCCTGGAAGCCCGGGGTAGGGGTGACGGGCCTCGTGTCAGATTTCGGCTGGCCTGAGTGCCCGCGAGAGGCCCATGCATGACCCGGCCTGGGAGGAGGTCAGTCTGACCCACGAACAGCTGAGCATTCCTGATCCTCCGATTTCCAACCCGGCGCTTAGCAGCTTCTCTCCACCCGCAGCCCCAACGCCCACTGGTCCCCCGTCTCCCTCCGCTTGCCCAGCGGAGGCCTCCCCCTGCCACCACACACGGTGGACGAGCAGAGAGGAGGGAGGACACTTCAGGTCTCGAAGGCGACAGCGGCAGCCTGCTAGGAGGCAGGAGGCTCCTGGGGCGGCGGCCAGCTGGGGTATAATTAGACTGAGCCCAGCAGCGGGCTCCTTGCCTGGCCCTGTCAGCACCCCTCTCTGGCCTGCGCCCCGGGTGCCCAAGCAGCAAGCTTGTCTCCAGCTACTGACCTGGGAAAGCAGGCGGCCAAGGCCACGGCCATCACCCTGGGAAAACTAAGAGTAACAGCAAGTTATTCAGGATGATGACAGATAACAAGGCCGTGATTAAGGAAGAAATGAGCACAGACTCGGCGCAGGCACGTGGCAGGGAGCGAGGTGGTTAGCGTGCGTCACCTCCTTGAATCCACCCGCCGCGCGGGGTCCCGGGTCACACTCCGCTCCCTTTCCACACGGGGTTCAGCGAGTTTCAAAGGAGGCGAAGTGATAAAAGCAGCAATGGAGCTCAGGTGTTCTGGACTTCCCGGAGCAGACGCTCACCTGCTGTGTCCCTCGGTCCCCTCGGCCCCCCTGATGCCAGCCACTTGATCCCACTTTGGAAATGTGCCTTTGCTGAGATCTTGACCCCGAATTCCTGCATCCTTACCATCGGGTGGGACGCAGCCTGGCTTCTCCGGCCGTCATCCATGGAGAAAAGTAAAGCAGAATATTAGCCCCCGACCTGGGAGCCGCCAAGGTGTTTGGAGAAGACAGTTGAGACGCCCTGATTTTCTGAATGCCTTCTCCACGCCAGCTCTCCTAACAAGCCCCACGGTCACTCCTGAGGTCCACCAAGCATTTATTGGGCCCCTGCTGGACGCAGTGCTGCAGGGGGCACTCTACAGACACACACCCAAAGCTCCTCCAGAGGTCTGGCCGCTGGGGCAGGAGACAATGTCCCCCGAGACGCAGAGACCCCAGTCGCTTTGGTGGGTGGGTAAGCTGGAGCACCACGGGACCCTTCTCCCACCAGGGAGGGCCCACGACCTTCCCACATCCAACAGAAACATTCTCCACCCTCTTTTCTAGCAACATCTATCATCAAGGTGGGAACTCACTGTCCCCTGGCAACTTGGGGACCCCACATCCCTCGGGGCAGAGGCAGACGCAGACCACGAGGCCTCTGGGGACAGGAGTCAGCTGTCCCCCTCTACCAGAACACCGTGTTTACTCAGAGCAGCAGACACTTTGGCTCCAGGGCACTTAAAAGGTCAAGAACCAACGACCCAAGAAGGCAGAAGCTGGGACTCTGATCGTGGGGCATGTGGGGACCCGAGTGGCTTTCGAGACGCACCTGCGATGCGCTTCATCCTAGAGAAGAATGTGACACGGTTGTCACAGACCAGCCTCGCCAGAAAATGCTCTTTCTCACCAGCCCCAGATGGCCAATGACCTTTGGGTTCAGTTGGAACCTTGCCTGAATCGCTTTGACCTTGAGGGAAATTTTCTTGGAAAAATTGCTTTGGGAAACAGAGGCAGTGAAGGACAGGGAATTTCGCCACAGTCCTGGAACCCACGGGCTCCTCCAGGGTCATTCTTACTCCCACCAAGTAGGACAGGACTCAAACAAAAATAGCAGAGACTTTTTAACCCACTTCAACGTGCCAGACTGTGCCGATGACGTTCTCCATGTGTTGTATCATGTGACACAATGACACCAAGACATGCCTCCCTGGATCCCTGCGCAACAACGGGCAGCACAGCAAGGTCCAACCACTTACGTGATCCGGATGGTGAAGTGGTGCAGCTGGGATTTGAACCCAGGTCTCTCTGGGAGGAAGTGACCCTCCTGGGACATGTGGGAATGATAAAGGCGTCAAGACAGGGAGTTCCGTGAAGCCCACGGGAGGCCGAGGGCTCTGTGTGTTCTGTTTATCTTTCCCAGCACACTTCAGGAGACAGGGTGCCCAACAGGCTGAACTGGTCAGACTGGGAGTAATTCTGTGGCGGACTTCGGGATGAGTCATGGCTTTTATAGCTAGTGGAAAATAAAAAGAGAGAAACTGGTTCGCTAGTGTCTTAGGAGAAACCATCCTTGGTTTATAGACATGGAAACTGAAACACAGGTTGGAAACATCCCGCTTAAATATGAGCTGTGAATTCCAGGTTTGCCATCTTTCTAGAACACTGCTTCTCCTGATCAAGCAAAAGCAACAAGAAGAAGAATAGCAAGCACCTGTTTAGTGAGAGCTTACTCTGCATCAAGTGCTGTCCTGGGTATTTCCAGCTTCACCAAAAGCTTCCTGGGTAAGGAATAAGGCTCAGAGAGACTGGCTTAATTCCTAAATCACACAGCTAGTCACTGGCAGAGGTAAGATTTTAGAACATAGCCTGGCTCTGGAATCTGAACTCAATGCTGCCAGGTTCTGCTTCCTGTACAGAAGAGCGTTTTAGTCAACAAATTTGGATTAAGTCCACACGGGGTTCTGGATGAGCACGACCCTGCATGTTCGAGTCAGCTTTTTCGTGACTGTAACAAAAAGACCTGATGAGAACAATTAGAGGAAGAAAGAAGTATCTGGGCTCGTGGTTTCAGTCCGTTGATGAGGCCAGAGGCGAGGCAGGACCTGGTGGCAGCAGGCTGTGGCAGAAAGCAGCTCAGGATGTGGTCACCGGAAGCAGAGAGAGCTCTGCCCACCAAGGACAAAATATAAACCCAAAGGCAGGTCCCCACTGACCCACCTGCTCCAGCCACACCCAACCTGCTTCCAGCCACCACCCCGTTAATCCACGTCAGGGGACACATGCACTGATGAGCTTGAGGCTCTGGTAACCCAGTCATTCCACCTCTGCACGTTCTTGCCTCGTCTCCCATGAGCTTTTGGGGCACACCTCACATCTAAACCACAATACTGCCCGCCCCCAATGAGCTAAGCAGTTGACCTAAAAAGACAGACGCATGCATAGATCACTTAATGCAGAGTGCAATGCGTTAGTAGAAGACCAAGCAAATAACCTGGAGAGCAAACTGACGAAGACTCTCTAGAGATATGCTGTGAGCTGTGTTTTGAGGGATAAGTCCCTGACTTCCCAAATGAAGCTAGAGGCCACCCCACACAGGGCCAAGCAAACCTGGAGCGGGAAGGAAGCTTGACCAGTCATTGGAGAAGAAGAAATTCTAATTGGCTCAATTCCGGGAAGGAAGGGTTAGGGGAACTCAAAGATGAGCAACTGGTATAAATGGGCTTTAAAATGTTGTACTTTTTAAAAAGTACTATGGAAGATTACTCCACAACCAAAAGAAACGGCTAACACAACCAGGGATCCTGTTGCAGCTAAAAGCATTATGTCAAGTCAAGGAAGCCAGACAAGAGAATGCACGCTGTACAATTCCATTTAAATGAAATTCTAGTTTGCTACTTAAGGAGTCACCATGAACTTAGCGCCTTAAAACGGCACAAAATTTTTTGATCTCACCACTTCTGCGTCAGGAACCCACTCAGGCATTCTGACCCGAGAGCCATCTTTAGGGTCTCTTGTGAGCCTAGAGGTTATTGACCAGGGTGGGTCTCATCTGAAAGCTCAACAGGAGAAGGTTTTGCTTTTGGTCTTGTTGACAGGATGCAGTTTCTTTGGGCTATTGGGCGGTGAACCTCAGTTCCCAGCTGGCTGGTCACCAGAAGCCACCTCCAGTTCCTGGTCATGTGGGCTTTCCCAACATGGCGACTTACTTTGTGGACACCAGAGTCTGCTGACAAGATGGCAAATGCAATCTTACATGATGTAAGATGTGGAAGTGGCAGCAATCATTTTTTCCATATCCATGGGTCAGAAGAGGGTGACGGGTCCTACCCACATGCCAAGAAAGGGGGCTACCTAAGAGCGGGGACACCTGGGGACCATCTTGGAGAGGGTCGACCAGCCACTGGCTACCACTCCAACCCCTGGAGCAGAGTTCTTCCCTCAGCACATCACACAATGTACAGCAGCTGTTCACACTCCCTCCAACATAGTAGACCCCTTGGACTCGAACCAGAACCATCAGCAAAGCGGGGCCCACCTGGAACCTCACTGGACAGAGGCACACATTGGCTTTCTGAGATACAAAGAAGCATGTGTGTCATGACCTCATGTGGAGCGTCATCTCTTCGGACAACTGACTGAACTTTGTTTACCAAGAGTTTTCATAAAATGAAGTTGTTGCGTTCGAGGTTAGGCCGAACCCCACAGAACTCAGAACGACCGAGAGCAGGACTTACGCTTACTCCCTGACAAGGATTTATTGAACCTCTACTTAGCGCCAAGCACGATTCCAGGGATTGGACACACTGTTGTCAATAAGACAGAAGGCCTCTGGCTGACCACAGTCCCGGAGGAGGGCTGGGGGCAGAATAAAATAAACATATAACATTTTCTGCAGTATGAGTGACACACATGGCTACGTTATACATTTAAACATGAAATGTTTAATCCATGATTTTTTCCCCCAATAGAATTACTTTTAAAGGTTTATTGACAATTCCAGTAACTATTGCCTCAGCAGAACCAAGTATTTCCAAGTAGAAATGAATGCCTTAAAGGCTCTCAAGCTCTTCCTTGGGGTGGTCATAACACAGGCATATAAATTTGTCACAACCCACTGTGACATTTGGATCATAGACACTTTATCGTATGTAGGTTATAGACATAATGAGACAAATAAAAATGGGAAAACAAATGAATTTCAGGAAAAAAAAAACTACCTAAAAATACCATGCTTTAAGAGAAGTTTCCTAATGCAACATTATTATCAGTAAATCACAATTTTCTGAAAATGACTATGATTAGTCATTGTGCTGAAATGAAAGCAAGAAAACAGTCTTAATTTTGAATACACAGCTGTGAATTATGTATATCTTTATTTTACTGTTCACCCTAACATCGCCAGTCTGTTAACTGAATGTCAAGTATCATGCAATAATGATTAAACACAGTCATCTTTGATATTTTGCTAAACCAGTTATAATAAACTCTAGTTATAATTATATAGTAAAAATTTATAATTATATATTCATACATGATAAATGTATTGTAAATATATGTGCATATATAATAAATATGTTACAAATATGTATTTACATATCATATATAAACATAAGATAATGTATACTATATACTTTATTATATATTATATATTTATATGTTTTTGTATCATTTTGTATATATTAAATGTACATGACAAAATATACATATATCATATATAACATGGAGATATATATTTATTATAGAATATATATTATTTGATATATCATGTATTCTATATATTTTATATTACATTATAAAATCTAATGTTCTATATTATAATATCACGTCATAATGTGACACACATAAAACATCTGCGTTGTTGCTGTGAGATGTAGGTCAAGGATGGCGCCTGGGACTTCCTGTATCGACTGCACGTTGGTTTTCCTAGTGACATTTAAACCTGAGACACTGGCTGTGGGTGTCTTGCCCCGGGTCTCGCTGCAGCCCAGGGTGGCCTGCCAAGCGAGCCCAGCGCAGTGCTGGAAAGGGAAGCCACCAGAAGCCCCGAGCCCAGCCAGCTCTGCCGACCACCGCATGGCCTGGGGCAAGGCGGCCACGGCTCCCAGCCTGTTTCCTCCCCTGTAAAATGAGGCTGAGGATAAACCTGCCGTGCAGGGACCTGGGACCCTGGAGACATCTGGGAGGTAACTCGCTGTGACCCAGTTAGCACCGGGCCTGGCAGGACCACAGCCAGAGCTCTGGGGCAGCAGGAGCCGAGGACCAAACCTGGCCCATTTCCTAAACAGATGGGTTCGCTCTGATTTTAATCTTGGTCTCGCCTTGGTTTCGTCTTTCTTTCGTCTCCAGATCTTGCCATCCGCCTGCCAGGGTGGTGCCGGGCGCAGGCTTCCTCAGTTTCATTCACATGCACACTAGGCCTCCCTGGCCGTGAGCGCTCCCCACCCGCGCCGACACCACTGCAATCAACTCTCCTTAGAGGAAATCCAATCGCCTTTGCAGAAAATGGTCCCCGGGTCCCTTCTCAGGCCCGGGAGTCTGAACAGCGTAAAGTCATCAAAGCCACCGGGATTGATTGGGGCTCCAAGTGACCTTTTGGTAGCTTACCTACGCCTGCCACTTAGAGAAAGAATAATTTATGACTCAAGTCAAAGTGCAGGGAACCAAGGAGACAGAAGTCCCAGCAGGCTTCTGGGGCCAACTGTCAGGAGCAGGCTCTGGAGCCCCTGGGCGAACAGGCAAGGCCACCAAGGCCCAAGCTCACCACACGCGGCCACCCGGCCCTCAGTGTGCGTCTGCCCTTCTGCTTCATGGAGTCTGTCTCCGGGGGCTGCTCGGCCGGCCGTCTAACTGAGCCCACCCATCTGAGGACAGCCAGGCACAGAGCCCGGGCCGACTCTCCCCGGGTGCGACTCTAGGTCGCCTGCGTGCCGAGTGCTAAGATCTCACTGCTCTGGACGACTGGACTCAGACCCCCAGGTACTCTGTATTTGTCAATTCCAAATGAAGTGTCATTAAAATTACAAATAAATTAGCGATTGAAATTACAAATTAAATCTGTAGAATGCAAGCTCCGGGAGACGATGGGTTGTTTCTGGTTTTGTTTTTTCTATTTTGTTCCCTTCTGGGACCCCAGGAACTACAGGGGCAGCAGCACCCCACACGCCCGCAAGGTGTTCATGGGATAAGAAGTCAAAGCAGTTGCCCCCAAACTCAAGGGGCACATGGGCCCACATGGAGCTGGACAGGCTCTGTACCCCAAAGGGTGCCCTTCTGGGGGACCGAGTCACAAAAATGAAGAATCAAGACGCACATGTATTTTTTTGCACTAAGGAAGGCCACGCATTGAGTTCCCAGCTCCTCCATCAACAGTCCTGGAGGCGTGGACGGCCACTGGCCTTCTGGTGGCTAGGAAACGGGATCAAATGAGACCTCCTCTAATGCGTTCCCCCGAGTGGCCTGCTTTGCTTGTGCTGTTTCTGCCACCTGGGAACACTCCACCCTCATCTGGGACTTCACGTCCCTCCCACCTTAAACCCAGCCATGCCAGGAAACCCCTTCTGCTTTCTCCCGCACAGAATCAATCTCTTGCTCTTTCAGTGAACGCCCACGCAGACTTCAGGACTTTGTTTAGATGCTGCTTTGACAGGAGGATCTTTTCTGACTCTCCGGACAAAGCTAGACTTTCCTACTCCCTATATTTTTACTGTCATTGACGGATTACTCTTTATTTATTATCTATCTCCTCCCTTTGGTCAATAATCTTCATGAGGACCAAGAACTTCATCTGTTTCACCAGTATAGCTTCAGAGCCTCACACAGTGTCTTGCCCTCCAGGGACATGGGAAAATGGAAGGATGTAGTGGGGTGGGTGGATGGATGGATGGATGGATGGATGGATGGATGGATGGACGGACGGATGGATGGATGGATGGATGGATGGATGGATGGGTGGATGGATACATGGTTGGATGGATGGATGGATGGATGGATGAGTGGATGGATAGATAGTTGGATGGATGGTTGGATGGATGGATGAATGGATAGTGGATGAACAGATGGATAGATGGATGGATGATGGATGGGTCAATCATCAGTGAAGGGTTGAATGAATCAATTTATAAATCAATCAGTGAACAATGAATAAATGAATAAAAATTAATGAATAATGAATGTGTGTCCCATATCTACCATGCTGCTAAATTTACTTCTCCAAAAAAGGACAATGCAGTGGTTCAAGGTGTGGTCTCTAGAGCCAGGACATCTGAGATCACATCTTGGGTCTATTTGCCAGGTATGTGATCTTTGGCAAGCTGGCATTAACATTCCTGAGGCTCAGTTTCCCCATTTGCAATGAGAACAATCAGCCTCACGGGGCTGTTGTAGCTGGAGCATGTGAAATGCTTGGTAAAGTCCTTGACCTTTCAAGGACTCAAGGACCAGCGGCATACATTGTTCTGATGCTCTGGTACTTACAAGAAGAATGGTCAAACTCACCCTTTGTAAATCAGCACCTAGTACAGCATAAACAGTAGGTTCTCAAAAATACTGAGTAAGTAAATGGATATGCTCAACCTCTCTACCAGGACACTTCAAAACTATGCAAACGTCAGATATGCCAGTGTCATAAGGGAAGCTGAAAAGGACCTGACAGCCAGCTACCATTCCTGATGTGGGACTGGCCCTGGGGGAATTCTGAGAAGGACACTGCATGATCCACTGATGAAGCTGGACTACAGGTGAAGGACAAGGGGACAGGGGCACACCCATGTTGGACCCTCTGAAGCTGGCGATGGTGATGTGGTTACCTGGGGACTGTCCATAGTCTTTGGAGACACACACTGAAACCTTTAAAGGCAAAGGGCCACTAGCACTCAAATGGCTCTACCCAAGTTATGTGAGCACGTATGAAGGAGAAAAGGGAAACTTGACCCCAGTGGATCATTAACAGTAGGCAGGCCTGAGTAAAGCCCGTGGGATGTTCTTTGTCCTTCCTTGCTTGAAGTTATTCCCAAATACAAAGATTTTCAAGAACCCTGAGACCCAACGGGATCCACAATTTGCGATGGTTTTTCAGAGAGTAGTTCCATCTGAAAAGCCACCTGGAGACCTACCCTCCGGTAGGGAGTCAGCTGGTTCACCTGCGAGGAGACCATGCACGCATCGCCGTCACGGCCTCATGAGTGACAGTCCTAACCAAGATGGCGTCCCTCCGCCACCACCCTGGGCTCAGCCTCGGAATCCTTCTAACAGAACCACTCCTACCAGAGTTGGCCGTCTAGGTGAAAGAGCTGGGGTGAGAAACCATTGTCCCCACCAAGTTTATCCCGACCAAGATTTAGATCCGATTTGGTCTTAGTCACAGGAAGTCCTCCATGCTCAAAGCCATTCAGTAGTGAGATAGCTCTGTGCTGATGCGTTTCCCCCTGAACACGTTGGTCTGCCTCCCCGTTCCTCAGTTTCCCCATCTGTAAGAAAGGACTCGCCACCCCCGGGCTCTTGTGGGAACCAGCTAAGGTAATGACCGTGAGCATCTTGTACCCTCTACAGATGAATTATGTGGTTATTGTGCTCGTGATTATCCACCTCATCTTCTCTTCCCTTCTCCTTTGCAATTACTCCAGCTAATGGAGGCCTGTTCCTCTTTAGAGGGTGGAAAGCCAACTCTGCCCCGAGCATTTCCAGCTTGGGTATTTCAACGACCCACAAGGCTCCCCTGCCTTGAATCTGAATCATGCTGGAGTTTCAAGAGAGCAGTTACATGTCCATTTCCTCCGCTTATCAGCGAAAGGTTAAGTGCCCAGGGCCCTCGGCCCCAGATGCCACCGGGCCAGGCCCGTCTCGGGTTTCCATTATGAGCTGAGGTAGCAGAGCTGGGCCCGTGGGTTCACTCTCCGGCCCTGGCCCTCCAGCTAATAGAACCTCAGCCACTCTCTTGAGCGTAAAGCACTCTCTCCGGGCGCAGCCGACCAATTGAAACGGCACTCACGGCTCATGTCCGCAGGCCATGGGCTCCTGCGTACTGAAAGAAGCCGGAGCAATAAAATCTATTAGGTTTCCTTTGTCCCATCTTGTCGTGAACTTCTAAGAAAAAGGCACTAAGAGGATCAGTGCCCAGAAACCTTGATAATTGTGGCTTCCACACAGCGAATGAGTTCAATTACCAAGGCAACCAACCAATCATTCTGGTTAAGGGCAGAGGGAGCTTAGACCAAAAGAGGCTGTTTGGAACCTCTACTGCACTATAATCAGAGAGGAACCAACATTTTAAAAGGCCCTTGTGTAAAAACAGGAGGGAGGGCCGGAGAGGGAAAGAGAAGAGGGGGGGGAAATTAATTTCCTCTCATTTCCTGCCTGCTGCATTGATTGTGGTCCAAAGGCAAGATGAGGCACTGGACCCTTTTGCACCTGGGGCCACAGGGCTGCCAGCTGAGCCGAGGCTGCGCCTGCGTTTATTTATTTATTTCCTCCTCTGGGCCCGGCATCTGCAGCCCAGATCTCCTGAGAGAGTCACAAAGGTAGCGGTAAAATAATCTGTAAGGACCCCGTAGAGTCTCTCAAGCTATCTCCTTGGTCCCATGAGACCCTCAGCACGTCTTTCTCACCTTCGTGGCTGGTTCTGCTGGGTCATTTTATCACCCAAGACATCCGAGTCGCCTGTGCATCTGTGCTGGGCATGGGGGTCATGTTGACACAGAAGGCTGGTGGGTCAGGGGACCACCCCAAATTCCTGACGCCTTTCTGTCCTAGGGGACCAAGAGGCTGCTCACAAGAGCAGTGGAGACCAGCCTCTGCCTCCAGGATCCTGGGAGGGATGGCTATTTTGGTGAGCATGTGTCTGTGGCTCACAGTCTCCGTGGTCTCACTCTTGTGTCCTGAGATGCCTGCCTTGGGGACCGTGCTGACTTTCCTCGGGGATTCCCAAAGCTGCCCAGTGAAATAAAAGCTGGTTGGTGAGCTGCCTGAGCCAGTGGTGTGGAGAGAGGGGTGTGCATGGTGGAAGCCACCCATTCATCCTCTCAACAACGGGCCAGGCACTTTCTCCTCGCCCTGGACTGGAGCAGATTTCGGTGGTTCTTTCCAATGATAAAAGTCTACGATTCTAATTCTATCAAGAAAAGGAAAATGAAAATAGCATTCATGATAATGATGGCGATAGCCACAGGTGTACTGAGCACTCACTAGATGCCAGACTCTGCGTATGACCTCCCTGAAGCCTCCAGGGTCATCTTACCAGCCCAGGTTCCAGCAGGAGGCAGCTGACACACTCCAAGGAACTTGAAACTTGAATGTGGACAGGGCTAAAGGAACCAGCCCAGGACACATGGGAATTGCTGAGGCCAGCGATAACAGGAGCCGTTACCACCCCGGGCCAAATGGAGGAGAACGGCGTTCCTGGAGGCAGAGACGGCCAGACGGACCGTGGACAGGAATCGCCAGAAGATGTGGCCCGGGAGGAACCCGGCACGTCCCCGAGCCACTTCTGGCAGGAGGGAGCCCAGTCCTCTCCCCACCCTCTACCTCCCTCCAGGGGCCATTGGCCCAGCCCAACAGGAACCCAGAGATGCAGTGAGTCCAACGCGAGGGGCAGAGTGAGGAGGGTAGAGGGGGCGTGGGAGTCGGGAGGGGCACCCAGGGCCCAACCCGCACCACTGTGCCGGTTACTGAGCCCCCAAAAGAGGGACGGCCAGCCGAGGTGGCCCCATCGGCGAGGAAGAGTCCGAGGTTTGGGCACGTTCCCTCCCATCATATCTATCTGGGGACACAGGACTCCAGAAGCGGGGACCTGGTTCTCAGCTTTGACTTGGACGAGGGTCAAGGGAGCTGGTTAAACAGGAAAATCTCAGACCCCCGTCCAGGGCTGCGGATCCGGTGGCTCAGTCAGTGTGTGTGGAGGGGGCGTTATGCTCCTAACAAGCCCCCTGGAGGTCTGAACAGGGGCTCCCTGAAGCTCACTCTGAACGACACTTTGTCCAGGAAGACACAGGCGAGGGGACGCAGGCCGACAGGAGTCACTCACAACAGACACCACACCGCTAGCGGTCACAACGGAGGCAACCCCACAAGACCAAGAGAAGAGGACAGTGTCCATCTCCCTCCTCCCAAGGGCCCACACCCTGCGTGACAAAACTTTCTAGTTCTTCCTTCTAATTGTCCGGATCAAGTCAACTAAGAAATCGCCGTGAAGATTGCTCCACATTTGCGGTGTATTCCTGTGTGTCTCGAAGATCCCCCAGGACCACCCACAGGCTTATTTTTAATAGGACTCCTCAAAAGAGACAGCAGAAGAAGTGAGAGAACCTAGGTTTTCTTTCTTGTCCACCAATGAAAATACCCAGCAGGATGGATTGCGCCTCCTGCCTGTGCGTCAGCATGGTTTGGCTGGATGGTCCAGGGACAGGACTTGCCATTTGGGTGTCCCTGTGAACCAAAGGCTGCAAATTCGGGGGCCTGAAAGTCACCTCCAGGAAAGGGTGGTGCATCTATGATCCCGGAAAGCCCCTGTCCTATCTAAAGGGACACCCTCTCAGCTCCTCCTCCCAGCCGTCACCATACAGGCTTGACGAATCCTCTCTTTCCAGACGAAGGCAACTGTCCCCTGGCACCACCAAGTCAAAACCACCTCTTCGAGGGCCAACTGGAACCATCTGAGGCCACCCAGTTGGCAGGCAAAGCCAGCTGGAAGTCCCTGGCTCTGGAACAAGGGTCCTGGCCAAGAAGTCAGACGAAAGCCACAAACAAATAAACCAACAAATAAAAGGCCTGAGCTTGGGTCCTAATGCTGCAGCTGAGTTCCCACATGTCCCTGGACCAACCTCATCCCCTCTGGAGACCCCCATCTCCTCGTCTGTGTGTCTGAGGGATTTGGAAGGTGACAGTCTCTTCTCCAGAGTTTCCATGATCCGACACGTTCTTTTCCTCAAAAGGGAGGCTATTCAGTGGCATGGTTGCTTCTGAGACATGTCCATATGTCCATCGTCTCCTTTAAAAGCTGCTTCTCTTGGCTCCCTCCAATAACCTCCCTTTTTTGTTTCTGGTTATGTGTGTGTGTGTGTGTGTGTGTGTGTGTGTGTGTGTGTGTGTGTGTGTGTGTGTGTGTGTGCGCGCACACGCTGGAGAACAGAGAAGATGAACCCAAGGGTATGAAATAGCTGTCACTACAAAATTTTAAGGACAATGTGGAATCTCTGAAAGAATCTTCTAGACCCAAGAGAATGCAAATAAGGGCACCACCTGCTTGATCCAGCACTCACCCGCTCACGTGCTGGTTTACCCAGGACGTTTTGTGGTCTGAGTCTTTTTTCTAGACCAGTGTGACTTGTGAACTTACAGGCAGGATGTTGGAAATCAGGGAAATGGAGGTAATTAAGAAGGTCCTGCTCATAATCTACCCTTTGACCAACACTGAGTTAAAAATTTCAGTGAGACGTGATCATGTGCTAGGTTCAAGAGAGCTGTTGTACCACACGGAGACGGGAGTTGGCAGCGATGGATTGGATACTTGAAAATCAAAGATAATAGATTTGGAGTGTTCTCTACCACGAAAAAAGGAAAAAGATAAAGCATATGAGGTAATGCAGGCACTAATTAGCTCAATTTAGCCATCCCACAGAGTATACATATTTCAGAACATCACGCTGTACACCATAAATATACACAATTTTTTCCAACCTAAATATAATAACTTCTTAACATAATGATGATGTAATGCTATCAGAGAACATTACCACTAGGGGATTCAGGAATATTGGAATCCTGGCCCAGATCACACAAGGTCCCTGTGGGCATGATATGTGGGGGGTGGACATGTGGAAGGTGGCCATAACACACCACACAGGTCACCAGGGCAGGGCCACCTTTGGTTACAATTGCCAGAAGCAGATTTGAGCCCTTTCTATTTATTTCACCCCCCTGACCCGCACCTGCTCCCCACCCCCGTCAACATCACCCTGGTCCAAGTTCATATCATTTCCAGCTGGATAATCCCAACAGTCTTCCTCCCAGACTCCCTGCTTCTTTTTTTCCTGAATTTTCTCTACTTTATTCCCTAATGCTTTGTTTTTGTGTTTTTAGGCTTTTAAAACATGACATCCTTGAAACAAAAAAATAGGAATCTGAATCCAGGAAAATTCTTACAGAGCATCCTATACCTGGCCTGGGATTCCATCTCTTGGGTTTCGGAACACTGCCGGAACACAAGTTGGTTCTTGACAAATATTTGTTGAGTAAAAAAGTAAAGACAGACACAGAGAAATCCCTTTATTCTCAGGGCAGAGAGGGCTGGGTAGAGACAGAGGGGGAGGGGAGAGCTACCTCTAAGCCATGTTACCTGGAAACGTGCTCTGGACACACCCACAGAGGCGAGCCCCGCCCCCAGATGGCCAGGGAGTTGGTCTGGCCTGCTGGAGGAGGAGAGGAACCTGGAGAACTGAGGCCCCCAGCCAAGAGCCGAAAGCCAGAACCAGCAGCTGGATACGGTGAGTGAGCCAAGTCCCCTGGCAAGCTGGGGGCAGCCCCAGCCAACGCCACACAGAGCAGAAAGGGGGATCCCTGCAGATCCTTCTACACCCCACAATCGGGTGAGAAAAACGGTCGTTGAAGCCACTACCTCATTGTAAGAGACAACAGAAATCATTCCCTGAAAATATCCATCTGATGTATGCAAATCTGATGTATGCAAATCTGATGTATGCAAATCTGATTTATGCAAATCAGTGATTCTTAGTCCTGGGGTGGAGTAAGGGAACATCTTCCCCTACCCAGAGAGGTCCACACCTCTTAACTTCGAGGCGAGCTCTTGTACAGACCCCTAAGAGCAGCTCACGTGAGCTCTGTTTTATTTTTTTCTTGTGATAAAATGCACATAACATGAAACTTACCACCCTAACCCTTTTAAAGTGGGCATTCCAGGGGCACGAGGTCTATTCATAATGGGGGCAGTCAGCACCAGTATCTGGTTCCAGAATTTTTTCCACCACTCAAGAAGAGCCCCTGACAGCCATTAGCAGTCGCCCCCAGCGCCCCGCCCCCACCAGCCCCGCCCGTGTCACCTCTCTGCAGCTGTCTCTGTGGATCGACCTGCTCTAGACCTTTCACATCAACGGAACCCTAGGGTCTGCGGCCTTGCTCACCTGGCTTTGTCACTTGGCGTGAGGTTTTCGGGGTTGAGACGTGCTACATTTCTTTTCAGGGCTGGATAATTTCCTGGTAGGGAGAGACCACGTTTTGTGGCTCTGTTTTTCAGTTGACGGGCGTGTGGGTTGTTCCTACTCTTGGGCCATCACCAATAATGCTGCTATGAACGGTCTCACTTGGGCTTTTCACCTAATCTAGTGGTTCTTGGCGACCCAGGTGCGCGTACCTCCCAGGGGAGCCTTTTCAATTTTCATACATAAGGAGAGGCTCTGGGCTGGGGGCCTCAGTTCTCTGCATGGCTCTTCCGCCAGTGGACTGAGAACCAGAGGCCAGAGATGCTGTGCCCCACACAGGAGAGCCCCACAGGAACCCTCGGCCCCAAAGTCCATGGCGCGGAGTTCCAGAAGCCCTGAATTGGTCCAGCTTCCTCGACAGCTCACCGGATCCCACCAGGGTCAGCCTTCGGTGCGCCGTCTCCAGAGCCCCCCCAGCGACAGAAACCATCTCCCTCCTATCTCAGAACTCGTGACCCGGTGGCCAGTTTAGAAACGCGTGATCCCTTTTGAACATCCACCATTACCAAGAGGAAAATCCAAACAAAACCCTCCAAATCAATTGCGGGGGAGAAAAATAAAAGGATATTTCTGATGTTTTTCTAAGCTTTTCATCCTTTTTAAAACAGGGGCGGGGGGTGGGGGTCAAGTGGCAGCCCAGGAATAAACACAAGTGTTCAAAAGCTCAGCGACCCAAAGTCCACGGAAAATCAAAACAAGCCCGGCTCTCAGTGTGCGTAATTACGGCCACAATCAAGTAATGAAAGGTTTATTAGCTTAATGTGATTCCATCAAGTACCAAAAAGCAGGAAGGAGTGGGAAAAAGAAAGAAAATGGATAGGAACAAGGAGGGGGAAGGTGGACATGAAAGAGGGGCAGGAAGAGCAGACGGGGAGACATTAAGAGGCCTCTCTAATTAAACCATCCCTTCCAGGTGTCGGCCCGAGTCACCCCAGGGGTGCAGAAGAGCAGACCCCCAGCACCTCCTGCCAAACGTGAGCCTTATGCATGGATAATATTTCATGCCACCAGGTTGGCCTTGGCGGGGACCATGGGGGTCGGCCATGAACAAAACAGACAAACCCCTCCCCTCCCCTGCCGCAGCC
The DNA here is from genome assembly GCF_902686455.1 of Sciurus vulgaris. Classification (NCBI taxonomy): domain Eukaryota; kingdom Metazoa; phylum Chordata; class Mammalia; order Rodentia; family Sciuridae; genus Sciurus; species Sciurus vulgaris. The sequence continues at coordinate 141,643,981 of NC_136468.1, read as the reverse complement.
TTGTATGTTTAAGTGGGGTGAACAGATACTAAATGGAATATTAAAGCAAATGCATGTGGAGAAAAAATAGAAGAGGGCAGGGGAACAGGCAGTTACAGGGGTTGGGAAATGTCAGAAGTCTAAAGCAGGTGACCAAGGATGAGGTGATATCTAAATCAAGACCAGAAGAGGGGGGAAAGAGGGAGCCAAGGACAGATCCGGAGGGAGAGCACTCTGGGCCAAGGATGTGCAAATGCCCTGCAATAGGATGTGCCTGTGAAGGAACAGAGGAGGCTGGAACAGAGCCAGGGGACACCAGCGGGAGATGAGGCCAGGACAGAAGAGGCCCTTGGTCTTTCACCCTGAGGGAGAGGGAAACCGGGGGAGGTCGGGGACACAGGATCGCGCCAACTGCCAGCTAGAGAAGAGAGAGGAGTGAGGCTGGGAGCAACGTGCTAGGGACGGGTAGGGGCCACCACTGGAGAAGGTGCCCCTCAAAGAGGGCACAGGGTCGCCTCACCTCTGCCAGGCCAGGCCCTGCTACAGGGGGCCACTGAGGCCTGGCTGTCAAGAACCACGGTGGACACGATGACGTCCGTCGAGGAAGGCCTGTGGGCAGACGGCGCCGGCTGGCGGCTCCTCTGGGGGTGGCTCCAGGTACAGGGAGCCACCACCTCCCCGGGCCCGGGCCACAGGACCCACCTCGGTATGTGTCCATACGGTGGCGTTTCACCCAGCCCTGGAGAAGAGCGACCAGATGTCACGTCCAGGGGAACGTGGAGGGATCGGGGCCATGACCCGGAGCAGAATCCGTCATCCCTAGAAGGACAGGGACCGTCTGCCTCCTCTCCTCTGGGGAAGCGAGAGGCGAAGCCCAGGGTAAGGAGACCAGGGGAGGGAGCGGCCGGGGAGGGCCGGGTCCTGGGAGGAAATCCATCCAAGTACGATTTTCTGGCTCCACAAATATATCCCAACAAAACGTCCGTTGTGTAAAATCACTGTGCACCGATTTTTTAAAAAATTTTTCATTTAAATGTGGGTTTTATCACTCAGTTACGGCGAGGCCAACCGGTGGGACGGGAGACCACCGCGGTGAGCCACCGAGTGACAGAGGGTTTCAGCCACGGGTGGCGGGGAGGAGCCGCTCAGGACGCAGGAGGAGAGTGGGCGCGAGGGAGGGAGGCCGCGGGCGTCCATGGCCTGGCGTGGCCGAGGCAGGTGGACGGCCGGCCAAGGGCCAGTCCCCAGAGCAGGTGGCTGGGGCGTGGGCTGCGGGGATGTGCCTGAGTCGCCTCCCGCTGTCAACTCATTTATCATCCCTAGGAGTTGGCGGGGCCCGGGGTCAGAAAAGTCCCAGATGTCAAAGCATGAGAGTAAAAAGGGACACTCAGTACAACAGGGCCCACCCCAAAGGCCAGTCCACGGAGGGACGCACAGGCCTGACCCCCTCCCCGCAGGGACATCTCCGAAGGGCTGTGCTCTGGCCCATCTTCCCGTCACTCTGGCCAGAATACCTGACAAGAGCCACTTAGAGGAGGAGCCGTTGATCCGGGGCTCACGGTTTCCGAGATCTCAGTCCACTAACGCTGACGCCGTGGCTCGGGGCCTGAGGAGGCGGCACCCCATGGCGGAGGGCCCAGAGGAGACAGCTGCACGCCATCAACACCCCACAGGTAAGTCCGCCTCAGAGCCTGACTGCTTCCTGGAGAACCAGCCCAGGGCAGCCTGGGAGACAGGAGGGTGAGCTGTACCCCAAAACCCAGTGTCAGAGGATGAGCTGGCCAGAGGACAAAGTGTGGGTCCCCAGCCCCACCCGGCCTGGGCCCGTCCCCAGGGTCTCCCTCCCTGGCTCCCGTGGTCTCCCTCCGGCTCTCTCTCCCCCAGCCCCCCTCTCCTTTTTTTAAATTGGGAAGAATAACACACATACAGAAAAATGCACGGCTCGCAAGCACACGGACCAATGAAATATTATAAAGCACTCACCCTGGTAGAGAAAGAGAGCTTCGGCTGCAGCCTCCCAAGCACCCCCACTCCACCTCCCCACCGCCGTTCCCCACTTCTCCCCAAAGGGAAACTTTTATCTAACCTGAGTTCCAACACTCTTATTTAGTTTGGCCAGTTTCTGGCTTATATGTACATTTGCCATAGAGTGTGCGTGTGTGTGTGTGTGCACGCACAGATGTGGTGTTTGTATGTGTGTGTGTGTGTGTGTGTGTGTGCACGTGCAGATGTGGTGTTTTTTGTGTGTGTGCATGTGTCTGAGATTTGTCCATACTGCTGTGAGTAAGAGCATTTGGCTCATTTTTTGTTGCTGTATAGTATTCCACAGCACACCCTTGACCAGCCCTCTTCCATTCTACTTCAACAGACATGGGGCGTGTCATAAAAGAATGTCCCTAAATGACCCATAAGTACATGAAAAGACATCCATCATCGTTAATGACCAGGAAATGTCACTCGAAACCAACATGGACTCCACTTTACCCCCACCAGAGTAACTACAAAGCGAAACAGGTGTCGTTTCTCTGTCACTGAGCCACCCAGAGGGGTTATCCGCTTGCTAGGTGCAGAGTCAACTGTGGTCACCAAAACCACAGGAAGCCAAGAGCAGCAGCGACTGCCGGGAGACCTCATGCCAACTCGCAGGTCTTCCCAGCCCTGCCCTGGCTCCCTCGTGCCTCCTGGTCACGGTTTTCTGCATCAAGGCGACAGGGTGGGGCAGGGCCTTCTGTTCTGCTCCGACTGAGGCGCAGAGAGCAGGCTGCCCTGCAGACGCAGCTGCCTTCTGGGTCCCGAGACCTTGGCGGTGTGCCAGCTGTCGCAGCCCCCTGGGGCACGGCTGACTCGGCCGCCTCCCGACCCGTCCAGGTCTGGTTGTGGACCGACATCCCAACGCCTTTCCAAGAATAAAGGGAAGAGGTCGCGGTGCTGGGGACAACGTCCGAGTCCTGAGAGCCTCTCACTAGGGCTCCAGGGGTCTGGGAGGGCTGCTGCTTCTTCTTCTTCTTTAACCTAAATCACGCTCCCAGACGGCCCCGACGGCCACTTCTGCGCATTCATATTTATATACTCCCGTGTTTGTCGGAGATGATTGGACATGACGCATTCATGGCTCTCCACCGCCACTGTCTCTTCCAGTCGCCAACATCTGGTTTCTGGCAGTCACAGGCTCCTTGTTCCTATGGCATAACCCGCAGAGGTCTGGGGGAGAGGCGTCTGCCCCGAGGGCCCGGCTCACGCAGAGCCCACCCGGACCCTCTGCTCTGTTTCTGGGCGGCGATGTCAGCTGAATGACACCCGCCAACCCCCGGGTGTAGACTGGTAGTTTTCCACCGTTTTTATTGTTTTCATTGAAATCCCTTCCTTTCAAACAAAATTTAAAGGCAGCCCTGGAAAGGGTTCCTCTTCTGGAAGGGGAGACGCTCTCCCCTTAGGCACACCGGGAACTCCTTGCCCGAAACCCCTGCGCTCCAGAAACGCGCGCCAAGCCCCCGGGGAGACCTGCCTTGTGGGTGGCATCGTCCGGATGAGCAGGTTCTCTCTGGGCCATATCGATTGTCCCCTGCCTTTTTGAGGACTGGAAATTCCCTCTGATAAATACATCTAACCGGGTTCTTTCAAATCCGTGGAGGTTTGAAGGAAGGGGGGCATTTCCCGACCCCCTTAAACACGCCCCGCGGGGCATCAAGCCGGTTTCTGGATCTCACGTGAGAAGCATCTGGAAGCACCTCGAGTGAGCTGGGCGTGGCGTTAGGCCTCGCAGGCTCCCGGGGAAACGGAGGGAGAGCAGCCGACGTCGAGGTCGGAAGACAGGAGCGGGAAGGGCTGCTCACTGTCAATCACCAGGGCTCAAGGCGGGGACTCTGGGCTCCCCATCTCTGCAGCCTGGAGCCCAGAGGGTCGGGGGTCTAGGACCCTCGTGGATTCTGCTCCTGCCCGGAACACAGGCTAATCCCACTCAACGCAAACCCACGCTGGGCCCTGGTCACTCTGGGCAACTTGTGCCAGGTAGTCGCCAGGCAGGAGAAGGTGAGCCACCTGCTCACGGTGAAGCTACCGGGCTGCGGCCGCATCACAGAGACCCTCAGTGCTCGGCGATTCCTGCCGCATCTCTGGGTACCACTGGGCCTGGGAGCCACTGCAAATGGCACCCCCAGCCTGGTGGGGACAGACCCCTCTGGGATGAAAGTCCAGATCACCCCACGAGGCCACCCTAAGGCGAGCAGAGCAGGAGGGGCACCTAGGAAGGGGGTCAGGGGAGAAAGACCGTGAGCTGGGGTGGCCTCAAGGTCGGCTGCAAGGGCAGGAGGCTCTGCTGCACCCCACTGACCTTCCTCTGGCACGTTGCCTTCAGAAACCGTGACCAACCAGAATCCTAGAAATACTGTGCACACAGAAAAGAATGGACTTGTGAGAGAAATAAATGGATCCAGACTCCAAAGAGGTGGGCTGCAGCAGACATGGCGGCCTCTCTTCTCTGGAAGGCACAACCACCCCCGAGTGGCACCGTGGGGTGACTGCAAGCCATAGATGACCCACCCCTGCTCCGGGAAATTTAGTGTTCCCACCAAGTTGGAGATACCACTTCCGGAAGGCACAACTTCCCTCTGGTCTCCAGTTCTCTGGTCCTTCTTTCTGGTTTGTATTCAGAAAATCTACAGAAAATCTACAGTAAAATATGTAGCTATCCAATGTACAATTCTAGGAGTTTTGATGAATGCTTTCCAATGTCACCAACACCCCAGCCAATCGCCACCTGCTACCCACTTCCAGTCCAGCCCAGCCCTCTGCGTAGCCACTGCCCTGAGATTTTGTCTCTTCCTGAATGTCACCTCTACGGAATCATGCAATATGAATTATTTTGTAGATATCTTCCCTCACTCGACAGTGTACTGCTTGAGATTAATCTGTAACCCATCTCCCAAGGCTGAAGAGCCGTCAATTGTATGGACACACAACAATCTATTTATCCTTTCTTCTGTTGATGGAAATCTGAACGGTTTCCAATTTATAGCTCGTATGGATAAAGCTGCGATGTAAATTCTTACACAAGAATTTTTAGTAAATCCGTGTTTTTCTTTTTCTTGGGTAGATGGGTAGGAGTAAAATGACCTAGTGATAAGGTGCACGGGTGACTTCATGTTATGAGAGACTGCTAATGAATTTTCCAAAGTGGATGCATCCCTTACACCATGATGTGAGCATTCTAGTTCCTCCGCATCCCTGCCAACATTTAGTGTTGTCAGATTTCAATATTTGGCCCATTTGGGTGGGTGTGAAATGATGTCCCATTGCGGTGTGTATTTGCATTTCCCTGAGGGCGAATGGTGTTGAGCACCTTTTCTCCTGCTTACAGGTCACATGGGCCTCTTCATCTAAAGGATTCTATTCCCATCTCTGCCTGCTCATCAAGTTATCTTCTTGATTTGTGGGTGTTGTTTCATACTTTCCAGGTGCAATTCCCATGACATATATGTGTTGAGGGTATTTTCTTCTGATCGGATTGTCTTTTCATTTTCTTAAGGGGATCTTTTAGTGAGTAGGAGTTTTTTTTAATTTTGACAAAGTGTGATTTGTCTCCTTTTTGTCTTTTGTGCTTAGTGTACTTTGGATCTTTTCTAAGAAATCTTTTGCTTAGCCTCAAGATTGCTAAAATTATTCTCCAATATTTTCTTCTAGAGATTTTTGTAGTTAAACTCACATGTAGGGTTATGACCTTTTCAGATTTTTATGTGAATGGCAAGGTAGAGATTGAATATCTTCAAACTTGTATCTAGTTGATCCAGGGCTAAGGGTGGAGAAGAATCTCCCTTTCTAATGGGGCCAGTGCCTTTGCTGAAAAGTCACATGCGTTTGAATCTCTTTCTGGATTCTGTTCCATCGACCCAATTGTCTAATATTGAGATCATATTCTTGCTCAGATTTTCTCTCTATCCTACCAGGTTTCCCTCACCTTGCTGGGCTTGAGAGAATTTCCTTAACGAATCACCTGAGTAACATTTCCACCTCGGACCTGCTGTCAAGTAACTAAAGCAACAAGAAATAGACATGCAAGTCAAGAGATCACATCATCCATGTGCCAGATGAGAGATGAGAGATGAGAGATGAGAGAGAGAGAGAGAGAGAGAGAAAGAGAGAGAGAGAGAAGAGGGGCAGCAAGAAAACATAGTAAAATCCAGAAATTCCAGGAACTGAGTGGTCAGGGTACTGGACACAACATCAGTGTCCTTATTGAAGCTACTGAGATGATGATAAGAGATGGAAAAAGAGCCAGCGATTCAGTGCTACACCAAGCAGGAGTTTATAGAAAAGTCCTTCAAATTAACTGGGATTTGTGAAGAAGAAAGGAGTAAGGATAATTTCAAAGTGTCCATGGGGAGCTAGGAAGGTACTTCTCCATCTCCAGGGGTGCAGTTCCCTGGGAAGAAACCATGTCCTTGAGAGAGGGGACTGTAGGGGGAGGTTACCCTCGGGGAGCAGAACCTGAGGGAATATTTCGGAGGAGGTATTCGTGGTGTAGAGAACTATGTGGGCCACGGGTCCCACGCTCCACAGGCTCAGAGAGACGTGGAGGCTCGAGTCTGATTAGGAGATGGAGAGGGAGTGCGGAAGGAGAATCCCGTGAAGGTGGGCATGTTGGGGACATAGACTTCTGGGGTGTCAGTGGTGACTGGATTTGGTCCTGAAAATAAAGCAGTGTCGTATGATATCAATCATCTGCTGAAGACTTTGGCAGCCAGCAGCATCCAGTCAGGAACCACTGACCCCCTCCCCAGCAGTGTCCAGAGTCCACGCACAACATTAAGGATGTTGAACCTGCACGTCCCCGTCCGACTCTATGTAGCAATTTACTTTCATCTAAAACTTGAAATTTGTTTAGAAAAGAGAAAAAAAATTTAATTTGGTTATATTTTTAAAGGCCCATTAAAAAAATAATTGATTGAAATAACAATTCAGTCTTCCAAAATGATCTTGAGTGTCTGATTACATGTGGGGAAATACCACTTGGTAGTATTTCAGAGTCATGTCATATTCTGTGTGTCGCTTCTGCTACGTGCTAGTCGTTGGACTGCAGGCACCAGGATGAGTCAGCAAGGAATCTAAACATGGAGTGAGGGGCAGACCACCGTACGTTGTGATCGGTGTTATGATGCGGGTGGTGCAGGGGAGGAGAGGAACCGCAATAGCAAAAGGAAACCCGTTGTCGGAAACAACGTGTGAAGCGTGCGTCCACGCAAACCTTCTCTGAGGCCTCACGCAGTTGGATCTGAACAGTAGTTCTCAAGCTTGGGTGCGTAGTAGAATCAGCTGGGAAATCTTATTAGAACACAGGCTTTCACCTTTTTTGAAAGGTGTGAGTTTTCCTTCCTTCCTTGTGCTGAGAACTGGGTAAGCCTTTCACATCAACTGTGATGTGCTTCCTTTCCTTTATTTTCTTGTATTATTTCTTTGCTAACTGTCAACTCTCCGTTTTCTCCCCCTCTTCTTTCTTGCTAGAAACTTTATGAGTCAGATGTGGAATTGTCTGGATTAACTATCTAATGTTCTTTTACTCCTATTTTTTCTCTCCCTATTGCAGTTCTACTTTCTAGAACTTTTTCTTATTTTCTCTTCCAATTCTTCTATCAAGACAGTTTCTCCTTGGATATGAGGTACGTGTGTATATTTCCAAGAGCTCTTCGTTGTTCTGACTATTCCTTTTACAGCTTCCGGTTCTTGTTTCATGATTTTAAAGATTTCATGATTTTAATTATGATGTTTATAGAAATTTCCTTCTTTCTCCTGGACTTTCTGGATCCTTCAAACTCCGTTTTTCTTTTGATTTGCTCGTTTTGAGCTCTACACATCATTTTAAGAATGATGCACCGCAAAACAAATTGCAAGTTTAGGAGGAGCTTTTAACAAGTGGGTTTCACTAAGGACAGGAAGGTAGCAAGCCAGCTCTTTTGTTGAGGGACACCCCAAAGGCACTTCTGGGGATCTTTTCCCTGGGATGCTCATGCTTCTCAGAGAGAACTTCTGGCTAATGGTATGAGACCAAAGACGGGTGAGGGGTTTTCCTGGTCACCATGCAGATTTCCCCTTGAATCTTTCTGCTTTCAATTCTAGGTTAATCTAAGATAATCCCCTGTCCCAAGATCCATTTTTTGCCCCCTTGGGGATGACATAGCCCTCTTTCCATGAGAATGCATGGGCCAGACAAGGTCAAAAACAACTTTCAAGAAAATAGCAATCACTATCTGTCTCCTTCCCAGAGCAGGGAGCTCACTCCTAACCGCGTGCCCTCTTCAAACCCTCCAGTCCCTCTCCAGGCCAAGCATGGTCTATTCAAAGCTTAATCTCAAAGACGTCAAACCGTCATCACTATCACAAGAGAAAGGAAATTTGTTGCTCATCCAAGGAAAAATAGAACAGAAAATACATGAGAATCAAAGGCAATCTTTCTCCCTAAAGAGGTGGTAACATTACAGTGTAAGAAACAAAATGTACAATCACATTTTCAAATGCAAAAGCAACATCTACTTTTCAGTATCATGTTGCATGCAATTGTCTCCTTCATAGAAAGTTGTTGTTTGGAGGAATTCCTATGTGGTGTAGCTTGAACTCAGACTCATCCAACGTGTTCTAGTCAATTCTGTTCATCAGATCATTGTCCAAAAACTGACTTTCCCCATAAATGTGGGAAACACTGGAATCAACACCCGCATTGATCTTTCACAGAGTCTTGACTGTTCTGGGCAAAGCTAGAAGAACTCAGGAACCAAGCCTATAATCTCTAACCACTTTCACTGTGTTCTCCCTGCAGAAAAACACAGTGGTTACAGGTTCCAGCCAGCAAGTGTTATAATGCATACATATTTCTTGAATTAAATTATTAAAAACTAAAATGAAAGCCACATACCACTGGGTACTTTAAAAGCTCGTTAAAGTCCCAAAACGGCTATGTGAAGTAGACCCTATGTCCACCACTCAACAAAGGAGAAAACTAAAGTCCAGAGGAGTTAAGCGACTTGTCTAAGAACACTCAGCACTTAAGGAACAAAAAGCAAACGTCAAGGCCAGCTCAGTCAGGTGGCCAGTCCAGGAACTTGGCATGCATTTGGTGACTGCTCTCTTGGTATTGCTCTCGGTGAGTCCTTTCAGGAGTATGTCAGCAGAGGGAAAGGGAAGAGAGACCGTAATTCAGCTCTAAATTGGTTCCCGCATTTAGGAATTGGGATGGCCACTGGCCAGCTTCTTACAGCAGACAACCCCCAACCAGCCAGGTTTCTCCATAAATGCAAACTCTAGTCAGAGAGTCCTGAAACCCACCCTAAAGAAAGAACTCAGTACCGGGGGTCCACGGGCTTGAGAGCAGCTAGGGCCTTTCAAAGATCAGTTCAAAATCTAAGTAGGCCAGGCCGTGTCTACCACTCCTCTCCACCTGGCCCTGAGCCTGGACGCCAGTTCTGAAATATTAAAACGTAGCTGCTAAGCGGGGAGATTAAGGAGAAGCAGCCTTCTTATCTCAGGCAGGAGATCTGAAGGCTGGCCTGTAACAAGACCCTCCCAGAGAGGAAGCAATCACGGTGAAAGCTCTGGGCGTCGAAAGGGAGGGGAGAGCAGAGAGACCGTTCCAAGCGGCTGGCCTAACTCACCAAAAGGACACGCATCAGGGACCTGGTCCACCTGCTGGACCCGTGGTGTTCAGCCCTCTGAGGCTACAAAGCCCAGGAAGACTGATAAGGCAGGTGGAGGGGTGGCTGGACCCATTTCACAGATGGGCTCTGTCGAGTCTCGAAGGGGCAGCATGTGACATGACAGAGTTGTCCCTCGGTATCCATGGGGCATTTGCTTTAGGACCCCCACAGACACCATCACCTGCAGGTGCCCAAGTCCCTTGTGTGAGATGGCATATGATTTGCATGGAACTGCACACGCCCCCCCGGAGACTCTACCTCATCTCCAAAGGACTTAGGATAGCCACTCTCAATGTCGATGCTATGTAAACAGCTGTTGCTGTGTCTTGTTCAGGGGACAATGAGAACAAAAAAGTCTGTCCCGTCACGTTCAGGACAGATGAAATTTTTTTCTCTTGAATATTTTTCAGTTCACGGTGGGTCAAGTCTGCTGATGTGGAACCCAGGGATGGAGAGGCCCACAAGACTCCTCCAAGAAGGGCCCAGGAAGACACCCGGGCACAGCTATGCCGGGTCCTCCAGCAGATGGGGAGGGTCCTCCTGCTGTCGTGGTAACCTGTCTGGCTGGCCTGGCCCTGCCCTCTGGAGCTGGTCCAGGATGGGGCTGGGTCAGAGCTGGCTCGCCGAGGTTTCCGTGAGTCGGTAGTTGAGCCATCGGTAGGTGGCAGGGGCCATGCGGGAAGGTGTACCCCACAGGAACCATGACCACAAAGGTCCGAGCTGACCCTTTCTCCTCCTCACCCCGGAGAACTGGATGGTCCACACACCGGTGTGTGAGGGGTATCAGTGCTTCGGGATGGAAGCCAGAGAGGTGACAAGCCTGTCACCTGAGCAAGTACTTAACCCCGGAGGCTCCACAGCTAGAAAATGGAGCTGATACCCGTAACTGCTCTGGGTGTGAGCCCGGCCCTTTCTGAGGCCCGTGGACCGCGGGACCCACACGCCTGCCTCGGTCGGCTCGGTGGCCCTGACGGAGCACCATGGACGCGCCACCTCACCGAGCAGCGAATCACTGGGTCTCCCAGGCCGGGAGGCTGGAGGGTCACAGCCCAGGGTTGGCAGGGCTGGTTTCTCCTGCCATCTCTCTGCCTGGCTTGCAGGCGGCCCTACCCCCTGGCCTCCCGGAGCCCTGCCTCCCTCCCACGGACTCCATCTTCAAGGACCGACGCCTTGGGGTTCGGGCTTCCGCGTGGATTTTGAGAACAGTGTTCCATTCATGGCAACGCCAATGACAAGCCTTCCAGCTAAAGGCACATAGGGAGCCGCTAGTCCGGTCCTCTAATTATAACCCCCAGCCCCAAAGAAGTCCCACAGAGCCCCGACCCGGGCATTTCCCCAACCCTCACCTCCTCCTTAAATGCCTCCCTCCGTCCCTCCCCTCTCCTCCCTTCCTGAGGGAGTTCCGTCCCTCTTTCAAGACTCAGCTCAGGTGTCCCTGTCCCCCACACACCTCCCTCAAGGAGGAAGGGTCCCCCACCCTGGCTCAGGACACATGGCCTATCTGCATGGCCAATCCTCTGCTCCAGGCCAAGACTCCGGCTCCAGCTGGACAGATCCGGGTCGAGAGCTCCTCTGGATGCCTTCGGGCAAAACGGTTGACCTCAAAGAGCCGAGATGGCTCAAAACACGTCCCAGGGAGACCACAGGCATTAAGCAAGGACAACCAGAAAACACACCGCACAGGGCCAAACTCTCCAAGCCCCTGATAAGCAGCAGCCGATGGGGGTATGTTCTGAGAAACTCGTGGTTAGGTGGGGTTAGGCGATTAGATGACTTGGTGGTGGCACAGACGTCACAGCAAGCTTGTGGACACACTAACGTAGCTGCCATGTCACTAGGCAATGAAATCCCACGGGACCGCTGTCATAGATTCAGCCTACTGTCGACCGAAACGTCTGTATGCCGCGCGTGGCTGTATGTTTACTGAAGACAAGGTCCGCTTCCTCCTCTGGCACCACGGACGCTCACACAGTGTTGAGAAGAGACCTTGGGACCCGGGGAGAGCCTAGCAGGTGCTTGCTGGTGAACGTCCAGTGACGATGGAAGACAGCAGCCGTGAATCCCAGCAGGAGAGACGGGGCTCAGGCACCTATGGAGCACCTCTCATGTGCAAGGAAAGTACACTGGGGGAAAAAATCACGAGCAAGGGGACAATCGGGGAGGTCAGAGGTCAGGAGAACACTGCAAGGGACAGAGCCCAGAATCCCCCAGCAGAGCTGCCTTGAGTCCCACAGGCCAGCACTGGGTCACATGGCCACCTGTCAATCAATGAACCACGTCTACCATGACTGTGTGGAGACTCCTGCTAACTCAACCCCGGAGCTGAGGCCACTTGCCCTAGAGACCAGGGGCCCCTTGCCCCCCTAAACAACCAGTTTCTTAGCAAGAACCAAGAGGAAGGGGGTGGGGGTGCACACTGTGATCTTCTCCCCTCGGATGCACGTGCAGGAGCACGGAAGGTCCCTGTCCCCTTCCCCCAAGTGAACAGTGAAGGTCAATGATGGCCATAGGTGATCAGATGCCCACTGTGTGGCCAGCCCCTCCTGACACTATGGGAGACACCTCCCCAGCACCAAAAGAGCAAAGTAGCCAAGTCACGCAGACAAGACACACACACGCACACACACGCACACACACACGTTCTAATTCTAAGAAGTGGACTCCTCACTTGCTCTGGACTAACCAGACAGAGTGGGTCTCTCGGTCCTGGCCCTTGAAGAGTGGACGGAGCTGGGGGTGGTGGAGGGGGGCACATTCCATGCAAGGAGCCGGGGTTGGGCAAAGGCAGAGAGGATGTCATGATCCTGATCGATTTTTTCCACGTTGAAAAGATTTCTATTAAAGGTCAGGGTCTGCGCTGACCCTGCGGACAGCACCCCAGTTCCCATGGCAGAGAGCTCCTGGCCCTTTGTGCAGCCAGTTCATTGCAAACCCCGCACAAAGCAATCACCAGGATGGACATGTCACTGTAAAACAAGCGCCCACCCGGGTACTTGAACCCAGGGCCCTGGAACCCAGGGCACTTAAACCCAGGGCACTTGAACCCACGGCACTGGAACCCAGGAGGGTCAGGGTCAGGGGGATGCTAGAATACCGTGCACCCCGCCTAAACACATTATGATTCATCAACCAAAAATAATAAAAACAAACAAGGATGCTAGGTTCCAGTCTTGGCTCAGCCACAAACATGCTGGGTAACCCCGGGCAGTCCGGTTCCCTCTCCGGACCTCAGCTTACCCACCTGTAAAAGGGGTGCCTAGAACTCCATGACCACAAAACTCTAAGGTGGTGGGTCCCACGTGTCGCTGCACATCAGAAATAAACTGGGAAGCTTCTGAAAGTTTTGGAACCCTGGCCAGATCTCAGGCTGATTAAATCACAGCCTCTGGGATGGGAGCCAGGTATAAGCACCTATCCCCACCCACCCAAGGTTTCCAGGTGATTCCAATAGGCAGAAAATTTGGGGAATCGGCTTCTGGCCTCCTGGGATGCAGCAGTCTGGGACAGAGGGAAGCTAGTAAGCCCAAGCTTAAATTAAGTATTCAGGTGAGGCAGAGCCACAGAGACAGGAAGCAGATTAGGGGTTGCTTGGGGCTGGAGGTGGGGAGAATGGGGACAGGACTTCCTTCTGAGACAGCTGGGAGGGTCGCACAGCACCATTTGCTGAACACCAACAAGCTGGACGCTTTAAATGCTGAAATGTGACCCTCAGAAGGCCAGAACTTTGTGATCTAGCAGGGAGGATTCAGAGGCTGAGAGCTCAGCTTCTGGAAGCAGCCCTGGTTCAGATCCCCACTCTGCAACTTGCTAGCTGGGTGCTGTGTGACCCTGAGTCCATGAGCTCACCTCTCTGAACCTCTCATGCTTCTGTTAAACGGAGGTACCTTGAGGCTCAATACTAAATGCATGTCATACACTGCTCAATGAGTGAAAGTCACCATTACTCTGGGCTCACAGGAAAGCTTCCTAGAGGGTTTCAGGGACACCTAGAAGTCAGGGCCCCAGAGACAAAAGGGACTTGCAGACCAAGGCCCCAGCGCGGTTCCTGGAGGCCACTTCCCGCGCCAACACTGATTGCACAGGGCCCTGGGGGCGGAGCCCCGGCTCCCACCTGGTGCTGCAGGCGGCCACACCCGCCGCCCGCCTTTCATCAGCGAGCCAGTGGCTCCCGGCGCCGCTTCCCCAATTGCGCAGGTGACGCCAGAGCCAGAACTCCTGGCTTCCGCGGAGGGCGGGGTGATGAGTGCAGCCGCCGCCAGGTGAGGCCGCCGCCAGGTGAGGCCTCCGATCGCCTCTTCCCGGTCTGTGGCGACACCTGCTGGCCGTGCGCGGAACTACAGCCCTCGGCTCCGACCACCTGGGCGAGCCAGTGAGTTACTCACCGAGCACCTACTTGGAAGTGTGGCGCTGGGGGTCGGGGATGCGCCCTGTCCCTGCTCTCCAGGAGCTTACAGAACACGGGACAACGCAGAGGTGGAGAAATGAAGCTGGTAAAAAGATGCACGTTCCTTATTCCAATAGGGGATAATTTTCGTTGAGGACTCCGCAGATTGCCTCTGAGATGACCAGGAGGACTTAAAAGAAGCTAAAATTCCCATAGATGGAAAGGGGGTGGGACCAATAACAAATCCCAGAAATCGCGTGTGCAAGGGTCTTGGGTAGAAAGGAGTCCAGGTATTTGGAAATGAAATAAACAAGGAAACTGGAAGATACACCCACTGGTATCGCTGGAATGGAGAGCTGGAGAGGAAGTGACTTGCCTTTCCTTACAGAGGTAGCCAGTGACAGGTCTGGAACATGCTCATGTCAGCTTCAAGCCAAGTTCATACCGTTCATGAATCCATTAATTCATTCCACCAGCATTTGTTGAGCAGCTATTATGTGCTAAGGATCATGCTAAGCCTGAAGCATGTAAGGGCAAATGAGACGTCGCCCTGGAGACGCTCCTAATCTTGCGAAAGCATCGATCAGACTCCGCCCACAGCTCCCGTGAAGCTCCCCACCCAGCTCCCTGTGATAAGCACAAAGGAATGAATAAAGAATGGTAGAAATCTGAAACTAGTCGAGCCAGTGCAGGAGGTATCTGGGTGCTCTTCGAAGCACGCCATCGGGGTGGAGTATGCTGACGGTCCCCATCCCCGCCGAGAGCCCATTTTATAGAAATGAAAACTGACCTCCATGGAGTTGGGCTGGAATGCTGAACTCCATCTCTGCAAAGCTTCCAGAATCCCACGCTTGGGGGCAGGGGGCGGGGGCGGGGGGGGGGGCGTGTTGCTCCCCAGTTCTCAGACTAAACTTCTGCTCCAAACACAGCTGCCTCAGTCAGTCTCGGGGGTCTCGGGTGACCCCACCATCATCATCATCATCCGTGGCACCTGGCTGCACGGGCCAGAAGTGATTCGAACTCAGCACCCAAGTCCTGGAAGTGGACTAAGTACAGACCCTACTCCGGCTTTCGAGTTTGGGGCTGGAACACGCACAGGAGGGTGAAGGCCGCCCCCTGAGCAGCTCCTGGAAGAAGCAGGGCGAGGTTGGAACACATTGTTTCCACCCCGGGGTGAGATGCTGGTTCTGAGCAAGCGCAGCTGGTGCTGGATTCATCCACCCAGGATCTGGAAGAAGCCGGTCCTGAGCCGCAGCGTTACCCCGGAGGACTGGCAAAGTCTGCCTCGTTCTCTGGGGTGGCAGCCAGCAACCTGTTCCCATCTCCCTGCAGGTGATGCTCATGCTCTGTGAAGACTGGGAGCCCCCGGTCAAGGGCAGACGCCTATAAAACCTCGATGCTGAGCGCCAGATTCTCCAGGTCTGAGAGGCCAGAATTGGTAATGTTATTGAAATCACTGATCTTTCTTTCCTGCTTTCTTTCTTTTTTTTTTTAAACAAATGGGATACATGTTGTTTCTCTGTTTGTCCATGGAGTCAAGGCATACCATTTGTGTAATCATACATTTACATAGGGTAATGTTGTTTGATTCATTCTGTTATTTTTTCCCTTGCCCCCACCCCTCCCACCCCTCTTTTCCCTCTATACAGTCCTTCCTTCCTCCAATCTTACCACCCTCCTTATCCCTAACCCTAAACCTAACCCTAACCCTAACGCTAACCCCTCCTACCCCCATTATATGTCCTCATCCACTTATCAGCGAGATCATTTGTCCTTTAGTTTTTTGAGATTGGCTTATCTCACTTAGCATGATATTCTCCAATTTCATTCATTTGCCTGCAAATGCCATAATTTTATCATTATTCATGGCAGAGTAATATTCCATTGTATATATATGCCACAGTTTCTTTATCCATTCATCAACTGAAGGACATCTAGGTTGGTTCCACAATCTGGCTATAGTGAATTGAGCAGCTATAAACATTGATATGGCTGTGATAGCTCAGTTGGTAGAGTGTTTACCTCACAAGCACAAGGCCCTGGGTTCAATCCCCAGCACTGCTTTCTTTCTTTACTTTTTTTTTTTTTTTTTTTTCTTTAAAGGAAAAGGTTTCTTGCTTTGCTAGCAAAGGAGAAACACAGAGGACTTCTGTCCCAGAGGCTGTGATTCTGCCCCTCAGCAGGAACAGGGAGCTTTTAAAGAGCTGATGCACAGGCTCCATTGCACACGTTCTGTCTAGAGTGGAAATTCACTTGTTAACTTGGGAGAGAGTCACTTCAGAGATCTTCTGGTGCCATCCCCAAAGTCTGGATGACTCCATTCCTATGATGGGTGCCTGCTCAGTGACAGAGAACTCTGCCTGGGATGGGAAAGACAGGCAATGCTGCTTCCCCCCGAGATTAGGGACGGGGAGAGTTAGGGGGGAGCAGGGAGAGAGGAAGAGGAAGAAACCAGTCCATTTTAAAAATGAGTCACAGAGCAGAGCAGCAAGGGCTGTATTCAAATCATACAGTGGACACTGTTCAGTTTCCCCCACTGTTGATTTCTGCTCCCCATTCTTATGGGAAAAGGGGTGATGACATCTCCAAGCTGCCTCCTGCTGAGAGGGCGAAGCTGGGGGAAGTAACCCAAATCCTTCTCTCCATCGGGTGGGGCGTGGACAGTTAAGGGCACTCAGCACCAGAGCAGTCCAGAGTCCCCTGTGGCAGATGGCAGGTGACTGGACAAGGCGTACATAGGGAGGGATCATGCTAAGACAACAATAAAGCAAATCAATTCACTTAACAGGACAGCACACATCACTTTTTTGTGAACCATTAGTGCAAAAGCAATCAGTATTTCATCCGGTCTCTGAAAACCATGCAGACAGTAACTCATAGCCATATCAGTGGGAAAAAGATGGAGTTCATCAATGTGGGAGGTGGGGAAGATCTGTAGGTCTATGCAGTCAGACTCAGATTAACTCAGGACAGACTTGTGACTCCAGAGTCCTCTGTGATGGTTGCTATTAGGCACTTCCACCCAAGAACCCTCCCTCATAATTTCCAAATTTACTTTTGGTCGGGCTACCCAAGTGTACATCTTGTTACATTAAAACACACACAAAGCCCTCACTTTTCCTTTTACATGTCCATGTGGGACTGTGCTGTTAGGCTGTACTTCCTGCCAGGTCTTTAAGACCACGTTGGTCAAGACCAAACTTGTTCCTATCTACTCTTTAGAGATTCCTCAGAGGCCACTCTTGGGGACATGTGCAAAGCCCCCTCGCTCCTTTAGCTTTCCCCTACCAGTGGTGCCATCTGCCAGGATGGGCCAGGGTCTGGCTGACCCTATGTGGCTTCCCTTGGAATATCAGGACATGTCCCTTTCCAATGACCCTCCTCTTTGCAGAATGTGCACTGGTTGGCTTCCTGTTCTCTAGGGTCCTCTCGATCTCCTTCATCAGCAGATGGGGTGACTCACGAGAGTGGCAGGGCCCAAGAGAGGGGTCCTGTCATTCTCTGGGTCCTGGCTGACCTTAGAGGGAAAGGGCCAAAATGTTGGCTGCTTTCTCCTTGATTTTTTTTATAGTGGGAGTGACGGGTTATCACTCCAACATCTATGACTTCATAGTTAGCCCTACGCCATTCTTCTCACTCAGCTTTGCATTCTCTTCTGGAGCCTCAGAAAGCTTTCCCAACTTCCTTCGGTAAGGACGTGCTGGTTCTCGTAAGCAGCCGTGGACCACGCCCAGAAGCCATGGGAACAGACGTGGTCAACTAGAGAAATGGCGGTCCACCATCCATATGTGGGAGACTTTTCTGATTTTAACCCTGAATGTCTCACGTCCCAGCAAACCCCTAGCTCCTGGTCACCGCAGGCGGATGCTCTCACACAGGCACTACCGTGGCCCCAGGAACAGCCCGCGATGCTGTGGGTTGGGCTTCAGGATCTCCATGACCTCTGGATGTCAGCCCCAATCCCAACTTAGCTTTCACCGTCTTTGTCATCGCTGTCCTCACTGTGACTCAGCATTTCCGATCCACTGGAGCAAAGCTCAGAGGCAAATGCTACACATTTCATGTTGGTGGCCATTGGACTCATGCGTACATCCTTCGAACTTAGGATAAGTCGGAAATCAGCCTTCTGGGATCAGCGATTCCACTCTGGGGAAACTTCTAGAGGAGTTAAGCGGGGGAATTCTGCACCGCTCTGAAGTTTGTAAGAGTTGGAAACCTGGAAGCAACATATATGATTGACAGAATAGATGACCACATTGTGGTCATCTATTCAAGGGGACACTACAAACACAGGGGGACCCTGCAGGGTACAGGGGCTCCTTGCTTCTGTTAGGGTGATGTTCCAATAAGCCAATCATAAGTCAAAAATATTAAGTCTAAAATTCTCTTACTATTCCCAATAAACTCACTGTAAACTTGAAAAATCTAAAACCGCCATAGTTCGGTACTATGGTTCAGATTAGTGTCCCCAACCGCCATATGCTAAGGCATGGTCCCCAGGACAGTGCTACTGGGAGGTGTGGAAACCTTCAGGGGTGAGGACTACTGGGAGGTCCTTAGGTGACTGGTAGTGTGCCTGAAAGGGATTGTGGGACCCCAGTCTCTTCCTCTGCTTACTCCTTTTTTTCTGATTCCTGACTCATAAAGTAAGTGGTTTGCTCTGCCACATGCTCCCACAAGGATGCACATGCTGTTCTCACCAGAGACCCAGAAATGGGACTGATTTTCTTGAACTGGAACCTCAGAAGCCATGAATCAAAAATAAACCTTCTTTCTTTACAAGTTAAGTACATCAGGTATTTCATTATAGTAGAGGAAAGCAAACTTAAACAGTTGAGGACCATTAGACTATATAACAAATGAAACAAAGCTACACATATCAACATGGATATCTCTGAAACTTAGTGTTGTTTAAAGAAATCAAACCGCAGAAGGCTACATCTAGCTTCATGAGAAGTACAGATGACTGCAGATCAATGCACAAATTTCTCTGAATGCATACTATGTAGTATAAAATGTAAAATGTACATTATAAAATGTAAAAATAGACATGGGATAACTGTTTCCTCTAGAGGCAGGGAGGAGGGGAAGGAAAAAATGGAATCTGCAAGGGGAGTTTAACTGCATTTTATAACTCAATGTTTCATCTGTTAACCTGAGACATGCCAATATTGATTATATGATGCTTCATACTTTTAGTAAATCTGAAATATTTTATAATAAATGTTTTATATGTTTTATTATTTGTTCAGAGATCTGTGCTGTTTTTAACAGGTAAGGATCCCATAATTTGATTAAAAAAAACTTCAACTTGTAGGCTAAGTCAAAAGAGGGTTTCTTGTCTCAAATAAATAAATAAATAACCAAGGCTGAGAATATAGCTCAGTGGTATGGCACCCCTGGATTCAATCCTTAGTACTGCAAAAGAGAAAGAAGAAAAAACCAGAGTTTATGCTCTTTGAAAGACAGTTTCAAGGGAATGAAAAGACAAACCACAGGTTGGAGAAAATATTTGCAAAAGACACATCTAATGAAAGACTATTACCAAAATATACAAAGAAAGCTTGAAGCTCAACAATAAGGAAAAAAAAACCACCTGGTTTTAAAACTGGAACAAAGACCCAAACAGATACCTCACCAAAGATCCCCAGAGGGCAATTAGCACATGTAAAAGTGCTCCCCACAACAGGTTGTATTGGATAGCTTTCTGTGACTATGACAAAATACCTGAGAAAATCAACTTAACAGAGGAAAAATTGTTTTGGCTCATGATTTGAGAGGTTTGCTGGCTCCATTGTTTCTGGCCCCCAGGTGAGTTAAAACGTCTTGGTAGACAGGTGTAAAGATGGTCACCTTCAGCTTCTACCACCTCCCAAGAGTCCATTCAGCTGTCAATCCACCAATGGATTAATCCACTGATAAGGTCAGAGCCTTCGTGATCAGATCACTTCCCAAAAGCCCCACCTCTGAACAAAGTTGCAACGGGTACCAGGCCTGAAACACGTGACTTTCCAGACATTCCATACCCAATCCCTAACATATACTCATCAGAAAAAAAATGCACATTGAGCAGCAGGGTAGGTACCTAGCACTCCGCCACACGCCTTAGATCGGCCCACATCCAGGACACTGACAACACCAAATGCTAACGGGGATGTAGAGCAACAGGAACTCTCTTCGTTGTGCATGGGAATGCAAGATGGTGCCGTCTCTTTGGAAGACACTTTGATGGTCCTTACAAAACAAAGTACACTCTTGCCATATGGCCTAGCGATTGCACCATGTGGTATTTATCCAGAGGAGTTGAAAACTTCTCTCCACATGCTAACCAGCACATGGCTGTTTACAACAGCTTTATTAATAACTGCCAAACTTGGAAGCAACCCAACTGTCCCTCAGTAGGCGATGGATAAACTGTGCCACAGTTGGGCAATGGAATATTATTCACCACTAAAAAAGAAATGACTATTGAGTTCTGAGGAGATCGAAAGAAGAATATTAAAAGCACATTGCTAAGTCAAATAGGCAGATCTGAAGAGGCTATCTACTGCATGGCTCCAACTCGATGACATTCTGGAAAAGACAAAACTATAGAGACTGTGAAAGGGTTCGTGTCACCAGGGGTTGGAGGTAAAGCAGAGGGTTTTTTGGAGTAGTGAAATTGCTCTGCGTGGTCCCACATGGTGGGTATGTGTCCATATACATTTATCCAAACCCGCAGCCTGTACAGCCCCAGGGTGAATTATGGGTGGAGATGACGTGTCAGGCAGGTCCACGGTGGTAGCAGATGGCCCGCTGTGGCGTGGATGCCGGTGATGGAGAGGCTGTGCATGTGTAAGGTTGGGGGGTGGACGGAAGTCTCTGTACCTTCCTCTCAATTTTACTGTGAACCTCAACATGCTCTAAAAAATAAATTAGAATCTTTTGAAAATGAACAAAACAGATTTTGGGTCCCAGGGCCTCATCTGCACCCCCACGGGACAGAACGTCACCAGCCAGCCTGTCCGATGGACCTCCGGAGGGGCCGGGGCCTGGGTCTGGGTCACATCCCAGGATGTCAGGTGCCCAGCTGCCTGGGTCCAGAAGCTAACAGCTGGGAGTTGGCGTTCAGGGCACGGAAGCCACGGTCAGCCTGCCAAGCTCCCGCACCCTCCGCTCTCCCCCACCCCGCCACAGTCTCTTGGTAACTGCAGAGGCTGGCCTTGTGGCCCAGGGACCCCATCATCTTCTGTAAATGCTCGAAAAGGATGTGCCTCTCGAACTGTGGGTTCCCCGCGTGTCCATTAGCTCCGGGGTGCTAATTGGCTTCTCCAGCCTTCCTCCTTCTGCCCCGTGTTTGTCTGTTCATCTCTCAATTACTCCGGAGAGAGATGGTAAAATCTTCCCCGGTAATTGTGGGTGTAGGGAGACGTTAGGTTGAGCCCCCCGGGAACTCAATCTTTTAACATCGGGGTGTGAGGCTCTTTATTTCCCACAGTGCTCTCTGCTTCAAGTCTCTTCTGCCCAGTAATAACAGGGCAACACGAGCGACTCCCAGTACCTGCCTGGCTCCTACTTTCCATCCTTTACCCTTCAAATCTTCCTGTACCTTGACTCTCTAAGCTGCTTCTTTGACAAACCATGTATGGCTGGTGACTGTTGTTATTTTTGCTTTTAGTCCCATAAAACAGTGCTTTTGGGGACAAGACTGACATGTTTAAATGTGATGGCCGACATACTCAGATCTTCTCGAACATCTTGTTTTTGCCATATCTATCACACTTTAACTGTTTGTGCTTTATCCCCAGTTAGCTAAGTTTTCTTTCCTTCCCCCTTTAGCCCGCTCTGGGGTCAGAAGCTACACATTGTGGTCCTGTTATGTTAGTGTCTGTACTGGACATTTTAATGTTTCCTTGACTTCAAGCTAGTTGTGGATGATTGAGTTTAATCCATTTAATCCGTAGCTATATCTCTAGGAATACGAACTTAGAACTCTTTCATTTAGATTATTTGTGACGACACTCAGGTCTACGTAGTTTATATCCTCAAGAACACTCATCGCTGCTGTTTAATACAACTAGTGCATTTACACTTATTCACATGTGTACCAACTTCTTTTCATTATTTCTTATCATATCTTGCTGCTTCCTCTGGGATTTAATGATTTTCTTCCTAAAGTACATGTCTTAGTACTTATTTCAGCTTGTTACTTGATGATAAGAAGCTTTTCTTATTTGAAAATATCTATTTTATTCCTCTGTCTTGGGTGATAGTTTCACTAGGTATAGAATTCTGGGTCATCGGCTGCTCAGCAGATAGAAGATAGTGAACTTTTATCTTCTGTTGTTGCTCTTAAGAAGTCTTGGTTGGTGAGCTCTCTCTTCCCATTAATTAACAGCTTTTCAATTGCTCACAATATTTTCTTCAACTTTATGTTCTGTACTTGTACGATAACCTGAATTTGCTTATATTTATCCTGCTTGGGATAGTTGCATATCTTGGATCTGAAGATTCATGTCTTTCATTAATTAGGAAAAACATTCTTTGAATAATGACTGTCAAATTTCCTCTGTTCCTTCCTGCTAAAATTCTTAATACATGCCTGTCAGACCTTATTCTATCTTCAAAGCCTCTTAATCTCTTTCCTCCTCTCCTCCCCTCCTCCTCTCCTCCTCCTCTTCCTCCTCCTTCTCTCTCTTAGTACCAAGATGGAACCCAGGGCCCTGTGCATGCTAACAAGTGCTCTACCACTGAGCTACATACCCCAGCCCTCTTGGGTAGCATTCTAGATGTTTCTTCACATATGTCTTATAGTTTACTAATGTGCTCTTCTTCTGTCCTATTTACTTCAAACTATTGAAGTTGTTCTATTTATAGTTTTCTATTAATAGTTGTCTATTAACAACTATTCATAGTTGTTCTTAAGTCTACTGCTAAATCTTGTTTTATGAATTAATTTTAAAGCTCATATATTACTCTATCAGAGATTTGTTTTTAATACTGACATTATGTTCAAATAGCTTCCATTCCCTTTAAAATCTTATTTAAAACATGTAAGGCCATCACTTGAAGAAGGGATTCTGAGACTTCCACAGACCACCCCAGATATCATGGCACAAAGAAAGTCAAGACCTTGATCTGAATAGTTTTCATATATGATTCAGAATTGTTCCATATTTTGTAAGTATCAAGTTTTTGATGTGCTAGTCCCCAGCGTTGCCAGGACAGCAACAAAAAAGCCAAAGTTCACTGTTGCCCAAGCGTGTCCCCAGCACTGTGGGGCCCTGGGCTGATGGACAGGTGTAGCAGGATGAGAATAGCGTCAAGAGTATCCCGAGCCTTAGGGACTAAGTGAGCCTGACTTTCATTTAGCTTCCCTAGTTTACAGGACCTGGTGTGTCCCCTCCAAAACTCATGTTGCAATGTGATCCTCATTATGAGGTATGAAAAAGGTGGGACCACGTGGACCTTGAAGAGGTGACCAGGATCTGCCCTCATGAACGGATTAATCAGTTGATATGATGACTAGATTAAAGGATTGATGGGTTAATGGGCACTATAACTGCCAGTGTGGCTGGCCTCTCACGTGACCCGTCTCTTGCCTCATGACATAAACCACTCAGAATTCTGCCAGCAAAAAACCCTCACCAGAGGTGGTGCCCAGACCTTGGATCAGATCTCTGAGGCCAAATGGACCTCTTTTCTGTGTGACATTCCAATGTATTGTATTTTTAGCAACAGAAAACAGACTAAGACAGGGGTAGAGACACAGGGACAATAATAAGAGCTTGATAGGTCCCCCAAAGTCTCCAGGATCGAAAGCCAAGAAAGGAGAAAGCATGGACTGAACCGCTGCGACACTCCTGGGATTGATCCAGACTCTGAGAGGCGGACAGATAGGAGGTGTGGGTCTCACCTTGGGGAGTTCATGGCCCAATAGGAGAGAGGGGGAAACCGAGGTTCCCAACGGCTCGACCCATCCTTAGCAACCGTGGTCAGCGCCATGGCGGAGAAGTCGCTTCCAGACAACCATGCCCGGTATACAGTAGGTGCAATCCAGCATTCAGTGGTTGGCACTGTCATTGACCTGCACCCCCGAATCCACCCTCCCCGAGGCTCCTGTGGCCCTCCCGTCATTTCCTTCATGACACTTATCCCTGTCTGAAAACGTGGTGCGTTCACCTACATGCTGGCTCACCAGGTCTCTCCTGAGGATCACGCACCTCCAGGAAGGGACCTGTCTGTGGCCTTAGCACCCCGGACATGGTGGCCCGTGTGAGTCTGTGAGTGGCTAGGCAGCGGCTGGAGGTCTGAGCTCAGGGAACTCTGGTTCATCCCGAGCCACGAGCCAGCCACCCAGCGTGAATTCCGGGGAGTGGTTTTAAAATGCTACCCACCTCACCAGGCACAGCATGGCACAGTCTGTGGCACCAGGTCCAGCCCCGTCTCCTCCCCTGGCGTCCTCTTTCCTGGGCTACGTTTATTTTTCTGCTGACACTCTGCTTGCATCTTTTGGTATAACTCCTATTGGCAATTTTTAACTTCCTTGACAGTCCAGGAAGGTATTGATAGGCAGGAACGAGGCTTGTCACCAGAGTCCCCACCAAGGGCCAGGCATCTGGTAGGTGTTCACATGAATGAAGGCACCTGGGGATGAATAATAGGTGTCCCTTGGGTAAGGTTGCCAACTGTAATATAAGACATCTAGTTTTATCTGAATTTCAGATAAATGATGAATACTATTTTAGTATAAGTATATCCCACTGTATGAGATGGGATATACTTACACTAAAAATGATTTGTTATTTGAAATTCAAGTTTAACTGGATGTCCTGTATTTTTATGTACTCACTCTGACAACCTATATCAGAGGTACCTAGAGCAAGTGGCGGAAAGGGGTAACAGAAAAAGGGGTCAAGCTTAAACACAGGCCTGGAGTTGCTGAGGAGGCGGGCACAGCCAGTGACACATGGAAGAACGATGAATTCTCCAGTGTGGCCTTGAAGTACCTGGCCCAGGAAGGTGGCCAAGGAGGGAGGGCAAACCCCTCTACCCCTGACCTCCAAGGAGGCTTAGGATGGACAACACGAGAGGTCCGTAGGAGAAGGTGACTGTGGGCAACTGTGCCGATTTCATACTCTGGCACACAGGGTTGAGCACACGATAGGTCCTCAAGAAAGAGGTGTTCGTGGGGAGCCAGAGGAGCCCAACTCAGAAGGCCAGGGGCCTGGCGGAAGGCAGAGTGGAAAAAGGAGAAGGACGGTGGGGGATCTGGTGGAAAGCAAAGGGAGCTCAGAAGAGGAAAGGGACCAAGCAGGGGCGGGAGCGGGAGAGCTGGGGAGTGACACTGGCCAGATCGTCCTGTCACATTGTGTAGCGTGTGCAGGTATAAAAACGTAACAAGAAATCCCATCCGCACGCACAACTACAATGCACCAATTAAAAACATGGGGGCAGTGTGTACAGACACACTCACACACACTCACACACACTCACACGTACACTCACACACACATGCACACTCACGCACACACACGTGCACACACAAGGAACTCGTGCACACACACGGAACTCATGCACACACATGCACACTCTCACACTCACCCTCACACACACGCACACTCACGCACACACGCGTGCACACAAATGCACACACACTCACACACGCACACACACTCACACATGCACACTCACGCACACGCGTGCACACAAATGCACACACGCTCACACGCACACACTCACACACGCACACACACACTCTCACACACACACATGCACACACATGCAAGCACACACATGCACACACACATGCACACACACGCAGTCACACGCGCACACACACACTCTCTCACACACCACACACACACACATCACATACACATGCACACTCACACACGCACACACACTCACACACACTCTCACACACGCACACACACTCACACGCGCACACACACTCTCTCTCACACACACCACATACACATGCACACACACACACACACACACACTCTCTCACACACACCACACACACACACCACATACACATGCACACACACACACACACACACACACACTGCAGGGCGTCCCATTCTGACCTCCCCAAGCTCCACCTAAGCTTCAGGGGCTGCCGCGGTGTGGGGGTTTGGAACAGGACACAGCTGTCTCCCCAAAAGGAAAAGCCAACAGGAGAGAAGAAGTGTCCCGGGTTTCTGCAGAACTGGAGGGTTTTCCAAATTTAGCTGCTGGGGGAATTCCCAACACCCTCAGAAGCAGAGAGGAGGGCAGGAAGGGCCGCGGCGTCCGCACCCAAACACAGCGACGGCCCCGTGCCCTGTGGCCCCCTGGGGCGGCTGCAGCCCTCATGTTCCCCGCGAGGGTTTTGAGGCAAACCCCAGACTTCGGGTGAGTCTGCGCAGCTTCACAGCTCTACCCGCCCATGCAGCCCCAGGCCCCGGAGAGGTGGGCATTGTGATCCCATTTCACCTATGTGCAAACTGAGGCTCAGAGATCCGTCCTGGCGCAAGGTGACGGAGCTGCGGGTGGCGCTCACACCCTGCTCCCAGTCCCCTTGGGCCCTGGGACGCCCCTCACCACGGGGTGCCAGGTCAAGCCGCAGGCCAGAGCCAAGCCCGCCCTCCTCCTCCACCCAAACCCAGACACGGATCCTGGCCAGGGTCAAATTCCAGACAGAGGCCTTGCTGGCCGCGCCCCCAGCACCATGGATGGGGTGTCAATGTGTCAGGGCCTGTGGGCCAGCCCGGCCTGGGCGGGGCACGCAGAGCCCACTGCCCGTGGTGACAGAAGCCGGGGTCCTGACCCTCTGCTTCCAGGAAGGGAAGGTGTGGGCAGGGACCAGGCCTGGGGCTTCTCTCCTGGGGCAGCTCTCCTGGGGCAGCTCTTGGAGCCAGGTGAGAGCAGGTGCTGTCCACTGCCCGCACTGAGCCCAGCAACCTGGTCACCCAGGTGACCTTGGCTTCATCCTCCCTCCCTCTCAGTTTGCTCATCAATAAGAAACAAACAAAGAGAAACTGGATGGTTGAACCAGATCAGGGGTCAGCAAAGATTTTTTGCAAAGGGGAAGGTAGTGAATATTCCAGGTTTTCAACTCTGCTCTATGCAGAAAAGCAGCCATAGACAATACCTAAATGAATGAGTCTGGTGGTGTTCTAATAAAACTTTATTGACCAAAACAAGTGGGGGCCAGATTTGACCCTCAGGCTTCAGATTACTGACCCTTGGGCTAGAAGGACACTAAAGGTTCTTTGAGCTCTGAAAAATATGTGAGATGGTAAGAAGCTCTATATTAGGGTCACAAACTCTGGTAACAGGAATGAAAACATCGAAGGCCAGCGCAAGGCATTAGGGAGGTAAGGAGTGTGACGAACTGGACAGCCCATGCCTTAACTAAGCAGGAAGAGGAGTGTAGCCTCGACGGGACTCCGTTCATCACTGCCAGGTGGTAATGTGGACCCACCTGGTCCCAGATGTACATGATCATTTTAAAGGAGGTGATAAAGTTTCTTTTTTTAAAAATAGGATTACCTAATTTTGAAATGTTGGTTACTAATTCAAACTGTTCAAAGCTGCACAGTCTGAATCCCATCACCCCTGGCAGAGGCCCCTTCGGGCCCAAAGCCACCCATTTGTGAACTCTGGCCTGTATTTAGAGGGCCCCCCCCCCCTTTGGAAGCTGTGATAGTAACTTGCAAAGGCACAGAGAGTATTTGGAGTCTCAAGCTCAGTGTGCTATTCTGTTCTCCCTGCAGCTGTCCAAGTCCCCAGAGCGATGGAAAAGCAATGAGCTTGAAAAGTGAAGAGTTTCTCCAACCCCAGCCCAGGGGCCTTCATGAGCTCCCCAGGGTTTAGCCTAAGCATCTCCCTGCAGGTCAAGTTTCACCACCAGCCCTGGACCTTCTACGCCTGCGACATGCAGGGACACCCGCATGGGAGAGAAGAAAGCAAGAACATCCCTCCAGCAATTGATCTGAAATCCCAGGGGGGCAGGCCAGCGCAGGCCCCTGCGGACTTGTCCCTCTGAGAGGAATCCCGGGAGCCTGGGTTGCTCTTGACCACTGCCATCTTTCCGGAGGGGAGCGAAGGGGTCGGGAGGGGTCTTCAGCGTCATGGCGGCTGCTTTGCCTCCAAGGCAGCTTCCCACCGAGATGCCCCGTTCCAGAAGGGGCTGCAGAGGCAGGAGGCAGAGAGGGACAGACGTGTGGGCTGGCCCAGCAGGAGACATTTGCTTTGGTTTGGGGGCCTATATATAGGCCTGAAAGCCATTCAGAAAGGCCTGGCCATCTTCCCATGGGTCTCGGAGGACACAAGGAGAACCAGAAGCCAGTCTGGAGCAACGGAATTTGGGAAGGCTAAGAACTCGGCCCTCGGGAACTGGGGAGGAAGGGCAGGCGCCGTCCCTGGCTAGGCCAAGGCTGTGCACAGCCATGTCCTGGTTTTTATTAAGGTAAAATTCATATTAAAAAATGGGCCCACTTTGGTGCAGCCAAAAGGATAAGAGTTCCTCCAACATTTTTAAATAGAATGACCGTGTGATCCAGCCATTCCACTTCTGGGGATAGGCCTGGAAGAACGGAAAGCAGGATCTGGAAGAGATACCTGCACACCCAGGAACAGACAAGCATTATTCACAACAGCTAAAAGGCAGCTCGAGCATCCATGGAAGATGACTGGATAAATAAAATGTGACATAGCCATACAATGGAATATTACCTAGCCCTAAAAAGGAAGAGACTTCCAACATATGCTACAACATGGGTGGACATTAAGGATACTGGACTCAATTAAAGAAGCCAGGAAAATACTGTAGAATTCCATGTATGTGAAGAAGATCTCTCCAAGAGTCAAGTTCCTAGACACAGAAAGTAGAACTGAAGCTGCCAGGAGGAGGGGAGGGGAAAGGAATTAATATTCGATGAATGCAGTTTCCGTTTTGCAAGGTGAATAAAGTCTGGAGACTGTTAACAAAGCCTGAATCTACTGAAGACGACTGAGCGGCACGCTTAAAAATGGTCACGATGGTGAATTTCAGATGCTGCTATACTTTTAACAGCTAAAAGTAAAAATTTCGCACGCACCTGTTTTGAGAGTCAAGCTCCTCCTTGTGCCGTGACAAATGTAAATGTCACCCCAACCAAAGCAAACATTCTTATCACCCCAGAAAGTTCCCTCGTGGCCATTTGCAGTCTGCACTGTTTTTAAATGTCTTGTTGCATTAAAATTGAATTCATTTTAAATGGTATGGTATCCCTACTGCCCTGGGGACTTTCCAAGTCCAGGCCACAGGAGCTGTTTCACACCTGGGGTCTCTTCCGGTCCCCGGCGGCAGGGGGGCCCACACAGGCCTTTTCCAGGAGGTCTGGGGAGGGGTGGCACGGGGACACCATAGGAAGGATTTCTTAGTTTCTAACCAGCTGCCCAGGTACTGATAACAGCAGTGTCAAACCTACACACACACACAGCAGCCCAGATTGCTCTTCAAAGCCGCCCTACACCAGGCCCCAGTGTCCTACCTGGAGTCTGTCCCCTGGGGCTGTCTTCCCAAGCCAGGGCTCCTGGGATCTCCTGCTTTCAGTGACTGGTCCAGCACGATTTGTTGGTGAAGGCTGCCCCCTGGTGGACCGTCTGGGACATAACCAATATGCTGCCTTTCTGTGGGTTTGGGTGGAATCCATTCAACCCAACGAGGGAGGAAATAAACTCCAGTGGTGTCGCAGAGGATGCGCCCTTAACCACGGGATCCAGGTGAACGAGACCCGCGATGCCCAGGAACCTCACGACACTGAGAAAGGGGCAGATCTTTTGGGGATGTTCGGGGCTCAAAATGCATCACTGCAATTTAACCCTGAGAAAGCATCAGACCAGCCCAAAGGGAGGGACCAAACTATGACAAGATAACTGGACGTGGAAAGGTCACCAACAAGGGAAAGCAGGGCAATGGCCACAGAGCAGAGGGGCTGAAGGAGAGCCTCGGAGAAGGAGCCGCTGGGGATCCTGGGCTGGAGCTGCGACACAGGTGGGCCACCTGGCCACTCTGTCGGCAGCAGGGGCGCTGGGCTGGGG
The DNA here is from genome assembly GCF_902686455.1 of Sciurus vulgaris. Taxonomy (NCBI): domain Eukaryota; kingdom Metazoa; phylum Chordata; class Mammalia; order Rodentia; family Sciuridae; genus Sciurus; species Sciurus vulgaris. The sequence continues at coordinate 141,613,885 of NC_136468.1, read as the reverse complement.
GGCGCTGGGCTCGCGGGGAGGTGCCGAGGCTCAAGCCTTGGTCTGAGTCTGTCCCACCACGATGCGGAACGTCAGCCTCAGGGGACGTGAATGAGGCTACTGGAATCAGCAAACTGCTTTTGCAATTTTTTTAAAAAAATAAATCTAGAATAACTTCAAAGGAAAACTTTTTAAAAATACCTACGGGTGGCCGCCTTCCAAGAGAGGAAGGCCCTGGTCTGCACGCCAGGGATGCCGTCTCTGTCCTCACAGATCCTGTTCCCGACGCACAGGGCAGGTAGATGGTGGCCAGGGAGGAGCTCTCCACGGAGACGACCTTGGCTCAGTGCCGAGGCCAGGCCACCAAGTCACCCACAGAGTAGATGGAGCTGATCAAGAGCCTGTGACACGCCAGGATCTTGGGGACCGAGCTGTGAGGGACACAGGTACAAACCCCGTGTGCCTGGTGATGCTGGGTTTGGAGGGGGAGAAGGTGCCACAGAGTGCTTGTTGCGGCCTTGGCGGGGCTGGCAGCGTGGCTGGGCTCAGAGCAGCCGTGCGCTTTGGTCCTTCTGTCCCCGGGTCCCCCTGCAGCGGGCAGGCAGGGTCTGCCAGTAAGCAGTCGGCTAGTGCTGGTGGTAGTGACAGGGTGCCAGCCTCTGTGGGAGGACCCGCGGGGACAGGGAGGCCAGCCGGAAGCTAGGGATGCTCCCCAGAGGTGGCAAAGGCCAGAGAGCCATGGCGACTAACCTGCACCGCGACTGGTGAGAAGAGCTGCCGAAGAGAGAACTTTCCAGGCCTAAGTCTAGGCCAGGTGGAGCTGGGTCTGCAGAGACCAGAAGACCCAGGGAGACGCAGGCGTTGCCCACACCCGCGTCCCTGCGTGAGCCTCTGGGGAGTCCTGTCTAGTTCTGTCCCTCCTCTCAGTAACAAGCTTGGTGAAAGCCAGGACACTGGAGCCAGCTCTATCCCTGCCCCACTTTGCTGCCTTAGACAACTTGCTTGCCCTCTCTGGGCCGTGGGTCTACTGTCCCTCACTGCGGAGAACCTGAAGGAGTGTTCCGTGAGGTCGCCTCCATCCTCAGCCGTCGTGGGGGTGTGGGAGACAGAAGCAAACCTGGAATCCTCCTTACGGTCCTTAAAGAGAAGGGGGACAGTAAACACCACGTCCCTGAGCACCCTTTTCAGGTCCCCCAAACCCAGCCACATTAAGGAACAAGAGCAAGTCCAGATCCACATCATGGTGGAGGACCCTGGCTCCCCCGTGCACAGGACAAGCCAGGTCAGGGTTCTCCGTGGAAAGCCACTCTCGTCACGTCCACAGGGACGGCCACCCCTTGGATGCTGGTCGGACAACAGGCTAAGCGAACTACAGCCCACAAGGCCGCCGCCTCTGCAGCCTGACACGTGCAGCTCTCTCTGTGGGGACTGGGGTGGAACCGAGGGCACCGGGAGAGGTGTGTCCCCACCCAGCTGGCCACCGCTGGGCAGAGCACCACGAGGGAGAGGAGGCGCCGCCCGGTGGGGCAGCTGCAGGGACAGAGGTGCTCAGCGCGTCACCGCTGGGCTGCCCGTAAGCACGGCTCAGGCCTCCTGCCTCTCTGGGAAGAAGAGGGACCCGCCTCGCCAGCCTGGCCTGGGCGATGGACGGCACCTCCAGGCCGGGCTGAGGAGTGGGGCCAGGGAAGGCTGCTCAGGACCAGGCCACCATGAGCCTCATGTCCCTGTGGGGGACGCTGGCTTCACCGCTGGTGGGGAGCTGAGGAGGCATGGAAGGTGCGTGGCCTCAGGGAGACCCGGAGGCTGGGTGATGGACAGGAGGCATCGAGCAGGGGGCCCCCGAGGGTCGGCGATGAAGCCATCACGTAGGATGACGTGAGGACACCAGGGCTCCGCCTGGGGCGGCTGGAGTCATGCAAGGTCACTTGGGTCCTGGATCTATAAGGCCAGGGACAGGTCATGGCGGATGGAAGGGCCTGGCAGGGGACACCCACACTTGGGATGGAAACCAGTCCTTCCCTTCCCCTTGGCTTCCAAGTGGACCGAGGAGTGTTCCAGGCGAGGCACCTTGTGAGCGAGGCCGGGAGGAGCGGGCACTGGAGCAGGAGCCTCAGCCGGGCCGCTCCGCCACCTGGCTCTGGACGGCTGACCCAGTGTCCCGCCGCCGGGGTGAGGGAGTGCAGGCAGCCGCCTCTGGGCCTGTCCCCGGGCAGGGGACCCGGCCAGTGCATGTCACCGTCGATCGACAGCGGCAGACCTGTCCAGGTCCCCGAGGGTCCTCCCCCGTCTGCACCAAGGCTGTGAGCTGAAACCTGCCCTGTGAGCCACTGGGCCCCCTCGGGCCGCCTCCCTCATGAGCACAGGAACAGAGCCACCAACCAAAGCTCTCCGGCACCCAGGCCTGGCCGGCCCTCGGGCCCTGCCCTCCTGGGAGGGGCACCTCGGGGCCACCTACCAAACCAGAGCCGACACCCGGCCCTCCGCCCTGCCCAACTTGGGGTCCCTGCCTTCCCACTTTGTTCCTCCAGCACCGCGGCCTGTCCTGTCCCTGTCCTCAGCGGCCACTAAAGCCTGTTGTGTTGCTCTCCACTGAGGACCCGACTGCCTCCTGGCCGGCACCTACCCGAGGGGCTATAATGACCATGGCCGGCTTTGGTGGCCCGAGTCCCCCTGCCTCCACGTGCACCCCCTTGCACAGCCACGCGATGACGGTCCGTCTGGTCCCGCGTGGACTTGCCTGACGCTCTGGGGAGGCTCCAGGCTCCCGCTAGCCCGGCCAGCCAGCTCACTGGGAACTGGCACCTGCTTACAGCAACTGCTGCGGCTCCCTGGGACCTGCGGGGCCCGCAGCTCGTCCCCGCTGTGGCCTGGATCTGCACCTGGACGGCCACCTCCCAGGGCTCCTGCGGATCTCATGGAACTCACTTCCCCAGGCGGCCTTGGCCAACAGGACACGGCAGCCCTAGGCTGGTGGCTGCCACGCCAGGCTGGACCCGAGTCCGGTCATCTGCCTGTCTCACTAGACCCCAAGCCCCAAGGCTGGCAGGGGCGGGTCTGTCCTGTGGCCAGAGACCTGATGGTCCTCGGAATGGAGAATCAGTGAGTGACAGGACATGGGGCTTAGGGGAGGCGAGAGAGGTCAGGGCACAGGGAGTGTAGGGAGGAGCAGCCCAGTGCTGTGCCCGGGGGGCCACGGGCGTCGGGCAGAGGCACCTGGTAGGGGCTGGAAACAGGGCCTCAGCGAGCCCCTGGAGTCCGGACAGGGTGGGGTCACCTAGCAGAAGGGCCATCCCAGGCTTTGCTGTGGTCATGGTGCCAGGTGCACGGATGTTCCTTCACTTCCTGCCCGTCCACGGTACCTGGGGGTTCTCAAAGTGTGGGCTCCGGCGGGCAGCAGTTAACGCAGCTCCCAGGGCCCACCCTGCTCCACGGGTCAGCGTCCAGGGTGGCCCGGAGTCTGAGGCTCACCAGTCCAGGAGACCAGGGCTTAAGGTCTTGCCAAGGGTGTCAAGAAGAATCAAATTAACGGTGTCCAGCAGTCAGTGGCTGAAGTGATGGACGGTGCGGCTGGGACAGAACTGGACACGGAAAACACCGGTGCCCTAGGACAGGCAAACGGGTGGACACTGGACGGGGCAGAGCCAAGAAGGCAGGCAGAGCACTGTCACTTGGGGCTGGCTTGGCAGCGCACCCCGTGCACACTGACCTCCACCCACGGCCAACTCCGTCCCAGAGACGGGATTGGAGTGGGGTTTCCCGATCTCGTCACCCTCGGCACGTGACTCCTGCTGGCCATCAACAGACTCAGTCTACAGTCACGTCATGGTCCACGCATAGGGAGCAGGGTACTGGACGGTGAGGCAGACCTGTGACTAGGGGACGTGGTCCAAGGACCAAGAGGCCAACAGGCGGAGAATTCTGCTGATGGGCGGGTACCGCCCTGTTCACATCCGTCACCTCCTGAGATACCAGGAGGTAAGAGGTGATGTTGTTGTTAGAATGGGCACAAGACGGGCAAGAAGAGACTGCTCAAAGGTAATCGTCAACAAAATCAGGAAATGGAGGTTTCTTCCCAAAACGTTTTAAAAGAAAGAAAAAGTAAACAGCAGAGTCCATACACACAAAAAGGCAAAACTGAAGAGTGAAAGGAAGCAAATAAATATGTGTGTATTTATAAAAATTGGCTGACAAGTCAAAGTGTAACACAGAACAGAAAATGCAAATGGTAGAAATCACCCTATTCAAATAAAAATATTAAGAAATAAAATGCAACATCTTGTATGAAGCAGGACGCCTAACACAACATGACAAAGGTCGAAAATAAATGGTTGGTCAAAAATATAATACTGGAATTCTACTCAAAGGAAAGAGGGATGACGATATTAATATCAAAAGGGTAATTCAAAGCAAAGGGTATTTTGGGAACAAAGGGTTGTTACACAGAGATAAACATTAACAGAGATACATCATTAAACCTTTATGCACCAATAATGAAGTACAAAGGGGACAGCAGACCCACCGAACTTGCAATGGGAAATTTTAACTCCTGCCATCTGCCAGTGACGGAGCCGAGTCCACACGGGCACAGAACTCACGATGTAAAATCTCCCATCTAGCTGTACCGTCCCACACGTGGCCATGAGTCCCAGTGGCCACTGAGCCTTTGGAAATGTATGAACTGAGGAACTCATCAGTAAATTTCACTTAATAGTGAAAATCTGAACCTAAAAGAACTGAAGTCATATAAAATATTTTGTCTACCAAATTCAACTTTTGTTTTGGTAGAATTACATTTTACTCTGATCACTGAGAATTTAACATCCCAATGTAAATGTGCTGTGAATTTCAAACTGAATTTGAAGACCCATTGCAAGAATGCTAACTAGTGCATTGATAATCTTTATATTGATGTAATGTTGAGATATAATAAGAATTAGGACATGTTGGTTAAAATAAAATGTTTGTTAAAATTTAACTTCCCCTGTTTCTTTTGGCTATTTTAATGTGGCTACTAGAAAAATATAAAATCACATTTATGGCTCACGTTACATTTCTGTTAAACAACACTGCCCAAGAGGGCTCACTTTGTTTTGAAGGTTTCAGAGAATGTTTGCAAAAACAGATCATTAGTGGATTACATGGGAATAAGGGAATATTATACTATGACAGACTTTTCAAACTCCAAGAGAACTTTTTAAAAAAATAGTGGAACAAAACAGATATAAAGAATTAAGAGTGTAAACATTAAATGAGAACATCAAATATCAAAACTCCTAGGAAGTAATCAACTTAAACATCGGGTCAGATCAATAATCTCTACACTTTTTATGGTCGGCATCTCTGAGACTCTGACAAAGACATTTTCCAGAAAATGCCCGTATGTGAAGAATTCTGTATATGATTTGAGGAGGGCCCCATACATCAAGAAGCCCCCAGGCTATAAATGCTGGTATTATCAAAAGTGAAAATAAATTAACTAAGCAGGCAATTAAAATTCGAGGAACATGAAACAAAACTCTCAAGGAAACTGGGGGGGGGGGGCAGGCGGAGGGTGGTGGCAAAAAACAGCAAGATGAAAGTCAGAATGAAAACAGCAGAACTGTCAAATCCATGAGCTGTTTCTTTGGGGGGTGGGCGGGGGAATCAAAAGAAACTAAAAATAAGCAACTTCTAGTAAAAAAGTCCATTAAGAAAGATAATGCATAAATATTGTTAGAAATGAGGCAGAGGATACTTCACCAAAAAACACAGGTTCAAAACTCAGCGAGTCCTCGGCACAATTGCATAGTAATACATTGGGAAACCTGAGTTTTTCCCTTGTAAAATTCTAAATTAACAAAACTGACAGAAGAAATAGGAAACATAAATCAACAAAAAAAGAAAAAAAAAATTCTGTATTTTTCCAAACTGCTTTCTCCAAAAGCAGCAGAACCTGATGAACTTGCTGGTATATTGTTTCAGTTTTTTGAGGTTCAAGTAGTTCTAATCTCCGAAAGTTTCATCAGTACGTCACCAGTATTTTCTGGGTGCTTACTCTAAGACACATGCGGGCCCTGCCCAACTGTCATGTAAGATGACACCTCTCCAATGTCATAGATTATGACTGCAAGTTCACCAGCTCATCTTGTGAAGCAAATATGTCACCCCTGCACCTGGTAAAACTTTTTCAACTTTGCAGTGATGCAAGAAATACCTCCAAAAAATATTATTGTGTGTGTAACTACATCCACATTGTTTCCTCTACAATTAAAAACCATGTATTTTAAAAAATCAGACAGGAAATTACTTATGTAAATAAAGTTTATAAAGTAATAAGAACATCAAGAGCCCTAAGTGCATAAAATATGATTTAAATAAGAGAACTAACTTGAAAATGCTTATTGCAAAACATTCAAGCTCAAATTAAATAAGACCACAACTGCTATTATACATGTTAAATTAAGTTGATTTTCCCTGCTCAGCAAACATTTCCTTGTGTCTGAATTTTGGTCTAGGGTGGCCAATTTTCCTAACACCTGGCTTTATAAAACAGGTGGATTGAAACATGCCAAATCCACTGGCAAGGAAACAAAAGCTTAAAATAGAGTCACTGCCAATTCCATCTGCCTCTTGGGAATACTGGGGGACTCTGGGACAGACGTGGTCTGACCTCTGTCAGTAGCAGCCCAGATCACACTGGGGTGGGGAGGGGGCAGGGGACTGTACCCCGCGGCTGCCTTGGGTCTTCCCATCTCATGGTAACTTAGACTTCATGGGGAAAATAACAGGTGCAGAGGGAAATGAGTCTTATGCGGCCTCCTTCCTGAGGGTTAGACTTACTTCCTCATCGACTTCTTTCTTACCAGCTTCATTACTTCACAGTTCTAGCCGGAAGCAGAAAGTGTCAAAAAATCTTTTTAAACTTGACCTGGGAATTTCAAGTAAAGTGAAGGAAGGCGGGTGCATGTGGTTCCAAGCAGAGCTGGATGCCCTGGGCAAACATGACGTCCCTGTAATTACCTAGTACAAAAGAATTTTCTAAGCGTGTCTCATTAGGTATTAATGACATGAAATAATTACTGTTAGAGTGATCTTTTTGTCAAGGGGATATAAACAAGAGCATCATTTAACACCAAGATAACATGGTAATACGTTAAAATCACATCTTGGTAGGATTCTAACTTGGGGAATCCAAAAGATGCGTGCTTTCTAAAGAGTGGCTTGAACTGTATTCCTGACAGGCAGCAAAGACGGTTTCCAGGGTGTGGCCCTGAGCTTCGGCAGTGGGTCTTAAGAGAAGTTTGTTTTAAAAACTTCTACTGACAAACTGCACTTAAAAGATCTTTATTGGCTCTTTGATATGAGTTGGAAACAAACCCCTTGCCCCATGACTTCCTGAAGAGTAGGAAAATAAAAGTATGTCATCGCCTTGTTGGAGCAGATGGACAGACGTGAGGCAGGACCCAGGCCCTGGAAATGGCCCCCGGCTGACAGCACCTCATGCACCCGCTCAAAATCTTCTCTGATTTTTCAAAATGTTGGAAAGCATTCGATAACTAACTTTTCCTACCTGGAGAGATTTGGCTAGAGTTGCTGGATTGGTACAGACGGTGGTAGCTGTGAAAACCTTCCCACTATAAATCGAACCAACACTAACTGCCGGGAAAGCGCCAGACAAGCTATGAGCCAAGTATCCAGCTAATGAAGGCTTGTAAAAATCTCACCTAATGTTGCGTAGAGGACACAAGAATCACCTGACCAGACCACGTAGGATCTGGGAAACGCGCGGTTCTTTAGGGATTCTTTGGGCAAGCAGAGCGGCAAACACTGCAGAGAACCATACACGGAGCAGCGGTGATCAGATGTGACAGACTAGCACCACCTCCAACCATAAAGTTGGCCTCCTTTTTCTCTCCAGTGTTACTATCACAACATGGGCAGCTTTTCAGTTTGCGAAGCATTTCTCATGGAATCACCCTCGTCCCTTGGTTATGGAAGAAACCACTGGGGCCGAGTTCTCTCTGGTTTTCTCTCTAAATTCAGACAGTGTTCTGCTGACTTTAAGTTATGTCAACTCCCAGGGCTTACCCATTTTCAGTGAGAGATTCCACCACGCAGGGCAGGGCAGGGCAGGGCAGGGCAGGGCCGGGAATAGACCCTTGAGACCCCTTCCAGAATGAGTGGTTTTTCCTACTGGATGGACCAAAGGAGGAAAGAACAGAGTGGACAGTGCGCAGTCAACAAGGGACTTGCCTGTATGCTGTGTGCCACATGGCAAGCAATTGTCACCAGTCTACGAGTCCGCAAAACGGCCAGAGACATGGCTGTTATTTCTAAAGGAAATCAAAAAGAAACCGGCTGGGACTGCGACAAGAGAGAGGTAGGGTATCACACAACCTCGTGCTTCATGCTGGGATTGGTCCTGACCTTACAGTCCGAGGCACGTGAGCCTGACCTGCTCAACACCAGGGTTCCTTGTTCAAGGCTGTGTGTGTACTCGCATCTAAAACCTGACCTAGGAATGGACTTGTGATGGGGATAGAAGAACACCGTTCCAGAACAGCTGCCAGGTGAGCAGAGCAGTGAATTCTACCTTCAATCCACAGTACGCACACCTTTCCCACAGGTGTAGGTAATTTCTTTAGAAAGGCAGGATGGGAGGGAAAACAGCCACTCGAAGTTTCAGTAATTCAATAATTTATTCCTCTAAAAAAGTGTGTAAAAGTATATAGCTCTCATCCACAAGGTATATATGAATGACATTTAAAATGGAGGCCTTTTATTATTGTCTTTTTATCAAAGTCTTTTAGTGTACTGTACCAGCGCTATACTGTAGTTTTTTTAAATGAACTTCACATATTTTTGTATTCTTTCAAATTGTTTGCTATATATAAAAGAAGCTCACTGCAAAATGCTTGAAGGAAAAAAGAAAACAAAAGAAATTCAGAACTTCCCAGAAATGTACAGCTTTTACATTTAAAAAAGGTTCTGAAATATACATACAAGCATGCTGGACAACTCCCACCCCTTCTCCCCGCCCCGCGGCCCCTTTTTAGTTCCAACCATGGTTAAGAGTTCTGATTTCTGCAGAATTTCCAAAATTAAAAATAAAAAAAAAATAAAATAACTTTTCACTCTGTAGCAAATCCAGGGCTTGTACATTTCAGATTAATTCAGTAAAAAACTCACAAGTAAAATAATGCATATTTAAGGGAAATATTATACAGACTTTTTCACACAGAAGTACATAATAAGATTTTTTAAAATCTATTGCCATTCATTTATTTTTGCACAAAAACGTATAAATATGTCACCAGCTTTTCTTAACTTAAAAAACTTAAATAAAAGACACCAGATGAAAACTACCCTTTGTTGTCTTTTTAAATTTTTTGTAGGGTTTTTTTTTTTTTTTTATTTTTTTTTTTTTTTTTTTTTTTTTGCTTTTTCTGCTTAGAATTGGGTTTCTAGGGAAGAAAAGCCCCTGCATTAAAAACAGCCCATTAAAAAAAAAAAAAAAATTCAAAGTTCTGATGAATTCTGGGAAAAAAAGCAACCCCAAAGTGGTAAAAGATTACAAATATCTACTTTACAATGTGTCTTCTCACCAAGATAATTTTATACAAGTTTACAATCTTCATCATCTTATGCTCTTCAAAAGGCCTTGAGAATTTTCCTTTCTGATTAAGAAAAAATAGCACTGCAATATTTTTAAAGTCAATTTTACACTGTACACATTAGATACAAACGGTTTGATATATCAGATTCTTTTAACCTATACATTGCGAAAGTCGACCCCTCCCCCCTTCGATTGGTGGCACAGAGAACAAAATTATCCATTTACAAGTTATTTCTCTGCTTTCACATTCCCACCACACAATTTTTTTAATATAATGTTTTAAACGTTAGATTATTTCAAGAAAAATACTTTTACAAAATCATATCAATTATTACATTTTTCCTTTTTTTGTTAATAACCAGGACATGGAAGTCTCTTGGAAGAACTTTTAAAATCTGCATGATTCTCTCCACAGATGACAAGAGCTCAAGGCCTGGTCAAAGTGGCTCCGGGAGGCCGGTCCATGCCCGCTACCGCCCTCAGACAGAAACACACAGCAACACAAGGGTTAGAAACAGGGTCTCAAAGACAACCCTCTGGGCCTGGAAGGAGGAGTCATAAAATACTTCAATTAGCCATTAATGCTTTAAAAAGGCATTTTTTTTTTTTTTTTTTAAAAAGTCCCACCATGAAGGCTCAACTTCAAGTACTAATTTAATGGTTAAGTTGTAATATTTCTTTGAAATAATATTCCTATGGTCCAGAAAATATTCACCATATTTATAACTGATTTTATGAGCACACACTTTCCACTGTGATATGTACATGAGTCCCTTTTGCTCTAATGAGAGGAGAGAACTGGCTTTCGATAAGAATTCACTAGAAAATATATTTCCGTGTGACTGTATAAAACTAGTTAAGGTACTTGCCTCCTCGGCTCTGGGCGGAGCTCCACTGCCTTCGTGTGAAAGTGTCACCCTCCACGCAACGGCGAGCCACAGACTTAGCGTGGCAGACTTTTAAGACCCAGTGTGTTCTGAACAGAATCTACTGCCGGGTGGCTATGGACATGTACTTTTTAGGCATGATCTCCCCGATCTGTTTTCACTCTTTCTCCAGCTTCTAGGACAGAGGTATGTAGTCAAAGAATCCTATGGTGGATCTGAGTTGGGTTTCAGCTACTGTACCTGGTCCTCAAGAATTATAAAGTGAAAAGAAAGTCACAAAAAGCATATGACAAAACAACTTAAAATAAATAAAATGAAGCAGTCTCCAGACCTTTCGAATCTACACACGGGTATGAAGTCAACCAAAGTATTCATGCCAATCTGGATGGGAGCACTAGGGAGACGGAGACCCCGGTATGAAATCATGTACTTGAGCTGGTTCTTATTTTTAAAAAGTCCCAGATAATGGAGTTCAGGTAACCCACAGGCCATACACCGAAAACAAGAGGATTTCATCCAAAGGGCTCTGTGGCCCTCGTCTTTAAACAGAGGCTGAAAACACAGACTCTTGTGCAAAAGGACACTGTCTCTTCTGTTTCCCTCTTACAAGCCACCGACAACCACCACTTCCTGTGGCAGTGGCTGGGGGGTTGCACACACCACACACTGGCTGAAAGTCACTGCTTATGGGAGTTCCCAGGTCCATGAGAGAAGTGTCAAGGAGTCGCTGTGGTCATGAACACTGCAGAACGAACATGTGCCTGCTGAGGGCATCACAGTGCGGGACTGTGGAGACTGGTCTGAAGAAAAGGATGTGGGCTATTTCCAGAGTATAGCAGGTTCCTCGGACTGAGGCTGCGGGAGAAGGAACTGAGCCAGAGAGAACAAGTGCTTTTCCAATTAAAGTATATTCATGATGGCATTGTACAACTGAGTGAGCACCACAAAGTGGACGGGAAGGCAGGAAGTACGGTCCTGGGTGGCTGGATTGCACGTGAGCCAGGACAGTGCGTTGTACTGCTCCAAAACAAACCTGCCGAAGAGAAGACACAGGTGAGGGCAGGGGCCGGGACAAAGGCTAGGCGACTCTCAAATTCTCACAGGGCCCAGACTCTGGGGCACAAAGGCTTCAAGCTGCTCTCCCACTTGCCCCAGGCACATTCACATGGTCCTTGACTCAACGGCCCCCTCTCCTGCCAGACCCGCATTGTTTCTTAAGATAGCGACTGTCCACAAAAGTGGCCACTAAGCAATGAGAGGAGCTAAGCTTGAAGTGAGATGGGCTGTAAGTATAAAATACACAGTTCAATGACTCAGGAGTCTACAAAGCATACAATATCTTATATCAATTACAGACAGAAATAAAACTTGGGATTTACTGAGTCAAACAGAATATATTATATAATGATATAAAGTTATTAATATTTTAATTAATGTTATTAAAATTAATGCCACTAAAAATTATAATTATACAAACATGCTAAAGACTGTGCAAGAGAATACACACTTCTGAGATGCAGTTTCTAACTGTGGAATGTATGTTTCGGTGAATTTTATTTATGCAATCTAAGTCAGAGAACGTGAAAGTTTTTTCAACACCGAGCACTTTATGTTTCAGACACAATCTTCTAACTATCCCCACCCCCTGGAAAACTGACCTTTCTTTGTTACCATGAAATGCCTCCTGTGAACAGGAAGCACAGCAAGTGTAATTGCTGACAACTATCTACGTGGACAAAGTGCATTACACTGCGCGCCCCAACACACATGGGAAGGGCGGCATCTTTTCTAAGACATCACAAATTAAAACACCTTAGAGAAACGAGGAAACGAGTATCATTTCAAAATGGACAGCCATGTTGCCTGGGCTGGAATCTACCTTAAAACATCAGACGTGGTCTTGGAGTCCAGAGGGTGTGGAACCCGTTGAGAATTCCTGGCAGGGAGAAGTTCGTCCGTCTGTGCTACAGAGATGTGGTGATGTAATGAAGCCTGGAGAAAGAACAGACACTGTCACCTTCAGGCCCAGACAATCACAGTGCAGAAGAGGGAGGCCCGCGGCTGCCTAAGCAGATATGCTGGAGTCCTTAGAAGTGAGGGTTTTTGTATGTCTGTGAAATCTAAGCTGCTCGGTAGCCCCCAACGTGGTCACAAGTCCATACGCTAGAGGTGAAAACAAAGCAAACGCTAGGGCTGTCTTTCTTGTTTCGTCCACCACACTGCTTCCTTAATGGGAACAGTCAAGCATCCACGAAAACAGTGTAACAAGGTCCCAAGTGCCCACATCACCAAGCCATAACAATTGCCACTATTTGTCACTTTCTGAGTTTGAAAATTTCCCCTTGTGTTTATTTTAAAATAAAATAAAGTTTCCCTTTATCTTAAAACAAAATCCAAATGCTATATCATTTTGCCTGAGAATAACTGAGTAGGCATTTCTAACTGATAAGAACTTTTAAAAACAGTAATATCCTACACAGGAAAAATCAACAAGGATCCCTTAATATCATTAACTAATACTCAACCCATGCACAATATTCTCTGATAATCTCAAAAATGTGTTTTTTTTTTTTTCTCTCTTTTTAATAAGGAACAATCTGGTCTATACATTGCAAATGATTAAGTAATGGGCCTCAATCTATAAAAGGCCCCACAGTCTAGATGTGGCTGGTTTTTATCTTGGTGGTACTTTTTAACATATTTTTCTACTTTCCAGGTTTTGCATAAAACAATAGTTGGATCCAGAGGGCTCAGTCATTTCTGGGACTGGCAGACATGAATACTTCATAGCTGGGGCTGTACCCTTTTAATCAGATCACATCAAAAGGCACCTAATGTTGGTTGTCCCCCTGGGAGTAACATGTCATAGGGTTCAGATGGTACCAGTACACTCTAGCCATTATAAAGTTTTGCATTTAGGATGGTTTACTTTCTTAAATAACTAAAAATAAATAAATAAATAACAGTTAAATGTAGTATATAATACTTGATTCTCTTATTTACAATTATCAAATTAACAAGTTGATACTCTAATAGCTACAAAAGGTGACTACCATATATTTTTGTTGTGGTTTTTCACCACATTTATGAACTCAGGGATTTATTTCAATCTACGGCTAGCATTATTCTTTTTAATGATCTAAATGTCCTATCCTTGCCCTGATTATACTGCAAGTTTGTTACTGGGGCCTTTGAGATGACCTTAAAGACTTGCAGAGATGACGTGATGTACCAGGTACATGCCGAGTACTTCTTATTTCAGACCTGCTATCAATCACTTCTTCAGGGAACCCTGGTTCTTCTCAACTACAGATGATCATTGGAACCACAATCCTGGTAGCAGAGGTGCTCACTGCTGCCAAGCTGTCACTGCTCATAAGCCTTTTCAGTAGACAGACTAAACATGTGCATACTTCTTTAGAGAGAAAAATAAACAAAATAAATAAATCTAGGTTCACACTACTAATTCTAATTCAAAATAAAAACTACATAAGATTTTTATTTTTTTTTTATGTTACTTCCTGATTGTATTGTTAAAATCATCGGGAAAAGAAAACTGTGGCATACGTTTTTAATTTAACCTCCCATTGTTTCTTTGTGAGACTGTAAGCAGATGTGTGCGAGTGTACTGTGGTAATCTACATCCAGGGGTGACCATACAGAAACAGTCCCCATTTTGTTATGGACAGCTAATCCTCCACTGTATGGGTGCCTGACAGCTGGTTCAGTCAGTCCTTACTGATGAAAAGTTAGGGTTTTTCCTAGCTTTTTACACACGTTTTAATTTCTGCTGAAATATCTTCAGGAAGGATTTGTAGAGGTGCAACTGTTGCACCACCAGGGACATGTGAAGGGAGCAGTCACAGCGAGGCCTTCTCCCCAAGGACCCAGAAAGAGCACACTGTCAATATCTGTGTTTTCTTGCCAACTTGTGGGCAAGAAGTTGGTTTCATTTGTTCTTTCATACAGTCTGCAAGTGGGAGATCTTTTGTTTTTGACCCAAAACATGAGGGATTTTTGTTTTGCTTTTTAAAAGCAAACTCTGGGCCTTCTCTAATGAAGAATGTTGACAGTTCATGGCAGGAGGAAGAGACAACTAGCTACTAACACCTTCACTCAGAGCAATGCAATACCGACCTGGAGAAAGACCGTCAAGCTGAACTACCTTTATCCTTGTCCTTCCTACCTTTATCCTTCAGGTCCCACAAAGCATCCTACTTGGGTTAAAGTGAATTCATTTCTTTGTGATTATGATGAAAATATCCTCAGAGTAAAAGTGACATCAAATAAACAGAAGAGAAAAAGACTCAGACAAAAAAGAAGAGAAAAAGACTCAGACAGAAATCTGTAATCAAAACATCTAAGCATGGATCCTCATTCCTCACAAACTTCAATATGACGCCAAACCCACCTTTAGGAAGAGAGGGCACTGGTTCTGAGCCTGGGGACATGATGACCAAAACCACTGGGGGAGATTCTCAGCTTTGGCAGTTGACACAAAATACCCAAGGGCCAAGGGCTGCTGCTTGAGCTCCTCAGGTGCCTCTCGAGAGAGAAGACGCTCACCCTGGCTCTGAAAAACAAGGTTCCGAAAGCACAGTCAGCATTTGCCATGAATTTCATCCATTCGCTCCATACACTCTGTTGACGAACTCCTGTCTGGCAGTATCTCACACAAAATCCCCTGGTGACAGAGACAGGTAAACAGGGAAAGCACTGTCTCTGTGGCACAGCATCCAACTGACAAGAACTATAGTTCAGCAGAAGGTCCCAGCAAACTAATGTCACCAGTCAAGAAGTCCAGATTTATTCGCCCTGACTTTTTCCCTACAGAATGCAAAATCTGCTCCATGGCATTATTATACAACAAACTAAAGTGGGAAGACTGGGGTCTCCAATGGCTGAGTACTTCACCACATCCACATGCTCCTTCACCAGAAACCACCTGACTGCGTGCCTCCACGAACCTGCAACAGGACGGTGGCAACAAACCAGAGTCTGAGTGGCAGGGAGAGCGCTGGCTGCCCACCCCGAGAGAACTCTGGTGGGAAAGCTGTTTCACTCTGCAATCGCCTTATAAAGAGACTCTGTTAAGAGGCTTACTATGCCTTTCTGCAACTGATGTCTTCATCTTTAATTCTTTTAGCTAGCTTTAAGAACTGAAACTGTGCCTTTAATGCAAGCAACAGGGGGGAGTACATTTTTTCTGAGGTAGGAAAAGACCCTTAATCATCAAACAATATCAATTCTGAGGGGGTTAAAAAATAAAAACTTACTGCCAACTTGAACACACTCTTTCGTATCCTAATGTCTTAATTGGTTATCAAAGAGTACTTAATGGTGTAGAAAAAGGGAAAAGCCTCATGGAGGTCAGTTGGCTGCCGTTGTTCAAAACTGAAAAAGGCCACCTGACTAGGTCAGACAGCATGCTGTTTAAACTGTGACATTCATTAAAGACTTTCGGGCTTGAGGCTCCAACAAAAGAAGAAAATACAACACACCTCTGTTTCTTACAAAACAAATATTACACTTTAAGGATCAATTCTCTGTTAATGGATAAACTGAATGACAATGGGGATGGGAAGCAGAGGCTATTATTTCCACCTCACAATGAGGTAACTAAGACTAAGAGAGGTGGAGTAGGCTTGTCCAAGGCCAAAGGGCTGGTCTTGGAGAGGTATAGTGCAGAGCTGTCTCCCCCAGACTCAGGGTCCATGTTCTGAGCTGCCAGGTCCCCTACCTCTACAATTTTCAGAAATCCTCATTTTAAATCATCCAGTATAAATTTTGTGTTTAGGGTTCTTATTACAGAATCTTCAGTAAACAAATAAATTGTCATTAACTGGCAAATAACTACAAAGAAAATAAAGACATTTAAAAATCGCTTCCTTCTAGGAGGGTAAGGGCACAGGAAGTAACAGGAGCAGTCTGTGGTGCCCGTGCCTGGTTTCACCTGCTCTGCGACTGAACTAAGCTTTAAACCCTCACCCTCACTGTCCCTTCAATGATTCAGAGCTGGCAATGAGAGTTCCACCTGACAGAAACCTAATTCCTTTAAGTCCGTTTCTGTGTCTATAAAAATGAGTGTGAGCTGGGCTGCTTATACCTGTTCAGTCTAAGATACGAAGATGGCTATTTTTCTGTGACTCAATCCCTTAATCTCGTGGCATTTTAAATAATAAGCACAGTACAGCGATGAGGCATGAATCATCTAGATGTTAAACACAGTTAACACCAGCTATGGCAGGACCTTTTAACTCTGCACCTTTTAACTGTTGAACATAACTGTCAATCTGCCTCCAAGATGCATGGGACATTTATAGATGAAACTAGTTGTAAGGTTAGTTTTGTCCTTCAGACTCTGGCATTAACCTGGACATTTCTGTAAAATCAGCCTCCTGATGGCTACTGCCACTCCTGCAGGTTGACTACAGACAAGAGCAAGACAGCCAGGCTTCTTATAGAATAAGCAACCATCGACAATGTGTTCCTCAGTGAACATTTACCGTGGGTGTTAAATAAACAGGCCTGCTGAACTGCCCTCTTAAAAGTCACTATTTTTGAGGGAAAAGTAAAAATATTTTTTTAAAATACAGGGAAGTGTAGCAGGCAAACAAAACTAATTTTTGCTAAGAAAACAACTGCATAAAATCCCTGCTGTGGGCTGGGGCTGTAGCTCAGTGGTAGAGTGCTTGCCTGGCCTGGTTTCATCTCCATCACCATAAGAACAAAGCAAAAACATACAAACCCACAAAAACAATAGGATTATTCTTTTGATAAAATTATGCATCATAAACAACACATTTCTTTCAAATTCCTGCTTTCTATGCAAAATAGAACTAGACAGTTGTTTTTCCACTCTTACTTATCTGGTCCAAGAGAGCTAGACCATCAGGAAGAAAGGTACACATAGTAAAAGGCTGATCATATGTCACGAGGATCATTCTCCCGAAGGCTGTGCTTGTTTAAACACCCTCCTTCCAATCGCCCTTACCCGACTGTGCTGGAAGTGAGAGCCCACACCAATTCCAGAAGGAGAGCCTGGGGAGGGAACTGGGGAGGAGTTGGGAGAGGAATGGAGGTTCCCAGTCATTAATATGCCAATGTCATTGTCCATATCGTCTGGGAATGGAAGGTCAACAAACATATCATCTAGAGGAGAAGGAAAAACATAAAAATTAAAAAGATGCCATACCCCCAACTTAACCAACATAGGTTTTATGAACCTATGATTAATAGTCACATGTTGTTAACAGATTACAAAGATGTAATGAGTGCATGCCTGATGTTGCAAATGGTTGTTTCCTTCTGTTCCCTCCAATGATCTCCTGATATGAAGTTATTAACAGAATAGAGAAAAAAGAACACGTGAAACCCCACACTCTGTGTAGCCTCCAAAGGCACATGAAAAGATGTTACCATCTTTTACAACAGTTAAAGAAGCAATTTAATAATTAAAGTTGATACCACTAAGAACAGGGTAGATTCCCATCTATGCATCCAATTAGTAGCTAAAATACTGAAGGCTGAATGAATGACTGCATGTTAACACGTGTGAGCTCGCTCTGAAACAGGAGGAGGCCTACTCCAAAAGCAGATCAAAGCACAATGTTTTCATTAAGAAATTCTCTCCCACATTGTAAAAGTAAGATGCACTCAGAGTAGAAAATTTGGAAAGTATAAAAAGGAAAAAAACATTACCCATAACCCAATCACCATGAACATTTTGGTTTTGATCCTTCCCTTTTCTCATGTATTTACCATTTTATTGTGATCATGTTACACATAATTTGGTATGCTTCCTTCCTCCCCATTTAATATGAGTAATGCTGCTACCTATTTTAAAAAAAGCAACTCTTCAAAAATAATACAAATTAATGCTTAATACTGAGCATTTCACAGTTTTAACAAATGCTATAATAGATGTTCAAACCAAAAGCAATCCATTAAGACTAATCAAGGGGTCACTAAAGCAAACTAGATTCCCAAGGACGAGAGGAAGGAGGCGCTACCTTCATATTGGCTTGTATTTCAACATTTAAAAGCAGATCAACAAATATTTATTGAAAGAATGGCACCATGTGCAAGACATTATCAGGCAATTATTTTTGACTTTAATGAAAAACAGAGGAAAGTTGATCATCCAAGTGAGGAAAGTCTCTATTCGGTCTTAATAGTGGGGACAAATCAAAGTTTTAAAATCAGAACGCTCCTCAGCCCTTCGTCCTCTGAGTGTTCCACGTGTTCTTCACTGCACCACGGAACGGCTGGCGGCAGCACGATGGGCCGTATTCTCGTCTGGTGCCCTGCTGGTGAAAGGGGCTCTGACTGCTACCCAGGGCCTCCACTCACCATTGTTAGGACTGAACCCATCTTCATTGGGGTAGTTTGCTGGAGCCACCTGGATGGTTGACGAGGTTGGGAACACCAAGATGTGTGTACAAGAAGCATCCTGAGGCGTGTTCAGCTGGGAAGACTGCATGTTCAGAGCAGTACTTCGGCCAAAAACAGAGCCCATTGTGACAGCATCTTTAAAGAAAGAAGAACTGCGTCAGCTCCCCTTGAGCAGCAGTGAACCCCTGGAACGAGGTCTGCAGCGGGCCTGGAGGCAAGTGGTTCCAGTTTTATGCGAATGTTGTGGAGGATGCACATTGAGAGTTGGGTCCAATTGTTAAAATATCTTCAAAGAATTTAACACAGAGTACACAGGTATGATGACCACCTCATTTAACACTGGAAATTTTAAGATAAAACTGGATTGAGTCTATCTAAAATCTTGTAAATTAGTCATACAAGAAGTATGTCTAATACTAGATTCCATTTTCCTTCTCCTATGTATGTTTGTCTCCTAAACGATGACAATCCCAGAAAAATGGTACCACTCAGATAACAAATGTCTTAAGCGACCCTTACTGAAGGCTTGCTTCCCACAGGCCAACTTCTGCATTACACCCCATCCACACCATCTCAGCCATCACAGCTACCTCCACGTGGCCACCATCACCCCCATTTCATAGACAAGAACAGAAGCACAGTGAAGTTATGTCACTGCCCAAGTGGTGCAGGCAACGGAGGTAACTGGGTCAGACAGCAGTCATGAATCATGGCTCCAAGAGCTCTCACCCATATCTAGAACTTCATCTCTCTCCCGAATTGTAGTCAACAAAGATAATAAAACCACAAACCACTCCCCTTGGAAGAGATTAAATGGTTTCCATTACTGAGCTTAAAGTGCTATATTTTCTTACACAGATATAATAATAGTGAGATATTCCTATACTTGCTTGTGAATTTAAGTTTGAAAGGACTGAACTGATGTAATACCTAATTAATGACACTGTCCAGAGGAGATTTACCTGGCATCACTACAAAGGACCCCTGGGGCTCCATGGCAACCAGGCAGGCACTAAGGATAGAAGGAGAGTCTGCGGCAGAGATTCCACACATCCGGCACACATCCTTGAGCTGTTTGCTGATTGTCTGTAGTGAACATTCTCCAAGGAGGATACTCCAATCTGAAGTCAAATATCACAGTTAATACAGTCTTCACATACACACACTGATGTGAGTCTGAGCTTTTTGGCAGTTTTATTTGGTAAATGAATTTCCATGATTGGACCCTAACAGGAGCATGGCTTTCCACATTCCCTTCCATGTTCGGTCCCTCTCCTTCCTACAAATAACATGTGACTTGACGTCTATTACACTTAATTAACACAGAAACAAAGGTCTACTATACTGGAGGCTGAAGTCATGTCTGAAATGACCTTTGAGAGTCCCCACAGACCCTGGGAGACTTAGACACTTAAAATGCCTTCCAATGATGAGGTTAGTGTTGTTCCAGCCTTTCTCCTCCTTCCCAAGGACTGATTTTTCCCCTGCTCATCAGCACGTTCCTTTGGGATGACAGCACAGCTGGGGGAGCCTCAGCTGTTTACTACCATGGGTTAGTTATCACTTCCCCAAAGGCAAGCAGCAGCAGCAGCAGTGGAAATAAAGTGAACCTTTCTTAAAACACCCAAAAGAGCTCAAAAGCAGCCCGTGAGAGTGAGGCTCTCCAACGGTGCACAGTGGTAGCTGAGGCTGCAAGCACAACTTGTGACACTTGTGCACTGCTTCTGAACAAAGCACGTGTTCGCTCACAACACTCCTGCAGGTTACGTTACTCTGGGAAATGAAAGTCACCTGGTCCTCACTTTTGACCTCCACAACACGCATGAGCTATGCACAATTTTGCATAGCGAGCTGCAGTCACGTCACAGCCCACTGATCAAATGTCACTTCACTGCAAGCTTCTCTATGGCACGTCCCCCCCCCCCGCCCCCCAGACAAGCTGTTTCTTCCCCTCAAGAGAGTTGAACAGAAAAACGTTTTCATATTCCTAAGGAACCTCAATCTAAAGTGGGTGAAATAAAAGTGTCCAGGAACATGAAGAATGCATGTTTTAAAACTGCCCCAAATCACACAGATGTGAGCTTTGTGTAAAGGCACTGTGAGTACTTCATCACAAGCCCTGTGGAGATAAAGAACAGAAACTGATAAAGCTGACCAGGAAGTCCAAAGGCTCGGATCTGACAGGGCCACAGAAATGTGATGTGGCACCGACCGCAGAGCCACAAAGGAAGGAGACGCAGGTGGGCAAACAGATCTGTACACGGGGTTCATCCCTGTTCCTGTTACTGGGAGTAACAGAAGACGGGCTCCTCGAGTCACTTACACCCCACTCCTCTAAGAAGAAAGAAGAGTGTGCTCCTTTGACAATCACACCAGGCAAGGAGATGGCCTTAATCACATTCCAAAACACCAAGTGACTAGAGAGACTACTAGACTACATTCTTATCCCCACTTCTTCTTTTCTATTATATGCTAACCTTCCCCAAGGATTAAAAATAGCTCAAAGCCTTTAAGAAATAAGATTGACTAAAAAAGCAGAGTTGGGAAGAAGATAGGAAATCTGACAGAAATGAAATGACAAATCCCTGAATGTATTAACCTCCAGGCTACTGATACTAGATTCATTATGACATTCCTTAAAAAATGAAAAAAGTATATATTTTATATTGGTCTACAGTATCACATATTACTAAAAGAACTTTATGTGCAATAGATGCTTAAGAAAACTCTTACGTACATATTATACAATATTTGTATAAACTTATACAAACCCTGAAAAGTAACTTCAAATGCAATGTTCATTGTAGGCAATGAATTACACTTAGGTATTGCCTACAATGTAAGTTCTCTGTGTATCCGTGCTATTTTATTTCAGGAATTCCACAAATACCTGATACCAATTATCAGTAAAGAAACACCTTATATGCTTAATGCAGGGGTCAGCATACTATGGTCTGCAGGCCAAATCCTACCCACTACCTATTTTTGTAAATGAAGTTTTATTAACACAGTCACCCCCATTAGTGTGGGTATTGTCTATGGTTGCTTTGATGTTATAACACCAGACCTGAGTAGCTCCAACAGTGACCATCTAGCCTCTGACCCTCGACAAAGAAACTTTGGTTTAGCTGGCTCTAATGTACTTGGCATGCAAGAAACCACTAAGCTAATTTGTGATGTAAGCTTTGGTGCAGTCTTTAGAAAAAAATTTGTATCAATATGCATATATGGAACTTCTTATAAATGTGCCATTAATTAATCAGGTTTTACAATATCTACCCAGGCCTATTCATATTACTCCTGTAAAGACTATATAAGTAGCTACGCAAACGAGGACAGTGTGTGAGCTCGGCTTGTGCCAGGCAAGGCAGCTGCTACGGGCTGGGTATGCAGTAGGCAAAGTTACTTTTAGTACTTCTTGGCTGTTATGTTTATAATAAGGAATATAAGCAGTGGAAGATATATTTGGGGGCTACAACTAAAAAAGAAAAATCTGTTTTCTACCTTCCAGACTGAAAAATATCAGGTGCTGGCACTGTGAATAAAGACCTGCTCCTACTTGATATTCCACGTCTTCCTGAAGTAGGATTTTCTTGCTATTATGCCACCAAAACAAACTAGAGAAATAACAAAAATCATCTTCAACCACCAAACAGATAAACTGAAGGCGGTTCTTATATTTGATTTCCACAACCATCTGTAATCTCTGATGTAAGATCTTTGGTCTTTAAAACTGACTTGTTGGGGCGAAAGAAGAATGGAGGAACTTTAGATTACGTAGAAGGAAATGAGAGGGAGGAGGGGGTGGGGGTGTGAAAGATGGTGGACTGAGACAAACATCATTACCCTGTGTACATGTATGATTACACAAATGGTATAAATCAACATCATGCACAACCATAGAAATGAAAAGTTGTACCCCATTTGTGTACAATGAATCAAAATGCAGTCTGTAGAAATTAAAAAAAAATTCTAAAAACTGACTTGTTCATCTCACTTCCTCTATTAATCAATGTTAGAAATTTAAATTTACTGAGCATCACTTTTATACTAATAAGTCACCTTTTCTGTTTTATATTTAAGATTTTATTTGGAGAAATAATTTTGCTGCTAAAGAAAAGTTTCAAAACCTGAACCAATCAGAAAATATAAAGTTTCAGTCTTACTGACTTTAAAATGCTTCCCTCTTGCCTAGCCACTAGCACCCGCGCAGCCCCTCCCTGTCTTGTACGCGCACGGCTTCAGGAACTTCTCACCCTTAAGCTCCCCATGGCCAAGGCGCCCCAGTCGCCCAATCACGACTCTCCAGGGCAGAGATGTCATCTGCACGATGCCCACGCACCATTCCCAGAGCTTCTGCAGGCCAATCTTCCGGGCAGACACCTTACTCTTCCGTGACCTAACAAAGCAAGACATGGAGAAGGGTTCCCTGTACAGATCAATGTGACCACTGAATACGTAGGACACACATAATAACATTTCAAAGAACACATCCATGCTGTTCCCATTGCGTTTAGACAGGAAAACGAGAACGATTAACATCTGCACAAGGACACGGCACTCGTTTACACACAACACAGACATCAAGGCCTCTCACCTGTTTGGTAAAGCAATATTCACAACGCAGGTCTCTAATAACTCCCCGTGGAGGTCAGTGCAGGAAGCCAAGAGCCAGCGCTGGTCATGAGACAGACAATAGCCCACAAAGAGCACATTGTATTTCTGGCTGGCCTCACCAAAGTTCTCTCCCAGCTCTGTCTGCTTTGATTTGTCTTTGATTGGGGCCAATATAAAGGGAGGGGAGTAAAGCTGGATTGGGCTGGGCCGCTGAAATCAAGATCAAAACCAGTTTCAACACAAAGTCATCCAACATAATGTTCACAACAAAACCCAGAACACTGAGGAAAACCACCAGGGACAAATGGCAAATGGCCACAGGTTGCTCCGCACTCCTGCTCCAGTACTAAATATGTACATAGTAATGTTCACACAGATAACAAAAAGATTGTTTAAATGATATGAGGTAGGAAACCCAACCAACCTAATATCTTTTTAGTAAAAGAAATCACTATTTTGGAAAGTAAATTGGCCTAATTTCATTAGGCATTAGGAAAGTAGAAACTGAAACCACACTGAGATAACCCTACCAACATCAGCCAGAATGTTTAGAATAAAAGGCAGAATGTTTCAAATAAAATACTGTGTTTGGTGAGAATGTAGAACTTTCACACACTGCCCCTCTGTGACCCAACAAAGGCATATGTCTATGTCCCAAAGAACAGGTGTAATAATATTTGTAATAGTATTAATCACAATAGCTTTAAGTTGAAAATAACCTAGATACCCATCAACAGTGAAATAGATAATACGTTGCGTTAGAGTCACACAATCAGAATATTAAAAAGCAAAGATAATGAAAAAACTACAACATCAAGCAACAGAAATGGATAAATTTCAACACTGACTGCAGAAAGCCAGACACAAAGAATATGAACCATATGAATCAATTTATAGAAGGTCAAAAACAGTCAAAGCTATGTTGTTAGAAGTCAGAATAGTGCCATCAGTGACACAAAGGGACACTGAGGAGCTGCTTTTGCTGGTTCTGCTTGTGTTTCTTGTGCTTGTTATGTGACATTTTTCACTGGAAATTCACCAAGCAGCAGTATTTTTCAGTACATATATTTTAATAATAGGTACATGTATGAAAAGGGAATTTTAGAAATCAAAGCTTTAGTTGTTATCCAAGACAAAATATTTTAGAAAAACAGACAAAATGTAGTTGTCACTTTTTTTTTTTTACAGTTACCATATATATCTCAATATTTAATAAATTGCAACAGGGGTAAGAAAATGTTTATAAAAGAACCAGATAGTAAAGATTATATTTTAGGGGTCTCTGTCACATATTCTTCTCTTTTTAAAAATGAAAAAATAATTTTTACCTGATTTGCCATACAAGCATAGGGAGTAGGCCAGATCTGACCCACAACCATAGTCACTGACCCCTGAACTATCATATTAGCATAAGGCAAAGTCGTAACAGAATAACATGATTTTAAATATAAAAGAGACTTTATATTTAAAACATCTAATCCAATGTTTTTATTTTAGGGTCCAAAACTCAGCCCAAGAGATACTCAATAATTTGCTCAAAGTTGTAAAGCCAATCTACCACTAATCCATTCACTTTCTATATAACCCAGAATTCTACTCTAACATCCTCATCCAAAGAACTGAAAACACATCCACACAAAATCTTTGTACACAAGTTTGTGGCAGCACTATTCACAATAGTCAAAAAGTGGAAACAACCCAAATGTCGATCAGCTAATGAAGTAAATACAATACGGAATATCCATCCCACTGAATATTAATAACCATGAAATGATACATGCTCTGACATGGAGACCATAAAAATTATGCTAAATGAAATATCCCAGACATTAAAAAAAAAAACATGTATTACATGATTTCATTTACAGTGAAATGTCCAGAACAGACAACTCCAGAGAGAAAAGAGGTAACTCGGTGTCTGCCAGGAGCTGAGGGGAGGGAAAAAGAGAGGTGACCATGGAGGGTAGGATTCCTTCAGGACTGATGAAAATGTTCTAAATCAGAAGTGACAGCTTGTGTAACTTAGTGATTATATTAAAATCACTGAACTATACAATTTAAAAAGGTGAATTTTACAAAATGAATTATATCTCCATAAAGCTGTTATTATTAAAACAAACAAACAAAACAAAAAAAGGTCCAAGTGAGGTTGCTTAAAAGTTTTACATAAAACAAAAGGTTAAATGTCAAATATTTTAGCTACAACAGCTAGCCTGTGGTTAAAAAAAAAAAAAAAAAAAGATTATCAAACTGTTTTAAGATACTGTATATTTTAATTGATAGTTACTGCATCTGTTTACCATGTGCATTCTAAAACACGTATACAACATGTAATGATCAGGCCACGGTAGTAACTGGCATATCCCTCACCTCAAACATTTACTGTTACTTTGTTGAGAACATTCAAAATTCTTTCTACTAGTACAAAATTGTTTTTGAGATGCTAAATATTCCATAAGAAAACAAAAGTGACACTAGCAATAGGTTTCCTCAAACACTTGTACATGAATACTAGAACACATTCTCTCACGTCACGAGTGCTTCACGTGCCCTGCAATCAGAACCACACGGAGCAGGGACCCGGCTCTCCCATTCGCCACTGCCTTCTAGGCCTGGAAAGCAGCAGCTGGCACAGAGCAGAGGCAAATGCAGGGAGCTAAGGGAAGCACGATGTTCCAGGCCGTTCATTGTACACCTCAGTAAGTATTTACAAAATGTGATGCGCCTGCTTTTAATAAAATAAGATAGACTTTTTTCTCTTTCCCCCTTGTAAGGAATGGGGGAGACATATTACATGAAGTCTTTTTGCCACTTATTTTAAAGTATGCCTCATTTTATCTCACCTGATGGTGTTCTGCCAGTATATTATAATTTTTAAAAATGTTATATAATGCCTTGGGATATATTAATAATAGGTAGCCAGCCTTTGTTTAATCTCCACTACAAAACACACAACACTTCTAGTTATTACTTGAATTGTGATCACTTCTCACCACAGCATCAAGAAATTATTGTGTCAGAATTGCAGAACAGCCACAAGCAGGTAAAGAACAGAAGGACCCTACATTTATAAAGAAAGGCAGTAATTCATAATTTCAAGAGACAAAGAAACAAAGATAAAGTTTTAAATTCTAGAAAAAGCTAATAGATGAATTGCTCACAAAAATGAAAAATTCAAACTTCAAGACTAAACTAAACTGAAAATGCCAAAAACAGCAACTGTATTTAACAAGAGAGTAAATGTAGGTCATCAGCTGAACAGCTTTCCCTCTTGGGACTGGGCTGACCTGAACCAAGTCACAACACAGTATGAGCACCCGGATCATTTCTCACTTCCAAGCTTTTAGCGTTCCATGCAATCTTCAAGAAACAATTCATATTACCAACTAAGATCTGCCATAGTGATGTTTTCAAAAAGGTCTATTGAAGTGAAGAGTTGTTTGCTGGCTTTTATTAATGGGTTATCTTTCATGCTATGAGGTTGTGGGAATTGATTTTTAAAGGCTCTGATAAAGCTAAACACTGCCTTAGACACCTATCTTCAAGATAAAGTAATTAGAAAAACAAGGGGAGCACAAAACTGGTTTAAGACATGTTTTGACTAGGTATGGTGGTAGATACCTGTAATACTAGCTACTCAGGAGGCTGCGGCAGGAAGACTCCAAGTTTGAGGCAGGCCTGGGCAACTTAGCAAAATCCTGCCTCGAAATAAATAACAAAAAGGGCTGGGGATGTAGCTCAGTGGTAGAGCACACCTGAGTTCAATCTCCAGTACCAGGGTGGGGAGAGAGATATTTGGCTTTAGCATTTTAAAATTCCCTTAAAGGTACATTAGCTATGGGAAGTAGACCCAAGAAAAAGGGAGGGAACAGCATTCGTTTCTACCCAACAGCACGTAATGAGGAGTGATAAGTAGCATCAGGGCACAGCATGCGTCAGAAAGTGAGGTGCTCTCACATGGAAACACACGGATCACTGCTGCCTCAGACATAAGTCAGATCTAAAGAGAGCAGAGAATCTGCAACACAAGACAGGTAGTGAGAACAATAAGAAACGAAATAAATTTAGGAAATCTGAACATCAGTAGCTAAAAGTAGTAAGTATATTATTGCCTTAGGTCCTAAATAAAACAAAAAAGGGCTTGTCTCTTTTCTCAAAAATAATTTTAAAGTTCACAGAAGTATTTATTTTGATTTAACAATTAAAAAGAATCCTATCAACTCTCATATAAAGGTAGAAGACCAAGCAAGTCACCAACCAATCTGTATGTCGTGTGAGACATACTCTTGGTTTGCATTTTTAGTATCAAAGTATTCTTTCTGCAAGTCCCGCAATACTCACTTCAGGGTTCTTGAGGGTCATCTCAATGCTGGCTGCAGGCCCAAATCCTGTGAGGGATTTAATGTGGATCTGTGTAGGCAGAGGTCGCCTGCACTGGCAGTACACTGAAAATGCCATGGACTTCAAGTATTGAATGTAGAAAACTTGTTCATCCTTCACTGTCTGCAGCATGTACTGGCAAGGCACAATCTAAAAACACAAACAGACCAATCCCAGGAGATCTAACATGCTTACAAGGAAACTGAAAAGTGAAATGGCATGAATTTATTCCTTGATGTAGGAGAGGGACCTGGGCTTTAAAATACATAATTGTCAACCATAATACAATTAAGTCCTAACTCCTTCCAGTGGCATAACGTCCTACATAAGAGGCAGGATTTTTTACACCATAATGTTACATAAGCAGCAATATTATGTTGCTCATGATTTGCTTTCACTCAGAAATTACCCTATTCCTACTTTTGGTATTTGATTTGCTATTGCCATGGTTCCAAAATTTTTAAACTTGCATTCTAATACTTTTCTCACAGATAGCATGCACAGCATCTTTGGAGTTATTGCCTAATCATGTGGGACACAGACTTTGAAACAATCAATTATCAACATTCTATTTTGATTACCTACATTTCAATTTTTTTTATTTTTTAGGATAACTTTCATTAAAGTGACAATAAAATAAAACCCCAAAAGAAAAAAGAAAAAATTTAAAAACAAAAACAAAACCAACACTGGATATGGTAGCATGCGCCTATAATCCCAGCACCTTGGTAGGCTGAGGTAGTAGGATCCCAACTTTGAGGCCAGCCTCAGCAATTTAGTGAGGCCCTAAGTAACTTAGGAAGATTGTTTAAAAATAAAAAATAAAAAGGGTGGAGATGTGGCTCAGTGGTAGACCACCATTGGGTTCAAACCTCAGTACCACCAACAACAACAACAACAAAAAATCAAAAACACACTCAAGACACCCAAGGCCTCTTTTTTCATCCATATAAAATATTTTTTACAAAATTATTTCACTATGAAATAATTTTAGCAAAGATGTAGTGAAAATAAACATGATTGTTCACTGCTCAAAGGAAGGTTAAGTTTTTGAGAAAGGAATTTGGCAATATTTGTCATCATCCAGAGCTAAGAATCTAACTTAAAAGGAAAAAAAAAAATTAGACACCAACATGTTTACTATGGCTTTGTTTATAAATAAAAAAGCAGAGACAAAGGTCTAACTACATAGGAAGAGTTAAACATGGAAAATATGTAGTTAAAAACAGCAGAGGCTGGGGTGGGCTCCGTGGTAAAGCGCTTGCCTAGCGTGCTCAAGGCCCTGGCTTCCATACCCAGCACTGCAAAAAGAAAAGGTTACTGGTATAAATTTTAGGGAACATGGAAACATATTCCTGAATAACGTCTAAAAAAAGGTTAAAAATAGTATTGAAAGCAGGATCTCAACCTTGTAAAGATGTAGGAAAAAAAGGTAGAAAGACATAAAAATAATGATGGTTGCCCTTAAAAGATAAAATCATGAAGATTTTTCCTTTCATATTTTCATGTACTATCAATTTTTTAAAAATCGTGAATTTACTTTCATAAAAACAACAAATGTAAAGAATAAACTTGCAGACAATAACCTGGAGAATGAAAGAATTTCTCATATGCTCGGGTAAATTATCCAGCATTTCTGTGTAGCAGCGCATCAAGCTCAAGAGCCAGAAGTTTCCAGATGTGGAGTCTTCCTCCGAAGTGTAGGTGAACGGGTCCACCATGTAAATGACAACGGCTGGAGGGTAGGCTTGGCTGTCTGCAGAGTCGGGCTCCGTGGGAATTCCTATTCTCTCCCTTTCTGTAACACTGGAGAGAGAGTCACTTGTGAGGTACACAAAACAAGTAATTCCAGAGCACAGACTCTGTGGATGGAGACTATGAATGCATCATATACAAGAAGGCAAATCAAGCCAGTCAGCTCTGAGGACAGATGGAAATGGCAATATCGATCAAGCATCACTAATCCAAAACTGCAACACGATGCTCAGAAAGTTCTGGATCTTGGAGTGCTCTGGATTTCAGATTTTCAGATTAGGGATATTCAACCAGCAAAGTCTATGCAAATATTTCCAAATTCAAAAATCTCCCCAAAGCTGAAACATTCCCAATCCTAAGTATTTTGGAAGAAGCATACTAAACCTATATGTTCTTCTAAAATGAGAGGTCTCTTTTTCAACACCCTTTTCTTTTCTGTGGTATTACTCTAGAAAGAGGTTTAATAACAAGTTAATAGTGAATTAGTAAGTTTAGTAAATTTGTCAGCTATAATAAATTAAAAGTTTCAAATTCCTTAATGTAGCTATAGATTGACAGTTGTCACCTTTTATGGAAAAAAGAAAAACAGAACATTCTACTGGATTTGGAGACTCATTGAGGTGGGGGAAAAGAAGGGGTCCAAGCCGAGGCCCTGTCTCTGAATCAGTGAGTAACCCACCTTTCTTGTCCATCCTGTGCAGGCTGGGCGGAGTTCTGCCCAAGCTCAGTGTCTCCACCACAGCCCATGTTCCCTTGTGTTCTATCGGTGGCACTGCCCCCAACACTGGGGTTCTGCCCTCCAACACTACCGCTGAGTCCTGAGGAAGAGGTAGTGCTCATCTGGTTAACACCCGGAGCAGGAGCAGATGACGAGACCGGTGGCACGGAGGAGCCAGATGTGGAACTACTTGTTGCGGGATTTGCAGAACTACCATTGGAGGTGGGATTAAATGCACTGCCAGCTGCAGGAGCTGCTGATCCTGAATTTGAAGCTAAAGGCCCAGCATTCCCAGACGGAGCTTGTCCCTGTGTTGCTGCTGGTGGGGTCTGGTATTTAGGTGGTATCAACAGGCTGCTGTCCAGCTGCAGAGTGGCTAAATAAGGTGCTGAAAGAGAACATGAGAAGAGCTGACTTCAGTGATGTCCAGCAGGGTCAAACTTAATCAGATGTTTAGAATGTTCACTTTTTTATTAAAAGAATGCTTTCACGATGCAATACTCTGATTCTGACACCCTAAATATGGTCTCTACAGTTGAAGATATGCGTATGTATTTTGCAAACACAGAAATGCACATGAAACAGCTTATAAATTCTATAGAAAAAGCTTATTTGAAAAGAAATATAAATTAATCACTCATAATATTCTCCTTTCAGACAGACTCCACATGCCTTTGCTAAAAAACAAGAAGCCATATATTCCATAGCCATCACAGTAAACTATGCTCTTATGTACATATGGCTTTATGAACCTTAGAGGTTCTCTTGAGAATATGGGTTAAATGCAAGCAGTAAATACCAAATCATTCTGCTAAGTGTTCAAAATGTGGTATAAATAGATATTCCTTTTTTCAAACAACAGCTTTAAAGAATATGTGTCCACAAAAAAAATGATTTAACTACCTAGAACACAAAAATTAGACTAAACTAGGTGCAGTAATGAAATGCTAACATTCTCAAGACAAAAGAAATGTAATATTGCATCCGTCAGGCGAGGAGTCGAATCTACTGCTTCACGTCTCCAACCCTGCTTGGCCACACAGGTCCCTACCCACCTAGGTGGTGGCGGCAGACTTGCGCGTAGAGTCTGAGTCTGGAATGATTGTCGTTCTCCTCGCTGCTCCAAGGCTGGTTGAACCATTCGCTCACAAGCTCATCCGTCAGCTTCTGTGCCACGGTCTTTCCCACACGCATGATGCCATCACGTAGCACTTTGCAGATGGGCTTGTGCTGCCCAAGCCTACACATCTGACAACACAATTGAGATCATGATTTTCAACAGGAGCCAGTCCTTCACACAGTACCTGCCCTCCGCACCTACACTCAACAAGGAAGAGTACCATAAACATGCAAGCTTTTTCCTTTCTCTTTATGTTATCACATGCCATCAAACCAACAGTATAAGTTGGTCCTTTTAATCCACTCTGAAATTGCTCTCTGTCCCTCCAAAATCTGAACTAGACCCTCAGAAGAAAACTATACATTTGTTCACCCAAACCAACTTCCCCTGTGCAGAGGAGATTGCTGAGCACTACCTGATTGCTAGTGAGCAAGTAGAGAATTACCAGGATTTCTGACTACTAAAGCTGAGACATATGTCCACTAAAATCTCTTAAGTAATCCTTATACATAATGTTTTCTCATAAGATAACACTAAAATTTTATAGGCCATCTGTTAGATTGTTACAGACATTTGGAGATCACTAATGGCAGAGGGTAAAGCAGTAAGCAGCCCAATCACTTTTCAAAAGTAAATAGTTGTTTTAGGACAATGAGAATCTGCTGGTAATCTCCGGGACACTCAGTGGACGCTCACAACACCTTACAAAAAGTCAACTATCTGTTCAGCAGCAAAAGGGTTCATATTAGTACTCCTTGCTAGAGTTGGCTAAGGGAAGGCTTATCAAGCCCCATAAAGTTCTCCAGGGCACACTCCTTGAGCAGTGCCAGGAAAGTGAGAGAGAGAAAAAGAGAGACAGAAAAGAGAGAGAGAGAGAGAAAGGGGGGGGGGGGGGGGGAAAGGGAGAGAGAAAGAGAGAGTCTAAAACTTCTAAAAACTTACACTGAAGGTTTTATTCAAGAGAATGGGTGGACTAAGCAGAGATGAGCTGTCTGTGATAGATAATTATGACTTAATAGTATTATGTGTCCACAGACCACGTGCTATGCAGAAATGACCAACAGATGCCCCAACGTGGTATTTTAGCATCTCCTCATTTCTTTGAAGCAACTCCTAAATTTACTATTTCATGTTTACTCATATGTTTACAGATATGAATGTGCTCTTTAGAAATACATTTGAAATTCAGTTTGGCATCTTATTTATAAAACGCTTTTGTAATGCTTATAAGGTACCTGTCTCAGTTACAAACACTTTAACAAAAATTTCATTTAATCTTGTCAAGTATGAATGATAAGGTACAAAGAACTTAGTGCATATGTACCTCAGTAAAAGAAATGTGAGTGTCACAAGTCTAACCTTTCAAAAGTAACAGAAATCTATGTACTTGAGAGAGAACATTATCTAGCTGGTTTTTACATGATTATGATTATTAAGAATAAAGTAGTGTTAAAACACAGCAGAAACACAATGCATTCAATTTCTTTTGATTCAGAAACGTTCAAACTAAACCTTTTTTTTCTTGTTTTTCCTTTTTTACAACTTTTGAGAACCCATATTCACCCACCAAAAAGTAAATAAAAAGAACATGTACTTTTTCTTGCAGAGTTCATCTTCTGTACAGACACCACTTTCCCTTAGTGAGCAATACTTTTAAACTTTGAGTTCACCAAAGGGGAAAAAACAGTGGATGGGATTTTAAGGTGTGTTCTAAGGCTGGCAGAGGAATGTCTTCTCAATCTAATCAAGAATAAAAGCCAAGAAGGAAAGGCAATTTACTTTGGTGGGGCAGAGAGTGCTGATTTAATTCTTTTCTTCATCCTCTCTTTGCAAATCTTTCTTCAAAATCTACTTTAAGAAATTTGTTCTTTCAAATTCAATCCATAACTAGTAACAATCAGAGGAGTCATGTCATATAAAGGATACTCATAGTAACTTTCTTACCTCATATACAGCACTCAAGTCCCTGAAGAAAGTTTTGGCTCCTTCGAGCAAGGCCTCATTTTCTGGACACACCACAATATAGGCAACATCTCGGTGGCCCCCATATGGGTCCAACAACAGCCTCTCCCAAAAGGGCAAGGAGAATGGTGAGATGGTCAGGAAGTCCTTGTCATAGCCTACCAGCAAGGTAGGGATGGGTAACGGCTCAGGAGATTCTTCTGAACCTAAAGCAACATTGTCATTGAGAAAGGTGCTTGAGAGTCTGCTTCCCACAACCTAGGCATTTTAGGAATTCCTGGTGGTCTTAATTCTGGACCTGAAATGTCATTTCCTGTTGACATCATACTTTTTTTTTTTTTTAATATTTTTAGTTGTTGATGGATCTTTATTTATTTATATGTTGTGCTGAGAACTGAACCCAGTGCCTCACACAGGTGAGTGCTGTACCACTGAGCCACAATCCCAGCCCGACATCATACTCTTAAAAGTATTTTCAAATCATCTAATTAAGCAGTCCTTGATGAAGACCCTTAATTGAGTCTAAAGTTCCTCATAAAGGTCCATTAAGACCAGAGGGCAGACTGGAACAAGTCCAAGTTAACTGTCTTCATTACTTTTAACATTAGCACTATGATCCTGACTAAAGAACTATTCCAGAAGTCATGAAAAAAAATGCAATCACAACTAGACAGATAAGAATCTAAAAACACACTTTTCAGGAATGGTTTTCCTCACGGACCTGGATTATGCCAATAGTGGTTAGAAAACTCGACTCTAAAAGTAACTTCCAGAAGCAAAGTTTATAAGCTTAACAGTAATAAAGAAAAAGATTCCACTTTGCTAGTGAAGTGAGGGTCTGACAGTAACCAGAGCTGCTCTTCCAGGAGAAGCACTAGGGGGAGGAGAAGGGTTCAGACTGAGTCAAGGCTACCGTAGGTTCCACGTCCTGCCATCTTGTGGAACTGCTGCCAGGTGAGTGGTCCCTGCACGTGCTGGATGTTCTCCCAGGTCCTGCCCGTGCGCTTCTTTTGGATGGCATCTTGGAGAAAGGGCTGCAGGGACAGCAGCATGCGGACCACATCTTGGGAGGAGAGCATGCTGATGTCCAGCACTGGAAGAGACATGAGAACAAAGGATGAGGGCGGCCTTCTCCTCCTTCTGGTCATCATTTTGGATCTCAGTCAGAGCCCGTGACAAAGATGCTACGAGCTGTACCAGACTCTAAGGTTCTTGAAATAAGAGTCAAGAGAAGAGATATTCTAAATTAGAGGAAAAAAATTGATAACTTATTAATCAAAGTAAACAGAAAGGGAAATGGTTACTCCAGACAAGAGTTTACCTAAAGAATTGCTTAAAAGAGAAAAAATGAATAGGCATCATTTTTTAAAATCGTGTAAGCCTGTTTAACAATTTCCATAAGAGAGCTTCAAAAAAACTTAATACCACATTACTTTTTTTATGATTACCAATGCTTTGCAAGTGGGTGTGGTGACACACACATATAATCCCTGCCACTTGAGAGGCTAAGGCAGGAGGATCACAAGTTCAAGGTCAGCCTCAGTAACTCAGTGAGGTCTTAAGTAACCCAGTGAGAACCTGTCTCAAAATAAAAAAAATAAATAAATAAAAAGGGCTGAGGATGTGGTTCAGCGGTTAAGCAACCATGGATTCAATCCCTGGTACCAAAAAAAAAAAAAAAAAGGCAAAAAACCAGTATAATTATCAATGCTTTACAAAACTTTTTAGGGCTGACCATGTAGTTCAGTGGTAGAGTGCTTGTGCAGCATGCGCAAGGTCAATCCCCAGCACTGGGGAGGGGAAAGATTTTAATGTTCTTAATATAAAAGATTTTACCCAAACACCAATCCATAAACAGAAGAGCTTCAAGGCATACAGAACCTCGACAGAAACAACATAAAGTCATCCGGATGCAGAAGAAGGTAAGGAATTAATTGTTTAAAGAATAAACATTCCTTCTGCCACCTGAGAGGGGTTCTCAAACTAGAATTTGAAAACCCCTGAGGATCCATGAGTATTTGCATGAATATGTGTGTACATTTCCCAGGATGGAGGGTCATCATGCTTATCAGATTCTGCAGACAAACACATCTACAGTAAACAGCTACTCAGCTGGAGGTGATGTGCTGTAAGACCGTACAGCTGGACTTCTGAAGAAAGATGCTCCCTCTACTTTTCTGGCTGATTAGGAAGGACTTGGACAGAGATTCAAAACTTATCTGCCAACTAAATCTGAAACACAGGGTGTTAAGGGTTCTTATCATATTTTCCGATCTGTCCCTAAATCAGTACAACATGGGTTACAAACTGGGAGTACACAGGTTTTGTTGTTGTTGTTGTTTAAACTTTGGAAGGAACTACTCAATTTCATATACAAACGAGGGTTTCCAGTTTCTCTGGAAAAACTGGGGACCTGACAAGTCAGGGCTGAGCCCCACATCTCACATGACCACCTGCTGGAGCTGAGGGGCAGCCTGGCCTCCCAGACATTTCTCCACACCTGGGCCAGCTATCTGGTGAAAGTAAAGCAGAGCTAATCACCCTGTATCTTAAAATTGTGCTTCTCTTTTATTTATAGTAAAGAAAGACAGTGAAGTACTTCTGTACCCACAGCTAACAAAAGTGGGAAATGACAGACCAAGAGAACCAGAGGTTTGAGAAAAATAAAAGCAAGCATTAACTCTCTTCCTCTACACACAAAATAGAAGGTGTGTTGTGAAAGGATGTGATTTAAGGCATTGCTTTTTGCAAGTCTGTCTCCCATCTTACTCATTTATAGTAATATCTGCTAGTCTTAAGCATCTTAAAATTTCCAGAGCTGGGGTTGTGGCTTAGTGGTTAACAGCTTGCCTAGCACGTGTGAGGCAGTGGGTTCAATCCTCAGCACCACATAAAAGTAAACAAATAAAATAAAGGTATTGTGTCCATCTACAACTAAAATATTTTTTTAAAAACATTCCAGACTTCCTTTGCAATAAAGATGTACACATTCTCAAGGGGAAAGATAATTCCCTGATCTTTGGACAGAGTGCTTTTCTATCCAAAGGTCACTATCTAGTGAAAGAAACCACTGCAGGTGATCATTCACATTGCTTTAAGGAAAAGGTGGTATTTTCTTTACTTCATAAATTTATTCTATAGAAATTAATTAAGGGCCTGCTAAGCATAGGACACTGAACCTAAGCAGTTATGAACATGAAGATGACCCTTTAGTGCTTCCTCAGGGGTGGCTGCCTCCATGGAGTGGCCACTGAGTACCTTTTTGCTTAGCCTACTTGGAACGGGTGTTACAGACCTCTGTCTCCTGGATTTGCTTTTATTATTCTGGACTTGAGTCTCTATTTAAGGAACAGTAACGACTTCTCCCCTGCAGGACTGAGCTGTTCAGAGGCGAGTCCATGCTCCATTCACACACACCCTCCAGCTTGCTCTTTGTCCCACCCCTTTGCTGTGCTGTCACTCTATCCGTGCCCAGGCCCCAACAGAACCAGCTCAGAAAATGGGCTGAATCCTTATCTGAAACTACTTGGCTGCACTTGAAGGCCTGCTGCTCACATCTTCTTTCTGCAACATGGCTTACTCCTGGACCCCTGGCTTCCAAGACAGGTCTTTCTCTGGTCTCTGCTTTCTCTGTTCCTTTACAGGCTCCTACTTTCTCCTTGTCAAAATTCAATGTGGCTTTGCCTACTGCTCATCCTACACTTCCTCCTCCTTGGTGAGCTTCTCTGTGCCCTGCCTGGAGATAGTACCCACATGCCAACCTCTCCCTCCCCACTGAACTTCACGACCAGGGCTCTACTTGACATTTCTACTTGGACTTCTCATCCTCCTCAAGTGTGTGGATCCCTGAATGACACCAGTGTCTTCCCAGGGACCCAAGCCACACACCTGGGCATCTTTCTTACAACTCCCTCACCCTAATCCCCCAAACAGCAGGCATTACCAAACCCTAAAATAATACTTCCTGAACATCTCTTGACTGTGTCCATTTCTTCTCCACCATAAGGCAAGTTAGTATTTCTCATTTCATCTTAAGTCTTCCCAGATCCATTCCTGCAACTTTCTAATCCATATCTCACATTACTGGTGGGTGAAAGAACACAGTGCTTTGTGTAACTGAGCAAATCTGATGGCAATGCCTCCTCTTACAACCTTGTAATGACTTCTTACTGCTCTTTGGATGAAGGCCCAACCCCTCCTTCTATTAAAAGGCTCTCTGTAACTAGCCCTTACAGGCTTCTTACCTTCTTCCCCTTCTCTGAGAGTCCCAAGCTTCACATTAACTCTGCATCTTCACACCTGTCTCTTCTTATGCCTGGGATGTGACAACCTGCACACTACCCTCCTTCAGTCCCTAGTCCATGCCCACCGAGCTCTCACAGTAAATGCAACTGCCTCGATGAGTCTTTTCTGACCTGCAGTCTAAGGTGGCCCCTTGATCCCATGCTTTCATTACTCAATGATTCGTAATAATATGCTTACTTGTATAATTATTTTATTAACATTCAAATGCCCATCTCTCAAAATAGTAAGAATGTCCACGTCTCCCTCAGTCATGAATTCATGCCCCTGGATGTATCACAGTACAGAGAGTGAATGATAAGGGAACAAGCAAGCAGGTTGGTTGGGACTTGTAGGGTCCAACTCCAGCCTGGAGCTCCCCTGCTTGTATGGTGCTGAGGGTAACCCAGGGCCTCACGCATGCAAAGCACATATACCCTGCTACTGTTGAGCTATGCTCAGCCCAGCTTGAGTTTTTAATACTCTAAGAGCTTGTAGTGTACCTCAGTAACCATAACACAAAGTAATGTGATCGTTTTCATACAAGATACCCGAGGAAGGAGGAAGTACTCGATAAATGGACAGGTTTCGAGGATGCAGCATCACTGACGTGTATCTTGAGGAATGGGTGCATGCAAGCATGCAAGGTACACAGACCATCCGTGTGTTCACTGCCGATGACAGACAGGCTGCCAAGTGGGTTGCCAGCTGTGATTGATATAAGAAGAAATTATCTGAACACAATTACTCTTCTCCAAAAAAAATGTTTCAACAGAAACCACTGCCCCAGTTCTAAACGTAGGGAGAAATCCACAAAACCCTCACTTCAGTTGGAGTTGTTTTTTGTTTGTTTTTAAACAGATGAAATTTAAAATTTCTGTCACATAAGTCAAGAAAGTTTTTAAGTTATCACATCAAGATACTTTCTGACGCGATTTTATTTTCCAGGACACCTACCGTTGCTGTGAGGCCAAGAATGCACAGTGGCACTTCTCACCAGAGCTTCGTCCACTTTCCCACCAGTGGGGTTATCCACATACTGCCGTCCCTGCTCCAGCGCATTAAAGCACTCTGTCCAGTAATCGTTGTTGTCTGCCTGCACCCGGTCATAACTCCAGCTTACACAGGGAAGAGTTTGGCGACTGTTAGAGGAAATATAGTCCAGGAAACTCAGAGAAGCAAAAGGTTGTGTATGTTGGTTCTGGAGGAGGAGGAGAAGGCTTATGGGTGTCTCCTGGGATTTTCTGGCTCCCTCCAACTGAGGAAGAAAGGTGGTCTGACACATCATTAAGCGTCTCTCTGCAGCCTGACCAATATCAGAATTCTTCCCAAAAATATCCAACTCATCTTCAAGGAAGAGTCCTGAATTGTAGCCAAGTTTGCGGTTCATAATCGCACTAAACCCACAGGTGCAGCGGTACTGATCCTCATTGGAAGAGTCAGGGATGTAAAGCCCAACATCTGCCCCTTTGATGTTCATGTTGCAGGCACAGATGCAACAGCTGTCGAAGTTTCTGTCTTTAAAGATATTCATCACAGAATCTGAGAGAATTAGGGTGACATAGAGACTGTGGGCCTCAGGAATCGGCTGCATGGTGGCGGGCTCCACAGAGTTAAGGGGCCGCGTGGTAGAGGGGGTAGAGGCTGGTGACCCCTGATCAGTGCTGTCATATTTAACAGATCCTTGACCACTGGCAGTGCCCCCACCTCTGGGAGTTCTTGGAGTTCTGGGGGTTCGTGGTGTGGGGACAGAAAAGCGAGGGGTCGCTGGAGATGGGAGGACTCCTGCCCCACTGTTGCTGGCTGGGGCAGCACTGTTGAGCGTCACCGGCGTGTTCATCTGTGGTGTGTTCAGATAGTCTGGATCTGCGAGGCTCCCAACACTAGGCACATTACTGCAGCAAAGAAAGGAGAGGGTGAGACAGGGAGGTACACTGCAGATGCCAGAGCCCATACGCCAATCAATTATCATTTGGTACATACACGTTTCAACAACAGCAGCAAAAAAATGCAAGAAGCAATCACTGCAGTGTCTAGAGAAGAAGCAAAACAGAATAATTCTACACAGCACTTTCTTCCTATTCACTCTACATTTAAACAATCCTCATCTTAACCTTTTGAGGAAACTCTCGCTACTTTTACAAGCAAACATGACACTGGGTTTGATCAATGTAATTTTGGAAAGCTTTAACTACCAAATGGAACTTCGACATGAGTTCAGATGCTAAATTAGCTACAGGATCACAGGATAAAATTCCCATTTAATTTGCAATTACATTTTTGTCATTTTTTGAAATTAAAAGTCTGCCAGTGTGCTTGTTCTCTGAGGCTATAATCTATATACAATACTGAAGTAGCTATAATCAAATACATGTGAAAATTTAACATTTTCCTACTTTTCAAAATGCATCCCTCTCTAGGTTTGCATTGTTATAGAAGTGAGTGATCACAAGGGAATTCTGTTTCAGGTAACCCACTGCCAGTACCATTCTGCAATTAACAGAAATAGTATACGTGCTGTTAAGAGGCTTTAGTATTAACTGGGTGGGTGCAGAGAAGGGCATATAATATAGCATAGTCTCCAGCTTCTGAAAGATTTTTGTGGAGTGGCAGGCACTTCAGCTCATTTTTTATTTTTCAACATGCCATTCACTACACACAGTACAATTATTTCCATTCCCTGAAAAGGACTGGGCTATTTTAACTATTTGCTCATAGCAGGGACTTTTCTTTTTTTGAATAGCCAAGCAGAAAACCAAACAGTGTCTGTGATATTCTGTTGTTTTATCACTATAAAACACTTTTTGACACAGTACGCTTGATGTATTTGTAAAAGAGCCTATGAGCCCATTCTTTGCATTGACAAGGTACCAAAAGAATACAGGCTTTTTAGTCTTAAGAATTCTTACACACACATACACACACACACACAGTGATTACACTGATGATCTTCCAATAAATTACCATTCCTCCACTTATAATACGAAAGAATGCAAAAATAAATACTTTTTGTCAAATAATTTTTTGTGACTCTTTAATATCTAAAGCACTAGCCCAAAAATTCTGAACAGAATTTAATCTGAGTCATAGTGGTATCTCTGAGTATAGATTAAAAAATGACCCAGAAAACTTGACTGACAATCACTGCTGAGACCAAAATAATAAGAGTGTAATAATGATCTTCATGCTAATTGGATTCCTTTCAAGTTTTCCTGTTCAACAAAACCCTAAAATTATTATCCAGCTCAGATCTGAAAAGGAACTATGACTACTAACTGAAAATCTAAATAATAAGTGCTCCCTAGATAGTTAAGAATGGTTGAGCTCACATAGCAACCTGATTTTTCCCATTCAATAAAAACGAATTGAGTACCAACCCTAGGCAAAAGCTAGGCATTCAACAGTGAGAAGGAGAAAGAAAAGGCGGCTCATAGGCAAGAACAGCATACTCGAAGCAAGTGACTGCAGGTGTACCAAGTGTGGCAAGGGGTACAGAATGACGGAGACCGGAGGCCAGAGCAGGAAGATTACATGGCCTGGAAGTGTGCTGCCCAATAAGGTAGCCATCAATCCCTAGGCTGAATTTAAATCAGCATGAGTAGAATGAAAAATTCAGTCGTGGTCTCATTTGTCAAACAGCAAGTGGTCAAAAACTGCCACACAAGGCCAGTGGCTGCCATGCTGGACAAGGCACCTTCTCCGACACAGAAAGTTTTATTAATAGAGTCAGTTTAAAA
This sequence comes from Sciurus vulgaris, assembly GCF_902686455.1. Taxonomy (NCBI): domain Eukaryota; kingdom Metazoa; phylum Chordata; class Mammalia; order Rodentia; family Sciuridae; genus Sciurus; species Sciurus vulgaris. Next base: position 141,572,460 of record NC_136468.1, on the reverse strand, counting down.
TGCAAAGAGTCTTTGCGATGGCAAATGACTGATGTAATAGATATAAACAATCAAAACGATCGAAACATCGCTCACATAGCAAAAGGTTCCAAGTGACCTTCTCGGGGGGGAATCTGTGTGAGAGACAGCAAACTGTCGAGTGGGTTCCTGAAGGCCCCACCTCACTCATCTGCAATGGTGCATGCGAACCACCCCGTGTCCCAGGGTGTCCTGGTGGTGTTGTGCCAGTATCTAGTTAAGAAAGCTGGAGCACAGGAGCACCCCAAAAACCAGGCACTGTCATCCGTGTACTCTGGAGCACATTCTTCCACATTACTAGCACACTGTCATCTCTGTGATACCGCCACAAACATCAGTTGTTGAAGCTTTCAAAAGTTCTATGCGGCAGGCAGAGCAGGATGACCCCATTTTAAAGAGAGGAGCATTCAGGTAAAATGGTCATCTAAGGTCATATACAGAAATTTTACAAGGCAGGAATGTCCGTCCTATGACACTGCAGCTGTGGCTTCCTGCTGCCCAAATCTAGGTTCTTTTTTGGGGGGGAGAGAGGGTAATTAATATTTTTTTAGTTATCAATGGATCTTTTATTTTATTTACTTATTTACATGTGGTGCTGAGAATTGAACCCAGTGCCTCACACGTGCTAGGCGAGTACTCTACCACTCAGCCACAACCCCAGCCCCAAAAACTAGGTTCTTTACATCCAACTACACATTTACTTGTGATGTGTGTATCCATCACAGTTTTTCCTTCTGGTACTGACTTACATACTCAAACATGAAGCCTGGTTATTGCATTCATTTTGATTTCATCAATGTGTTTTAAAGGAGGTCACAAACAGGTAGCCCAGGAATGTGTCTGAACCATCGTTTCATTGGTTTCTAAAGTTAAACTTTGCATTAGCTGCTGACACTTTAAAAAGTGAAAATGTGGATCAAAGTCTAGATTTCCAATTACCCTCAAAAAACAAACCTGACCACATCAGCCTCACTCCTGTCTGACAACAACTCTGCCACTGAATAGTAAATGTGGCATCTACTGGACCCGCTCACTCCTTCTGTCCCCCACAATGAGGTTGAATAACAGCACTGCCACCTCGTATCCTGCCAATTTCATTCATATATTGTTTACCTGACTCCAATACAGATAGGAGTTTGTGGCCTTTGGTTTTATAAAATTTAAATTATCTTATTATGAAATTATCTCTTCAAGGAAAAACGGATTCTACATTGTTGATATAAGTACTGTTTTTCTGAACAGAATGAAATACATCCACACTGCTATAAACACCTCCTCTCCCCTCCTCCAAATCTTACCGCCATTCTGTAGCTAGTTTCTTAAATGATGGGTCAGTAACAGAGAAATGATCTACATTAATATTTAATTTTAAGCTTTCTAAATAACACACTGAAATCATCACCTTATACCAAAAGAAAGTTCTTACCACAACCACACAAAGAATATTACCAACTCCAATCAAGTGCTCAATTCCATGGTACACATCGATTTGACACTGAATGAGCACAAACATCAAAGTTCCCAATATAATCAACCTTACTCTTTTTAAACATATAAAATTTCATTTAGAAATAAATACATTTCTAACACAAGATAATGTATACAAAAGCATGAATAGCCAATTATGGCCAAGTTCAAGTGAAATGCCACTGTTGTCATTTTTAACAAACATTTAGTCAAGGCGTCAGACATTCCAAGAAGGGACCCAGCCCATACGTACTTGTAGCCATCCCTGATGAAAGTGGCTGCAGGGGGCATGGGCAGCTGTTCGATCTTAGGAGGGACTGCCCACGAAGGCCGGAACAGACAGGCATCAGGTATCCTCAGAGGTAGCAGGCAATGGCTCGGCAGCACCTTCAGCGGGGCGAACATGGAGGAGCCCACGAAGGGCTGAAAGGGCGGGACTCTGTGCACGTAGGAGAAGTCCTACGACAACAAGAGGGTCGGCGTTAAGGCTGGAAGACTTGGGACGAGTGCCGCAGCTGCTCAGAGTTCTACAGCAGCAACAAAACTACTGTGATTCGTTAGAAAAATGCTAATGTATTTATATATTAATATTTTATATTAATCAAGACGCTACAGTAAGCGTGCCTCATGCTCCAATTCAAAGTGCCCTTGAAATATATGTATGCCCCATAAATAACACCAGTTTAAAGACATCACATCTGATCCAAATGGAAACTACCTGCCTTGGAAAAATCAATATACTGACAATTACCTTTATTTCCTCTGGTTTGGGACTTCCTAATCCATCTTCTACTTCCATTTTGAATTCCGTGAGGTGTGTTGAGACCATACTGACCATAGGACTCTCCATCATGCCTAGCGCTGACGCTGTCTCTGAACTGACTCCGTCTTTATAGTTCATCACAGGAGAAAATGCAGGGTGCTGTTCCAAAGAGGGAGGGGTAGGGAACATCCTCTGCAAGTCTGCAACTGCTAAAAAAAGAAAAAAGAAAATTTCCTTTAATAGTCAAAACATATAACCAGAAAATAATATTAACTGAATGGTCACATCAGTTACACAATAAAATATTAATAATGGAAGCCTCCAAGAAGATGGTCATTGGTAGAAAATTATACTTTTCTGTAATTTTACTAATACCTTCTGAATGCTTTATGATATGACTTCATGTTAATTAAGTGAATGAGTGTTATAAAAATATGTGTTTCTTCCAGTAACTGATTTCTTGGAAAGTATACAGAGATGAATTAAGTAGAAATTGGAAGCGACTTGTTGGAGTTTTCATATTATTTAAAATTCTATCCATGCTTACAATTATGTATGAAATATTACAGAAAATAAAAGTGGTTCAGAGCTGGAATGGTGGCCTTTATGCAGTAGGATTATTTGGTGCTGCTCTTTCAGGAAAAAAATCCCACACTCTCTTTCAGGTTAACATTAAAATGAAATTTTATAGTTAGGATTAATAACCCACCCTTAGAATCAAAATAATTTAATATAAAACAACCAGGGGGGAAGGGGATGTATCTTTTAAGAAATACTTAGAACAGTGATTCTCAGTTAGATAAAAACAACTTTACTACACCCGAAGTAATCATCATCACTAACAGACTCATTATAGTACTGGTTGTGGAATACAAGAAATGCAAGTTGTCATTGTACAACTAGCCCACTAGGGGGTGTACTGCACAGCAAATTTATTAAGTTTGAAGCCACAAGTTTAAATCAGCAAATTTGTAATCATACTGGATATCCCAATTTCCTAATATATTTCTAGCAACTTCAACATTTAAGCAGGCAAATAGTAACCACCAAATAAACTAATATATGATATTAAGATAAGGTATTAAGTCTAGGTCTTAATCAGAAATTAATATAGAACTGTCTCACAGTCTCAGAGTGTCCCAGGCTGCAGACTAAAGCAGAGGTGTGTAAAGAAGGCATGGGGTACTAAGGTCTACCGCCCAGGGACCAGAGGAACAGCTTTGCTATGGTCAGGTCACTTCCTCCCTCAGGTCTCAGATCCTTCATCAGACTGGGAAAAGTTGACAAGATGTGTAATTCTCAGCATTTCTTGCACTTTTCCTTTTCTGAGGGTAGGAGGAGCTTCCAAGGACCTCAGCACATTGAGCCTGAGAGAAAAGTCTGGATCAGGTAATTTTTACCATGTTGACTCATGCAACAGCAATATAATCCTAAATCACTTACTCTGTCTTTGCTTCAGGTGCTGTATAACAAGAGGAGAGGCCAACAGGCTTAAGTCAGATCTCAACTTTCACTTCTATCAGGGAAGCTTTCCCTCTATTTGCTATTGTAGGATTCCATATAAGATTTCATTAGGGAAAAAGGGGAGAATCATGAACTAAAATTGAATTTCATATGAGTTTGTCGGGATGAACCCAACTATGTGTAACTATAAAGCTTTAATTTAAAAAAAAAAAAAGATTTCTTAGACAAAATGGTGCCTAGTACTGTGAAGAAGAAGAAAAAGAGCTAAAATCACAAAGTTAATCTTCAAGGGTGCCCTCTTGCTATGAAAACACACCCTAAAGAAACCAAACTATTTCTAGAACTAACCACAAAAGAAACTACTAGCAAATCATTTGAGACACTATATAACTGATAAACTCTGAGGCAGTAAAAAGGGTCTTCAAATGTAGCAGCATCCAGATTAGTAGTTTTCTTCTAAAGAATATGGCAACCAGATTAACAGTCGTCTTTAAAACAGAGGAAGACTTTAATACGGAGTTAGGTTACACTTGAACTACATCTATTACCCTTTATTTAACCTTTTCCCAAGCCAAAGAACAGCTGCTACAAAATTTTAATATAAGCTAATTTATAAGTATAATATTTTAAAGTATTATTCTGCTTCATAAAATCTTTAAACTCACACTATCTTAAGATCTTAATTATCAATGTAGATCTGTGAAAAGTACAGAAAATGTGTAAAGTGAGCTTAACTATTCCAACTCTGGTAAAAGATTTTACCCAAAAAAAAAAAAAAAAAAAGTGTTTTTTAGTTTTAGTTTTTAAATTTCCGCTAAGAAATGTAACAAAGGCATTTTCCAATTAGGGCTACCTGACTTCATTGATACTACCTAATGTGGTCATATATCTTAAGTTTCCAAAGTTGCAGGTACCCTGTTAATTTTTATCAAAGGTAACAAAGAAAGCATAGATAAAATTTCACCTGCTAGAAACTCACTGTAAAAAGTGGTCTTCAACATTCTTATTATCATATATTCCTGAAGAAAACTTTCAACCTAACTTCAATTCTGCATCTGTGAACTGGTAATATCACCTCGTATTTTTGTGCATGTTAAATGAGATAATGTGAACACTTTGCCAGTTTCATGTAAACATTTAGTAAGTGATGAAGTCAGCACAGCTGAATCCTCCACTTAATTCTGGTTTCATTGGAAAAAGATGAAACTGCTGTTCGGTTACAGAAAATTTCTAAAAAGAGCTGACCCCAAATCAGTTTTGAGATGATGAAAGAAAACTGGCCTCAAAGCGAGTAAGGCAGAAAGAAGATAGAAACCCAGAGAAAAAAATACTTTGGTCCTCCAAAACAGAGAAATATGGATTGCCATTTCAATTTCTTTCTTAGAGAAGGACTAGGGTGAAGACAGCTACCAGGACAGACGTGAGGGGAGGTGCTGAGCTCCAGGGCTCCACATCCTTCCATCCTGCCAACCCTGCTACTTGTAGCACTTCAGTGGGAACTCAGTGAGGACACCACCAGCTTTCTGCCCTAAACAAATATTCACGTTCGGGACCACAGCGCTCCAACAGAGGCTGCCCCTGCTGATTTCTCAGCATCCTCTCATCGCAGCCACCAGAGTCTCTTGCAAATACCAAATGCTTCTAGAGAATAAATGAAGCCAAATCAAAAATCTAACTTTCTTTGCCTTTCCAAAGAGTCATACTTCAAACTGACACACTTTCAGACAAAAATTCATAAGCAACTAATTAGTAAAACCTAAGAAAAACACCTGTTTTGTTACCTTATTGTAACACAACATACCTTAAAACAGGTGATGATACACTAAGCCTAGTTGTTAATTTGTTGCTTTCTTCATTATTATATCCACAAATTAATAATCACAAATCTGTGCTTTCCAACACTGTAACCACTGGCCACATGTGGCTACTGAGCATTCAAAATAAGGCTGGACTAAATTGAGATGTGCTGCCTACATAAAACATAAACTATAAATATACAAGGAGCACCCCAAAATGTAAAATATTCCAATAACTTTCACAATGATTACAAAGGACACATTAATATAAAATATTATCAAAATTTATTTCATTATTTTTTACACTTTAGCATAGCTACTAGAAAATTTAAAATTACATATGTGGCTCTCCTCGTGGCTCACTTTGTATTTCTATTGGAAAGTACTGCTCGAGACATTAAATTTCATAATATGTCTGTCTTTCCACTTCAACATCTAATAAAGCCAGTGCAGATATGAAAACTTCTTGCTAGTCTATTTTCATTATCATTTCTTGGAAGGAAATACTGTGTAAATGTCTACTACTCTCCTACAAACACAAATTTACATACATACTTTATCTGGATCTTCCTAGTGATAATATTTCATCTTAATTAATTTTTATTACCTGTACTTTATCATCAAATTTTGAGTAGCTTCTTCTCAAAGCAATTTCTTTTTGAATTAAAATGGAAGTACAGAGCACACAGTATACTCTACTGGGCAATGACACTAACAAGTGGGATGTCAGTGAGTGAAGAACTGTGACAAACTCCCAGGCATTTTAGCATCTTATATCACTACTTATCACTTCATGTCAAAAAGGGCAAAGGATTAACTGGGTCTTCTAAAGGAAAAAAATTCACTCATCTGACCTATCCCATATGTATCTTTTTTTTTTTTTTGGTGGGGCTGGGAATTGAACCCAGGGCCTTATTACATGCAAGACAAGCACTCTACCAACTGAGCTATATCCCCAGTCCCTATGTATCTATTTTAAAACTATTTCTTTTAATCTGTGAAGTTCCATGTTTGTAAAAATTCTGCAGTGCAGAGTAATAAAAAAAAGAAAAATGTTTAATTAAAAAACTACAGCAACTGGCTGGCCATCATTATTCATTTTCATTCATGTCATGCTTGAGAAAGCTTTGCATATTTTAAAAAGTGATGGATCCACTAAAGCTGTCAAAATCCAATCTCTGTATACTTCCCACTTCTACATTTGAGTAAATCAGCACTACATTTATAGGTTCATAAAACTTTTTGACTCATCCCTATGACATGGTAGTTTTTCCCCTCAATTTGTTCTCATTACCAGACGAAGTTAATGAGAAAGTATTAAAGAATGATTTGCTATGGAATTATGTCTCTGCTTCAGAGAACCTTCACATGCTATCCTGACTTTCCTTTCTCTTATAGAATAATGTGGCTTCTTAGGAAAAAGAATAAACTATATGTCAACATACATATAAAAACTACTTAATTTCAAAAGAAAACACAAAACTCAGGTGGCTGAAGCAGGAGGATCCCAACTTCAACTTAACGAGATCCTGTCTCAAAAAAAGACTAGGGATTTAGCTTAGTGGTAAAAGGCCCTGGGTTCAATCCCCAGTAGCATGAGTGAATGACAGACACAGGGACAGACAGACAAAAGCTTTCATGTGATCTAGCAGCAGCAGTAGTACAGCTCAGGGTGCTCTACCACTCAACAGCACCACCAGGCCTTTCGATCTCTGGAGACGGGCCTCCCTAAGCTGCCGAGCCGTCCTCAAACTTGCAATCGTCCCGCCTCAGCCTCCCAAGTCCCTGGGATTTCAAGTGTGGGCCTCTGCACCTGGCTCAATCTGAATTTTGAAAAGGACCACAGAAAACAAAGTCATTATCCTTGACTGAATTAAATTTATGAAAACTGAAATATTTTGTACAATGTCCCACAGTGAAATATCACTCTGAAAATCAGATGTGCAGCATTTATCCTACTAAGAGAGGACTATTAGAAAAACAAACCAAAAACATGTTTTTCTACACTTAACACTATAAAAGTTAGGTTTGGTTTTGTTTTTGTACCAGGGACTGAACCCACTAGTGCTTTTCCACTAACCCACATTCAGCCCTTTTTATTTTTATTTGGAGATAGGGTCCCACTAAATTGCCTAGGGTCTTGCTAAGATGCTCCACTTGTGATAGCCTCTAACTTGAGATCCTGCCTCAGGATTATAGTCGTGCACCACCTTGCCCAGTCTAAAGTTATTTCTTAATTTCAAAACAAAAGATGCTGCTTGCTAATCTCTCAGGAATAGCAACTTATGCAAATTTTAATCCATAATTGGACTTTGTCAAAAGAGAAAATAAAGAGGGGAATTTCAGATTAAATACCACTGAATATAGGAACGTTTATATGAGAAGTTACGAGCAGCAAGCCTAAGCTCAGTCAGCTTCCTCCACATACTTGGTGGGTATGGAACAGCAGCTCTTCCATCCTTCCCAAGAGGTCGGTCTTCCGTCCCAACAGCAGGCATTTTTGATGAGCGCAGTGCAGGTGATACAGCCTAAGAACAGACAACGATGGTGGTGATGACGATGATTAAAACAGAGGAACACATACAGTAAAACGTTTTGAAGAGTATGCCTCCTGATATTCAAAAATAAAGATGTTTCCTTACACAGCATTCACCAGGTGACCATCTGACCATCAGAAATTCCAGCGGACGATTGAAATACAGGACATGGTCATAAGTTTATCAAGGAAGAAAAACTGGGAGTCCCTTTTTTACATGCATCTACGAGGGCAGATTATGCCATCAAAGTAGTGCTTACAGATCTTCAGCAATTCTTCCCCCCAGTTCGTTAGAAGTCAAGTTTCTAGGGCACGAAGATTACAGTAGAGTGGAGCTTCCAGCAATGACTGGCAACTGGTCTAATTTCTCTTCTGTTTGGAAGCAGGCAGCAAAAACAGATGACCTCATGCGCTCTATTTTTATTTTTTTATCACAACAAACTTTGTAACTTTGTTATCTACTTTGACAGTTACCACTCATCTTCACAAAAAAAAACCTTATTTTGTAAAATTATTTAAATACACAGAGATACTCTGAAGTATTACTCAAAAAATCAGTTCCCTTAGTAGGCAAGATCATCTTTAAGAATTCAAATGAACTGGTAACAAAATAAAAATAAAATACATAAAAATAAAGCAAAAGGAGTCTTAGAAGGCTTTTTATTTACATAAAATTAAATTCAAACATAATTCAGATGTAAACTTGTCCAACACTCTCTAAACTCCACTTACTATTTAGATAAATTAGCAAATATTCTAAGCTAAACTATTCATATGATTAAATGCTTGACCAGAAATCAGTTAAATAGAAACACTCAGAGAAATGAAAATTCAATTAAAAATGTCCAACTCACTAAAAATTATATTCCCCAAACTTTAGCATTACTTCACATCATTCAATAATAACTTAAAATTCGTACAGAAAATAAGTTCGATGACCCCGAGCAGACACAATCACTAGGACAGTGGCTGTGACTGGTACCAGGCAGTCCATATTGTTTACTGTTACCCTTTCTACTTTCATTTTTGATTCTTTCTCTTTTCATACTTTGTTCCTACTATACCACCAGAGCACCTAACCCTGCCCTCAGAATCCTTAAAACCGATCCGAGGCAGTGCCTGGCTTTCAAAAGTTAAGTACAAAGAGGACCTTCACTGCCTGAATAAGAAAATGTGTCATTTCTTCTGGCAGAGTTTTTCACATTGTCAAGTTCTTTTCTTTCCATAGATACTGCCTGAATTAAGGTTTTCCTGTTCTAATCCAACAAAATACCAAACAGGATACTTGTGTTCTGCATATTAAAATGGTGAAAAACTAAATGTACTTCTTACAGTACACAGCCACCCACAGCAGCCTTCCCAGGAACACGTTACTGACGGTTTGAAGTCCACAGCCCTAAGCCTGGCCCAAACCCTTCCAAGCCCTATCAGACTTTGGCCACCATGAAATAGCAGACTAGAAGCCTGTTCCTTATCTCCCCAATTCTATCCTTTCTTGCTGCTTAATCAGGGTTCATTCCACACTCAAATTAACATCCCTCCCTGCCTCTCACTGGCCCCAGTATTTCCAGATTTCAAGACAAATCCATTCTTCAAGGCCATTATGATCTTATCATCTTCTAAGTACTTATAACACTAATGGTGTATAATATCTCTTAATTAGCTACTTTTCATCTTAAAGTTAGAAAGGACTTCAGAAATCTGATCTCTACTTAACCTTCAAGCCTTAATTTAAACACCGCTGTCCTGTCATTCTATACTTCAATTTCAGCATCCTTAGATTCTGATCTCTTACTGCACTCATAGTAAGTACTCTGCAACTTTATATTCTGTTTCTCCTTAAGTCTGAGTGTTTGAAGCACAAGGGTGATAATTTAATCATATTTATGGCTCTGATGATTAGTTTTAGTATCTGTCACAAAAGGAAGTGATCGCCACATGATTAATAAATTTATATGAAATGGATGGGGGTGGCTGGTAAGTGAATAAATGAAAGAATAATGAACTGACTTCTTTGAAAAGAGAGCCTATCTTGCTCATCTCTGGCTTCCCCAGAAATAATGGGTATTTATATTTGCCCAAAGATACAGAGTTGATTAGAAGGATGAGGGCACAAATTTCCTGTTAGTTCAGCTGATCTGCAAACAATATAGTTCTTATCTATCAGTATCATCATATGATGACTTTTATTAAATAATTTAACTTCTACATGTATATAAATTTTATTTCTCTACCACAATACTAAGATCCTAAAATAACTAATAATAATAACTAAAAAACTAACCTCTAGTTTATTAGATGATAAAAAGGGCATTATTAGATGATAATGTGGGCATTATTTTAAAAATCTGATCTCAAAAAATAAACGTAATACATTTCCATTATTCCAATAATATACAAGGAAACTTACTAAAATAAATGTGAAAGATTTTAATATTTACAACTGGAAAAACACTAGTAGAAAGCAGATGTCAACAAACAAAACCCTAAAAGTATTAGCTACTACAGTAACAACTTTTTGAAATACATTTGAAGAACATTCAGAATCTGAAATCAGAGCCCCACAAATTAGTTGATTGAAATAAAAAAAATAAAAAAAAAAACCACTGACATCAAATCATCCTGTTTGATTATATTGTTCTATGTGTAGCTACTGCACACTCACCCCAAGTTCGTCATCATCGGAATTATCAAAGATGTTGTCCAAGTCATGCAGGGAAGGTGCCAAATCTGTCACCTGCGTAAGGCTACTGGAGCCAGCTCTGCCAGCTGCGTTATCCTGCCGGACATCTGTAGGAAAGAAGGCAAAAGAAACAGAATAAGCAGCTCCATCAGGCAAGAAGAAATGAGGAAAGGACATGGATCTCAATGAACATGATCTGCTTGTGATTTTCCCCCTCTGGTTTTAGTTAAATTTAGAGACAATTATTTCCAAATATGTTCATTAGTTTTGAGAGGAACTGAAAAACAAACTATAAAAATATATTAAAGGTGAGATCAAATCATTGCTATAACAACAAATATAATTTTAAATTGAGACGCATCTCCCTTGCATTTTATTTAGCAACAATCCAAGTGAGCAAATAATCATTGTACACACCTGTTTTAGTAGCAGAACTGAAAATAGACATGGCATTTTTCCCATCAGGCACCGGCGTGGAATGACCTGGTGTAGTGACATCCTTGGTACCAAATCCATCCTCTGACTGTATAATAAATTCAGCCAAACAAAACACATGAACACCAACCCAAAGTGTGGAATATGAGGGAGAACACAAAGAATTAGAGGGTAGAATGGAACTTGTTATGAGCACAAGTATGATAAACCATGGTCTATGCAACCAAAGGAAACAGAAGATATGTCCTTGCTCTGGAATTCAAACAGAATCAAGAACTCCCCACTGTCCCCTCAATCCTATGGGGTATTCTGAGTGAATCAGGGGTTTATTCCACAATAGTACTGGTGGCAACTGATTGCAGACCTGCTGTGGTGTTAAAAGCTGCCTTTAGCAACATTTTAGACACTGCATTATAGATGAAGCCTTCTGGATCTACACAGATTTTTGTAAAGGAATCTGAAAAACATTCCCCTCAACTACACTGGCCTCTTTTAATTGTCACTCTTCCTCCACTCTCAAGGGTATCTCTTTAAATGTCCCGGTATTTTAGAATGTCTTAAAATTTAAGGTTAAAGACAGCAGACACACCCAGTACTCATTTGTATGATAATGAAACTAGTAAAATTAATACTCAAGAGTCTATGGATAATGTTGCTACCATTCAGAGAATATACAGGTACAGCGCTTAGCACAGTAAAGTAGATTAAGCGCTCAATAAATGGTAGATAAACTATTGTTGTCATTTTTTTTTGTTTACACTTTGGGTATTTTTGAATAATATTTAAAAAGAAATAGGCAGGGAGCATAGGCCAACAAGAATTAGCATATGAGAGGAAACATGCACTGTAGAAGCTATAGCCTGGAAAATATGCAGCTTCATTTATGTTCGGCTGACTTTTAAACAAAGGTAAGCCATGACATAAAAAGGAACAATACGCTGTTCAATACAATAGTACCAAGAGCATGAATATGGGGACATAGCAATCAGGCAAGACTACCTAGAACATTCTGCCTCAAGTCTTCCCACACATGTTGCATTAACATGGATAGAAAACCACACCGTGCTAGATTTGCTCTGTGGTAAATGGTACCTTATTCTTTTTCAGGGAATCCTTCTCTGTCCCTTGTTTGCATTTCTTATTTGCTGTGAAGATGTATTTTATGTCACCATCTTCAAAGGTATATGGGTCATTGACTTCTCCCAACGTGTCTCCAGGTTGCTGCGACAGAGGCAATGGGTCAAGGAAGTGGAGTGACTGCATCTGGGGCTGCTTGTCTTGCCAGATTTTAAACCGTTTGTTAGGTTGTGCCAAGAGTCTAAAAAGGAAAATAAATGACAAATTGAACAAGATAAACAATGTAAAATTATTATTTTAAAAGAAAAGGATTTATGATTTAGAGAATTTAAGCTTTTTAAAAAACTAAAAATTCATCTACACTGTGATTTTCTTTTTAAGATCATATTGGTGATTAAATAAAATTTAGCAGGCTTCATCAAGAACCTAACATGTCTTTGTCTCCAATTCCATGGATTCTACTTAAAAACAGTACTCAGGACAGAGAGACAAGGTTCAAATTTTCTCTGCAAAACCCTAGTTATAAAATCAGCACAATGATATGGCTGTGGTAAAGATTAATGAGATAATCTACATAAAGTATTTAGAACAATGGGTGGCTCCAAAGCATTAAAAATACTAGATGTGTAATACATACCTGAATGCTTGCAAAGCCTTCCTCAAAAGTGTCATCAGATAAAGAAAGCTATTAATATGAAAAGTCTCATAAAGATATATTCTTTGATTAGCAAACAACAGGCCAAAACTAAATTAATACACACTGAGTGTATCGAAATGAAACAAAAAGACCTTCACATGCTAGTGTATTTAAATTATGACATGTGTGCTATACCTCATGAAGGACAAACTATTTGACTCAAACATTTTCAATATGCAAAGACTACAATAGGTTAATATGGGGCCTGCTGGTTCAGCAGGGAGAGATGAGGACAGCCCCGATTCTGGGAGCCCCCTGTTGTGATGCATGACAGGTGGGTGGTGAAGGGGTCACCTTACCTTTGCAGTGCAGTGCTCTCTGAGTTCACCTCCATTTTGGCATCGCATCTCTCACCCTGGAGCTCTGGAGGCCTGAACTCAGCATCATCGCTGGCTGGGAGACGGAAGCTATGCCACCACTTATCTGATGACTCTGGGTTCGAGGGCCTAATCCCACAATATAAGGCTGTCTCGCTGACCTCTGCCATCAAAGGCAGTCTTTGGCCTACGAGGACAGTTCTGTCATCTAAAGTAGACAACTGCTGAAGTTCTAGCCCATTTCCATAGAGGGCTGGATTCACAGGGACAGATGGTGGGTCCAGACTTTCTGTTTCCTGACCTCGTGGCTGAGGACTGAGTGTTGGTGGCAGAGGGGAAATAGGGGAATGAGGTGAATCCATAGGATTCAGATTCATTTGCTTGCTTGTATTTCTGGAAGGCACGGCCATTTGCTTATCATACTTCCGACTGCTAGACACCTCTAAGGAGGAGTCCATCCCTGCCAACCCTAGCTTCTGTCCTGGTGTATCTTGTTCCATGCATAACTCTTCAGCCACAGAGGGCCTATGGTGAAATGGTATCAAGGGTCTCTTTTGCAACTTGTCTCCTTTTTCTTGTCTTTCTGTTGTTTTGTGCTTAGAAGAAGCAGGAGGTGGTAAAGATGAAGACGATGATGGTCCTGCATTGAACCCTGGTTGAGACATTGTGGGAGGTCGACTGGGTCCTACTGCACACCGTTTTAAAAGCTTATGCCTAAAGTAAGAGTTAAAATGAAGTCAGTGATACATCGATAAAAATAACTGCATCAGTGTACATACAAGAGACACCTTTGACAAAGCTATCTTTTTATGCACACATTAGAAGACTTAATACATTTTAAAAGCTTCTTCCAGGTTTTAATTATGATTATAATGACTACAAAATACAACACAGCCTGACAGAATATGAAGAATCAGTCACATACAAGCTAAGCAGGTAAAAAATGGACTTAACAAGAAAGGTGAACTAATATATTTCTAATGGCTACAAAATTACCAATTTGAAAAAATTCCTTATGGTTTTAATTTGGTGAGGGCCTCATATAATCTACTCTTAACTGTATGTTAAAACCTTCAGAGTCACAAGATCATCTGCTCAGAAACAAACAAACAACATTTTAGATTTCAGTTTTATAACACTTCACTAACTCTTACACAGATTCCTGTGTAATGGCTTCTAGTGTTTTAAGCTGGGAATAAAATTACTGCGCAAATCTCCCCCCAAAGTGTGAAAGTAAAATAATAAGGGTCAACTCCTATGAACATTTAATAGGATAAATAATTTAAAAATTATTTGCCACTTTAACCAGGAAAGAAGGAATAAAAGACAACTTTGGATTTTACAGACCACAGATGAAAATGAGACAGATCGTCAAACGACATACAAGTGCAGCTACGACCAGCTAGGAAAGAACACAAGTGTGCTCACACCCTAACATACTTCTGGGCATGGGTGTCAGAAATGGTAGAGCAAGGTCTGCTGGATGATGCCAACAAAGCCACACAGCAGGCCAGTCAGTTCCTCCCACTGTATAAATCACTCCCAGGGAAAAAATGGAAGGTCTCCTGCGGTGTAGCAGTAACTCTCTGAGGCCACTAGGGTGGCATTAAATTACTGCTGCATCACACTAAATGATGCCCTAGTGGGCAGTAAAACGGATTTGTGTGGCATAATGGGATGGTTTAGTGGGACAGCACGATAGCCACCCTGCTCCACAAGGCCATGAAATCATGTGAGAAGAGGATCACTCCATGTCATGGATTTGGTGACCCTGTAGCACATGACCTGAAAACACTCTTGCCCAAGTCTCGGCTATTCTGAGAAGATAAAATTAGAATCCCTAATTTTGAAGAAGGTTGTCTAAGCAGAAGGCTACAGACAGTTCAGCCAACAGTGTACACTAAGCAATAAGAACGCAGTACTCTAACAGGTGAGTGTTGCATCAGAAAATATTTCAATTATATCTTCTAGGAGTACTTATTTTACAATCTAGGCTCTAAAAATCTTTTACACAAAACCTTTCTGATTGGGATTTTCTCAGCGTTTAACCACTGTAGTCTAATATCAGATAGAAACTTTATGGCAGACTCTTCACAGTAAGGACTTTCATAAAGGAGATGATCTTATAAAGCAGGTTCTTTTGGACTGCATTAAATGACTCAGTTACCTTGCAAAATGGTCAGAATGAGAAATGTGCCTGTAGATAACAAACCATCCTGACAAATCTGAGTAGGAAAGAAACCTAACAAGAGCAGACAGCAGGAAGATCAGGTCAAAAGGCGCACTGGTCATTGAGCAGGAAGAAACCAGAGGCAGAGTCGGACAGGGTAAAAATACATGGTGAATAAAAAAAATGAGGAAAGGATGATAGTAGACATTTCAAAGGGAGTCTCATGAACTGAAGACAGACTAGATTCAGAAAATGAAGAAAAATAGGCAAGTGATTAAATTGCTAGGCTGAAAAGGGGAAAAAAAGGTTGACAGTAAGGGACCTAGTATGTGGGGAAACTGAAATGTTAATATTAAGAATCTGGGGATTGAATCCAGGGCCCTGTGCATGCTAGGCAAGTGTTCTACCACTGAGCCACATCCCCAATTCCAAGAATATTTCATTATTCTTTCCTTTTTTTTCTTTTCTTTCTTGCTTGTTGCTTTTATATATATATATATATTTTTTTTTTTTGGGGGGGGGGAGGGGGTGGTTAACAGGAGATTGAACACAGGGTCATTTGACCACTGAGTTACACCCTCAACCTCCTCTCCTCTTTAAATTTTTTAAATTTTGAGACAGGGGCTCCCTCAGTTGCCCAGGCTGGCCTTGAGCTTGCAAGAGGATCTGCTGAGATGGAAAGTGTGCCCAGCCTCAAGGATATTTCTTAAAAGCACCACCAAGAATACAAAACTAGAGCCCAGGTGAGAAGTCAGGTCTAGAGATACATATTTGGAAGTCCACAGGGGTATTGCCCTGATATGCATACATCTACTAAAAAATATTTTAAAAGACCCAAAGTTATAAGAATATGGTGAAGAAACAGAGCAGTAATTTTGGAGCACAAAAAGAAGAACATCATCTATTTATTTACTGAAAA
This sequence comes from Sciurus vulgaris, assembly GCF_902686455.1. NCBI lineage: Eukaryota > Metazoa > Chordata > Mammalia > Rodentia > Sciuridae > Sciurus > Sciurus vulgaris. Next base: position 141,556,118 of record NC_136468.1, on the reverse strand, counting down.
GTACCCCAAAATAATTCAAAGTAGCTACTAAAAATGTGGACTAAATCAGTGAAAGGGTTTTCCTTTAACATGAGAAATCTAGATTAAGAAAAACAGCAGGAAATATAAGGTGAAGGCACAAGTTATAGACATTATAATTTATATTCTATGTACTTCCTAAAGGTGGACCAAAACATGCCTGTGCACACTGCCCATAAATCAATGTTAACAGAAAAATACTTTTCTCACCCAATTCACAGCAACCTAGATAGAAAATAAATAATACCCAGATAGCAGGTATTCAGCTGTAGCACACCACACTTATGCAAAGACCAAAGAGAGATCCTCACAAGCTGATAGAGGACTCTTAATGAACAATTTCTTCAAAAACATCTCCCAGAAAATTAACTATCCATTTCATTAAGTTGATACAACACCTTTCAACAAGAGGTTGGCTGCCAAGGCAGAGCTTGATAAGAAAATCACCATAAAGGGCAGGGGAGAATAGAAAGAGGGTGTCAAAATCATTTCCTCATTTTAGGTACACAAAAAGGTTTATATACATTCTTAGGGGGCATATGGACCACCTCCCTGTCTTCAAGTCAATGCACACAATGCCACATTAAGAACTTTTCACTTAAATTAGAGAAATTAATGGCCATATTCTAAATACACTTAACTGAACTTTTCATAAATATTTAGCAGTGCCAAATTTGAAAATATATACTTTAGAAATAGCTACTTTAAATTGCCCAGTAAGTGAAAAAATCATCAAGATGTGCTCTAACAGTCAAATGAGCTGCTGGATAAGATTTAAATCCACTTAAAAATTTTAAGAACTCTCATGAAAATCCATGGCAAGATATTCTACTGCCACAATGAGTGCTAAGTCAAGGGACTAGGTATGAGGAATGCAAAAATCTTCCAGAGAACAATCTGGAAGCCTATTCAAACTTCTAAATGAACGAGCACTTATAATGCGACGATCACAATTTTGGCTTTCAGCAGTGCTACCAAACACCTGCCACAGTCATTCCAAAACACCCTAACAACCATCAAATTACCTACAGAAGGTCTACTTAAGGAAAATTCTACTAATTTGAGCCAACCTGTTTTCAATATGTATCGCTTTTTAAAATCAAATCAAATCATTTAAATGGTAGGGAATGTCCTGCCAAACTGGTGCCTTTAAAGTGTTAAAGCAGCTCACTGAAAAGAATTTGTGGGAACAATTTTATGACAGGGCCAGTTGTCTATTAAGCGCTTTCTGATTCCTGACAATAAAACTGTATCATCTGCATGTAAGAAAAGACTGTTTTCTTCCTTACTTGAATTTAAAACAAAACAAAAAGACAGGGAGAAGAGGTCGGGGAGGCCAGGAAATGGGCCACGATCTCTGCCATCCTTCTCCTGGATGACAGGTTTGCTTTTTTCATTACCCACCTGGAACAAGAACAGCTGACTCTTTGGGTTGGATCCACAAAATCCCAGGTAGCAGGATTGTTAGTAGGCTCTTCTTCAAGAGTTGGAGTTGACATTTGGCTCCTCCTAAAAAGGTGCAAAATATGACTTATGTGTAAACAATGAGGTAACACTCATTACCCTGGGAAGACAAATGCTAAAAAGACTTGAATACATTTCATACATCATACAGTCAAGATATCCTGCTGATATTTTGGTTCAGAGAAACTGTGTGGAAGGGAGAACATGCTCTACACTCTTGAAGCAGAATCCAAAATATTCCTGTATAAGTTTAATGCACATATTAACACAGATGATATATCAGGTATTAATTAGTTTTTGCTTTTTTAAAAAGGTCACCTAAATTATGTACAAATAATATTCTAAATTAACATTTTCATGGTATCCATAAATTACATACACTGATAGATTGTTTGAATCATTCTTAAAACTCCTTTAGTACTTATTAACATTTAAGAGTAGTGCTCCAGCACTCTTAATGTGAAGTGGAAGATGGAAAAAAAAACTTCTTCCATGTATAACTGATAGTTAGTACCAAAGGCAAATCTCTATTATAACATAATGAAAATAAGAATTTCTGATTTAGGCACAGCTAATACTACAAAGTGGCTCCATGGTAGCTCTATAGGGAGTTCTCTCGCGCCCCACTCTCCCCTACCTTCCTGGATGTCTCACTTCCCCACTTTGTGCTAGTGGTAGGAGGCTCAAGTCTGTTAGAGGTGGTGGAGATGTAAAGTTGGTGATGATAAACAAAAGACAATAAGTAAAAGAAAACATTAACTTGGAAATTAGGCAGTGCAGACGGAAGAAAAATTACCTGTAATGACTATTCTAAAGGAAAGGATCATTTCTAAGTGACTAAAGATACTTCTTAAGCTGTACAATGGGATATGATTTTCCACTACAATTATTTTAAATTTTATCTATGACACATTCAGTGGCCTATTCTAGAATCAATTCATTGAGCAATAAATATTTAGTATGAATTTGCTAAAAGCCGGGTCCAAAAGACCATTTTAAATCCGTATGTAAAACTCTCAACAGTATTCACTTAGGAACATTTGGTTGACTTCTAAATGAGTGGACTTCTTAGCAGTTATTAACAAGAAGGTCCATATTCATTCTGTTCAAGAGAATCGAGATTCCTTTGTTTACCTGAATTATTCAACAAAGTGGACATCTCACCCACAATTAAAAGAGATATGAAACTGATGATTATGTTAACATAAAACTTAGCAAGTTGAATAATATTTATCGGCTACTGGGGTCATTATCACTGAGGTAATTAAAATAATCACCAGAAGTTCTGTTTTTAGAATTGATTCTCCTTTTTTTTTTCCCCCAGAAAATTTGTTAAGGAAAGAAGAAAGAAGGAAAAGAAAAAGGGAAGGAAAGCTGGGTAGGGGAAGAAAAGATTTAGTTTCCTCAAACCAACAAACAGGGGCACAGCAGCTAATATACACCCCTCGGTTCCATTTAGGTACTGTCAATTAAAACGTAAAGCCACTGCAGAACAGTCGACTGTCAGAGAGGGCTACTTCCCTTCACAACTGGAAAGCATTCATAGACTGGAATACAGAGGAGGACCAAGCCCACTGATGACCGTCCCGACAGTGAATCTGAGTCATCCATGCTGGAAAATGTAAATCAAATCAAAATGTCCTCATTTTACTTGTTTCTTTTTCTTGATACTTCTTTTTTATTGTTCTATTTAGTTATACATGACAGCAGAATGCATTTTGATAAATTGTACACAAATGGAGCACAACTTTTCATTTCTATGGTTGTTTCATTTCTATGAAGGATGTGATTCACATCCTTCATGTAATCATACGTGTAGAGAGGGTAATGATGTCTGTCTCAGTCCACCATCTTTCCTTCCCCTGCCCACTCTCCTCCCCTCATTTCCCTCTATACAATTCATCATTGTTTTGAATTTCATTCTATTAAATTTAAAAAGATGAAACAACAATCCAATGACCTCTCAACTTTGGTCACACAGTACAGTGTGACTGACTCTCTTCATGCAGCAAAATAGGAGATGGTGACTAAATCATGACTCAGACATAATCCAGAAAACGTACTTGGACTGGGTTCTGTTGAGGATGCATTCCTTCCAGACTCGATGGACCATATGATTGTGGAGTTTCGGAGGGATCTTCCCCGATCTCTTTGGACTGTGCATAGTTATTGTTCCCCCGTCTTGGGAACCTAGGTGACTGGCAGCGCTCTGCATACCTCCACTCTCACCTGGAAAACAAAGGCAATTTGGAGTGTTAGAATTTTCTAAAAATGCCTCCTCATGCACAGACTGATATCTTAATTAAAATATGCATTTTAATTGTTGAGATTCATATTCACTGTGGCTTTGTCCTTAGCCCAAGCAATAACACCACAGGTAGATATGAGTGAATTTGTGTCAGGGTAGTTTATTGTCCCCCTCCTCCATTCTGCCTGTGTGAGTCTTAGTGTTTCCCTAAAGTAACTGATACGATCACCACTCAAAGCCATCAGGGAACACACATATAGAGGCATGGACTGGATACAACTCACAAAGAAGGACTCATAATTGCAATATTAAAGATGCAAATGTGCACTGATCATTTTGAATTTTAAAAACTGAATCCAGCAAATAAGTTTCAAGGCAGAACAAAGCAGCAGAGGGAGCTTTATGCCCATTTAGCAAAAATGGTTGTGTAACAACAGCACACAGTGTCTGAGGAGAAAGAACTTAATAGCACAAAGCTTTTAACAAGGTCAAATTTCAAATTTGTGTGTGGAACTGTTTGTCCTCATGCTTGACAGTATTTATGAAAGTTTAGTTCTAAAATACTATAAAGGGTTGTCTCAACATTTTATGTTAAGGATTAAAAATTCACAGGTTTCTCTCTAATAAGTTCACTTAGTTTTCCAACTAAAATTGAAGTATAATCCACTTCTTTTTACTATGACCATTGATGATATGAGTATCGTGTGAGTATTTTTTACTGCTTATGTTTCATATAAGACAAAGTCAATTTCTAATGTTAAATTATGATTCAATTACTTTTACTTAATTTAATAAATATACTGTGGGTTTTATTCTCAACATAACAATGATACAAAACATCTTGACCAAAAGAATCAATGTAACCACTCTGGAAAATGTCACTCTTATCTGTAAAAGAAAGAAAAAAATCCTATAACACAAACTAAATTTTCTTTGCATCAGTGTAATACAATCATTACTCAAGGCTGAATGGTCAGGCCTATCTCTACTTTTAAAAAAACAAAACAAAATAAAACCCAAATGCTTACATTCTAAAGAATTAAACCCTTCTTGTTCCTCCAAAATGTACTGTTATATTAAATTATATTAAATGAGATCAATTAAAGGAGACAAGAAATTTGGTTTTTCATTCCACCCTTAAAGTTTTCTGCCTTGTTTCATTGTGCAAAAAAATTCATTTATATATATATATATACACACATATTTTATATAAATACATAAAGAAAAATATATTTTATAAAATATGTATTTTTTAGTTGCAGATGGACACAATACCTTTATTTTATTTATTTGTTTTTTTATGTGGTGCTGAGGATCAAACCCAGTGCCTCACACGTGCTAGGCAAGTGCTCTGCCACTGAGCCACAGCCCAGCCCAACATTTCAATTTTATAATTGGTCTTCAAATGCCTATTACACAAACAGGCAACTGAGGAAACAGAAGTAGATAACAACCTCTTCATCCCCAAACATCTATAAAATAGCTAAAGAAGTCACACGCCCACAGTTCATGAAAGAATGATTTATGACCCCCAAAGGAGAAAGCAGAGGAAAACAAGCAACAGACACTGCTCTGATGGGAGGGAAGTGGGGGTGCTCTGCAGTAGCACTTAACAACCACACTGAACTATGGGTGCTGTCTTACATAGACTTAAACAAGGCTGTCCTATAAGCTGGTGACTGCACACTGAATGCTGTTACCTCCAATGACCTCCACAGATCAAACACAAGAGGCAAGTGGGTGTACCTATCCAGATAAGGTATGAATGATTTCACCAACCATTTGGCCTTCTTATGCCCCTACTAATCTAGGAGACTCTCGGCCATTTTAAGGGGTGAAATAATCCATTCAGTCCTATATCTAGAAAAACACAGCAATGTTCAATGTTAGAGAGATTAGGATTCTCCCTGTTGGTCCTAAGGTATATTTCAACATTCTGTGACTTGAAAATCTGGGCAAATTCATTTTAGTAAAAGGATATCAGAACCTTTTATTTAGTTTATTTTAGAGAACGAGGCAGCATCAGAGGAATTATTTCTCTGAGGCCAGCCATAATACCATACAAAGAGTAAAGGGGGAAGAAACTTGAAGACCTAGAGTTATGAAGTCCACAATGAAATCCACCATAAATAAAACCTCTTCTTTTTGAACTGTGAAATGTAGGGTTCTGAACTAATCAGGTTAAGGCAACATGCACTCATCAATTCTAGTGGAATGCAAACAAAAAGATAAACAAAAAACTGATAAAAATAATGTGGTGCAATTATTAAAATCCAAACAAAACTAAAACTTCTCAAAATACTGTTAATTCTAGGGTTTATATAAATGTCTTCTCTATAATGATTATTACAGAAGATTGTGTAAGTATTTTTTTCTTTTTCTATTTAAGTCACTGTAATAAAATGGTTGATGACAGAATCCTTTTCTAAGGGGATCATCCAAATTCTCTGCTGTTAAATTATATCTGGATGTACAGTCATCCCTCTGAAGCCATGGGAGACTGTTTCCTAGACTCATCTCACAATCAAACTTCATGGATGCTCAAATCCCTTATATTAAAATTAAGTAGTGTTTGCACATAACCTACATACATTCTCATTATACTTAAAATAACTTCTAGATTGCTTATCATGCTGAATGCAATGTAACTGCTATGTAAATAATTGTTAGACATTGTTGTTTAGGGAACAGTGACAAAGGGAAAAAAGCCTGTACATGTTCAGTATAGACACAACTTTTTTTGCTTGAGAATTTTCAGTCTGCAATCGAATGAATCAAAAGGTGGGGAACCTGCAGAAACAGAGGGCCAACTGCAAAAAAAAAAAAAAAAATTTTTTTCACCATCTCAGCAAACATATGGGCCTTTTAAGAAAGAGAGAGAGGAGAGAGAGACTACATGTTGTCCATTTCTGTCTCCCACATGGTATCTGCATAATTACTTCCAGACAATTTAATAATGTGCTGGAATTCTAAATACTGCTTTAAATATTCTGGACTTTATATTTATATTCCATTTGTATAGTGCTATTATTATTTAAAAGTTACTTTCATGTACCCTACTTAATACATCTAACAATCCTGTAAAGTATATATTTAAACAGAAAAGGAAACTGAGCTTCAAAATAAGTATGAGAATTAAATATGGTCCATTCACCTTATAAAATGTATAGCAAGACAAGATCTGTTCAATCACAAACTCTAGGCTTTCCCCCAATATGTTCACTAACCACAAACATTTACTGAATGCTCACTATGCAGCAAGTTCAGATATTACCATGTAAGCACACACAGTGCTTGGCAATTTGTTTTCAAAATTTAGAAGCCAAGATTTCATTTACTCTGATGTTCCTGCCAACATGGCTCACATTAAATGCCCATAAATAATCTCATTTTAGCTCAAGTATGATGAATATACTTTCCTTAGTGACCCAAATTTCCAATTAAAATGAGGTCACTACAAAAAGAAAAAAAGTTTAATATAGGAAATACACTACTGAACAAAGAAAGTAAAAATGTTCCCAATTTAAATAATTCCTAAATTTTTCCATGAAGGAAGACTTTCCACACTGTCAAATTTTTCACATGTAATTAAAATTATTATTACTACAGACAGATAACTGACAGGACAAAGCATTAATTCAGAGTTCTAAGGTAATACTCTATATTATCACAGAAAGAGAAATGTCCAAGACGTGTCCTTGGTTAGTAATAGCCATTTGGGCAAAGGTATAGATGGTGTACAAAACTTAGAATCAACAACCAAAACTATTCAATTAGAGTAAAGGCTAATATGGACACAATTAAATTCTGAAACATAAAATATTCTGTTTCAAATTTTTCTTCCCCATGTTGTAAAAGCCCTAAATATTCTCTTGCCTCCATCTCTTCCACGTGGAATCTCTTACTTCCAGAAATTCCACCTGGAATTTCTCCATGTTGTTCACCTGTACCATGGCAAGGGAAAGATGTGACTTTCTGGGATCTCTTCTACCCAGGAAACTGCTCAGTCACACTCACCTGTGATCGCCTGTTCTGGAGAGGTGGGAGGAGTCAGAGGCATCCCACAGTTACTTGGGTCCTTCACACTACCAAGCCCTTGCTGCCCAACTGCAATATGGCCTCCAGCACTGGCAACACTCTGAGGAACTGGGATGTCATTCTGAGAGATCAAAACAAAAGCTGAAGGGTAGACCATCCGAACACCACCTGTAAGGAAAGAGAGCCAGGCCTGAGAAAGAGTTCACACAGGAGAGTCAAATTTACTATTCCAGGGGTCGGGGTCAAAGTTCAACAGGAAACTGAAGTGCTAACAAAAGTGATACGTTTCATCCCTTTCTTAATAGCTGTTTGAACATGCACTCCAACCTGATGAAATAACATTTGGAATACAGGGACTACTGCTGCTTCAGGCAAGATAACTATTCAGCACATACCACTGTGTCGAGAGAATAAAAAATAAGATGGGAAAATTACAGATTGTTCCTCACGAACCTGAATGATTATCTTTTAAATTAAGGAAGATTAAGAAGATAGAATAAAGTTCTTTGGGCAAAATATTTTCTCTTACCAACAATTACTTCGACTGCCACGGGGAAATCATCATCATATCCCAACTCTTCTTCCTCTTTCAATTCCTCTTTCTTTTTTAGCACCATCGGGTAGAAATACTGCCATTCCTCAATCAACTTGCGGGTGGCTGGGTCTGACATTTTATATGCTTGGCCTGTTAGCGTGCCATTTAAGCCATATGGACTTACCAGTACTATGCAGGGGAGAAGAGAACAAGCTACACATTAGAAGAGAAATTCTGCTTATGTGTAATGCTACATATGTGGTAGTTTTAGGATAAAGCACAATACCACTTAATGTACATTGCTTTTTATTTCTTAATGTCTTGTAAAGCGTAACTTATTAGGATTTCTTATTTTAGTATTTATTTTTGTATGCCTCTCAACTCATTTATTTTTCAAGGGAATCAGAAATCATATTATGCTACCAACTCTATCAACACATAATATATATAAACTATCAGCATATTAAAGCACATACACACATCTGTTTAATAATGGCCCACACAATGTGAATACTGAATCTTCCGTAACAGAAGAAAACCATCCAATACATAATGCCTGAAACCTGCCTAGAATTTGAACACTGTCGTCTGTGGTTTACTGAGACTTCTTAAAAATCTATGGTTATCTGTGAAGAATACATGAATAAAACTTCTAATTTTAAAATAGTTTTAATGTACAGAGCTTGTAGTATAATGCTCACCTTATAATTTTAGTTATGACTGTTTTGGAGGTATGAAACAACTCAACATTAAAAAAAAAGCATTTATTTAATTCAAGATAAGGAACTCAAAGTCCTTTCATTTTCTTTCAGTTTTTTATCTTACTGTCATTTTCACTGACTCAGACACAAAAATACCGTTAAAATGTTACTGTGAGTAACCCAATCAGTTCCCAGCCTCAGGGTGAGTATTAAACATCCCAAAAAATACTTTTCAGGGGATAAATCTTACTGTTATTTTAATCCTAAGTTTAAAAAAAAATAAGCATAGTTATTGACATGTCCTTTTTGTTGATTATTTTTCTTCTTGAAAGACAGGTGATACACCACATCAATCAAGAGAGAGGTAGCTAATAGACATCACCTATTTCTGGGGTAATGATCCTAATGGAATAAAACTACTGACTCCAACCAGCAGTTAATCAAGGGCATTTTTTTTTTTATTTTGCACTGATCTACAAAATTCTCATATTAATTTGTATAACTACATTCAGCATAATTATATATATGGCACCAACCATCATAGGAAGTAAGCAGGAAAATGTCCCTCAGAAGTGTTCTATGATTTGAATATAAACAAACCACTAAGATTTAAAATTACTGGTCTATAGGGATCTGGCATTCCTAATATGATCTTTCCCCACTTATAAGACTAGAAGTCACTTCTCTCATCATGACTAGCAATTCCTTTTGTTATTACAATAAATAAATGCTTTTATTTTAACTGATAAAGTCCAAGAAGTAGTCAGATGATCCTCTGCAACTTCATTCTCACAAAACGGTAATAGCATATGGTGTACACTTAAAAGTATACATTTTGAGAACTGAATTGTTTTGAATTTTATCGTAGTTCATACATTAAAAAACCAATTTACAGAAGGATGAAGTACATGTGTTTGAGTATATAGGCTATCCATAATAATTGGGACATGAATAAATGAGAATTCAATGTTTCCATGTATCTTTTTTAAAAAAGGCTTAATTAACTTCAGGGCAAGAAACAGATTCATTCATCAAATTAAATCTGAATAATAGGTAGAAAATAAAAAATAAAATATGGAGGCTAAATACTCTTACAGTAGGCTGTTATAGTGATCAAAATATTTTAGTCAAGTCTGTTAAAATATCCGTGTTTTAAAAATCATATTCATATGATAAGTCTATTTCAACCAGATATCTCTATTAGTATTAGGCTGAATCAAAGATTTTTCCATATGGCTCAACCTAATATTAATACTTAAAAACTAATAGTAATAGAAAATTCTAAATTTCAAAGACAAAAATAAAGAATGCTCAGTCGATCAAAAGAACATGAAGTTATTCTAGGATATCTAGGTGATAAAGCTGAGAATTAATGAAAATATGAATGAACTAAGTAAAATTATTAACAAAATATTTATTAACAGTGTGGCCCTACAACTAAAGAAAATAATAAAGATATTAACATCACTAAATAAACTATACCCTATATCAACTCTAGAAACTTTACTTTGCTTGAAATTTCACCCACCAAGTTTAACAGAAATCTTTATTAAGTTATTACATTCCTGAAGTCTTGTTAACGAACACAAGGATGAAACCTTTTCATTTATAAAAGTTGTCAATACTCATTGGATTATATTTCTCAAATACTTATTGATTTATTTTGTTGTGAAATTCTCTACTGCTTATTCTTTATTACAACTTCACATAAGACCATGTTATATATGTGATAAGCTTCCAAAAAAGCTACAGGCTATTAATACTTACTTGTGAAACTACAGTTGTTCCTTTCTTCTTTAATGACTGACCCTTGTGATTACCTTTCAAATGTCCATTTAAGAAAACCCCTCCACCTGCAAGGCCTTCTGGGGCAAAGTGGCTCTCCACTTCATGGCCTGGTGGGGCCTGGGGGCAGGGATAGAGACCAGGAACATCACTGTCTGCTTACCTTGAAATGGTGCAGGTGAAGACTGAGCCATGTGTATATGTTCCTCACTTATCAAATAAATTGGCTGGTGTTGGGCAATCTCCACACTTGTGCATACATTACTTTCTCCATGAAGAAAAAACGTAAACGCACAGGACAAATGCTCACTAAAAAAGAAAAGAATTAGAAGTTCAATTTTAAATTCTGGTAGGAAACAGGTGCCAGAAAAAGAAACTACAGAGGAGATACAGCTCTACTTTACCATCTAGCACAAAGTTGACCTCTTGTCAACTGTGGACAAAAATAAATTTCTATTTGATTATGTACAAATAATATATTAAAATAATAACTTATTCACAAATAAAACTAAAGCTGCCAGACAAATCTGAAAATTTAGATATAATGTATTCTGACCTTTCCAAGGTTACAATGCAAAATGATTTGCATAAAATCTAACCCCTATGTCAACTATAAACAGAGGACAAGAAAAATCAAACATTTTTCTACTTTTTCATGCCTAGTACATGGAAAGTAGTCAAGACTGTGTTAAGTCAAATAAGTGAGAAAACTAAATTTAAAAGGCTTATAATAAACAATGACTTATGAACAAGATAAAAAGGCAATTCCTGAGTCTCTGCTGGCTTTTAATTGATTCTAGAGATAATGACAAAACAATTTGCTTTTGTTTAATAAAACAACAATAACAAAATTTACAAGTCTACGACATTACGATGAGGTTAAAACTGTTGTTCTAAAAATAGTAGTAAGGACACTATTTTCTAATCTATAATTGTTAAGGTAATATAGTATCTAAAGAGACTGGTAATTTTATTATATTTAATGTTTACAATTCACTTCTGATCACAAAATTTATTCAAGCATCCTACCTCTCTCTTTTCCATACTATGAGCTAAAAGCTGATTAAAAGGGAGTGTAGTGGAGAAGTAATTTCAAAACTACTACAGTAGCACATTCTTTCAAAGTTGTTAACTTTGGCCCTAGCCCAGGCATAACAAATCCTTATTCCTCAAAATAGTCATAAGAACACTTGCCCAATGAACCAAAATCACATTACTAATCAAGGCCAGGAAACCGCCATTTGAAAAATCATCTTTAAGAAGTTGCTTCTGTTGAAAAGTTCTTTAAAATATTGCAAAATATATTCTGAATACTACTCAAAAGGTAAGTTTTATTTTCAATATAAATAATAATGTTTTAAGGAAAATGTGAAATGGTAATAAGAATGTTACCATATCACACAGTGATACATATATATTCTTCATTGACATATATGTTGAAATAACCTAACAAGCTTTTTGTTTTACTACAATAATGTGAAATTTCATCAATAAGAAACATGTGGTCTCAGTATTTGGGTCTTTTGGGTCTTTAGTACAACCAAGCAAAATAGGAGCTAAAATTGGGGAAATGTTTTTGTTTTTTTTTTAAACCTTTGACACCATATTTTTAAGTTTCAAGTTCAGCAAGAGGGGAAAATGCACATAACCTTAAACATACATAGGCATAAAACAATATTAATAGTAAAAAACATTCTTCTTTTATGATAATGATACTGGAAACAATATCTTCAACACTCAACAAATACGGTATATAATAAAACCAAAATACAGATTTACTTATTGTGGACTGGCTAATTTTTTAGCTATAAATTTCAGCCAAGGATTTGAACTGACCCATCCTATCTGTCCTGTGTAGTCAATAGCTTATTTATAAGAAGCTGGTGGAATTACAGATGTAGAGCACAGCTACAGAATATGTTCTCTATTACACTAATCTGTGCATGAAAATAAATGCAGCCCACACTTAGCTATCAACTAGTAAATGCAAAGAATGATAAAATCACCTACTTTTAATACTGACAACTCTAAAAGCACGGTGTCTTTTTAAAAGAGACAACTAAAAGATGATGCAGAAAAATGGCAAGTTATAATGCAAGTGTTCCAGAGGCCACCAATAATCATGTACTTTTTGGCAAGCAAATGCATCTCTCTGGTGATGGTTTCCTCATAGGTAAAAGCGATTGTCAGCACAGATTGCCAGACCCCCAGAGGCTCTGATTCAGGAGAATGCAGGTGTGGGGTAGGGTGGAGGGGCATTTCTAACAATTTCTCAAGTGATCTGCTGCTGTTCCAGGTCCAAGGGCCGCACTCAGAGAATCACTGGATTTGAAGGTAACTAAACCCCTCTCTAGATATTAAGTTCTGCATTTTTTCACTGTGATTACATGCAGTAAGAGGTCAGAGAGAAACAACAATACTCAAGTTAGAAAGTAGAATTCTACTTTGACCTAACAATACCACTTCTAAAAATTGATGCCACAGATAAAACTACTAAGCAGTTACTGATTGCAGCACTGATCATAATAGTCTAAATACAGCCAACATATCCACCACTAGAAGACCTGTTAACTGCATATCCCTACAAAGTAATATTATGCAGTCACTTAAAAGGAAATGATCATACCGCCATGGGAAAACCCCAACAAAAACGGTTAAGAGGGGGAAAAAAAAAAAAAAGGTTAAAAATGGTATGAATAATATACTCTCATTTTTATAAAATGAGAAAGCGGAGGGGGGGGATACATGCACACAGGATTTTCTTACAATGACATACATTCTTTTCAGGAAAAGTACACTTTTAAAAGCCTAGTAACATTGGGCTGCTGTTGGGGAATGAAGCAGCATGACTAGGTGAGGGAGAATTTACAGTAACCTTTTGTTTTGTTCAATGTGGGAACTTATGACACAGAAAGCCATGGAGGGGAGATCAGAGGGAGCTTCTGACTCCATCCTCATGCAGTGTGCTAACTGGCCCACGGAGAAGAGCCCAAGATGCTTCAGCTTGTTATACCTGGCTCTTGGCTAAAGACTGTGAAGATCATCACTATTTTGTTCTGTTTTGTTTTGTTTGTTTTGTTTTCGGGGGCGCCTGGAGATTGAACTCAGGGGCACTCGACCACTGAGCCACATCCCCAGCCCTATTTTGTATTCTCTTTTGAGATGGTGTCTCACTGAGTTGCTTAGCACCTCACTGTTGCTGAGGCTGGCTTTGAACTAGAGATCCTCCTGCCTCAGCCTCCCAAGCCTCTGGGATTCTAACTTATTTTGATTCTATGTCCAACATATTGGTTGTCTGATCAGAAAGTCATTGGTATCTGTATCCACAGCATTACTTGAAACAGTGAAAACAACCACACTAAAGACAGACTGTATCATCTATCTCGTCAGAAACTCTCAAGTTACAGATTCACCAGTTTTGTCACCCATTTACTATTTCTTGTCTATAGACAATATCTAAAAGATATGCCATTCTGATAAAATTAGGGTAGACAATAATCATATTTCTTTGTTCTAAAAACCTATCTTAAAATCAAATTCAGGTGGTTTTATATAAAGTTCAGCCTCTCCTCCTTTACAGATGAGAAAAATAGTTTGGCTTATCCAATGACACATTCAGAGGCACAACTGGATTAGCCCTAGAAGTTGATGTTCTTTCCACTAGTTAGTTCATACATAAACACAGTTGTTCATTTAAATCCCTACCAACTGATATTTATATAGGTAAAATGAGATCAGACTTTAATAAATAGTGAAAATAGGGGACTCTACAAATATAATTAAAGACATGATTGTATATAGAGGTATTTTAGAGTTAGGAGATAAATCTTTATTTCAAACTCCTTACCTGTTCTTGCTTCTTTTCACCAATTACACTCTATTACTTGAATCTTTTTTTTTTTTTTTCCCACTAAACTCTATTTCAGATACTCTCATTATTTGAAAATTGAAAGGGACTTTAGAGATGATCAAGATCAGCCTCTAGGTCAGAGGAAAGGCAAGAGTATAACCCAATGGGTACAACTAGTTCAGAGCACAGCTGGATAAGAGCTCAGGTCCTCCTCAGTAGTGCTCACAGTACATCTGAGACTTTCTACCTTAGAAACGTTGCTTTTACCCTATACAACACATGTTCTCATTAACATAAACACATACTATGCAATTTAAACAAGTTTCTGCATCAAGTCTACTATTCTCCTCTTATTGTGGTAGTACAGATGAATAGTACCAAATGATTACTCAGGATCAAAAGCAACACAAGTTCACTCCAACTAAAACTGGAGCCTTGACTCTATTCTTTTTTTTTTTTCTTTCTTTCTTTCTTTTTTTTTTTTTTTTTTTTTTTCTGGTGGTTGCAGTGCTGGGGATCAGACTCAGAGTCCCCTGCATGTTACGTACGTGCTATACCACTGAGCTACACACGCCCCCAATGCCAGACACTCCTCTTGACAGGTATTGCAGGTCTTCTCAACACTGGTTATTCTCTGCTCTTCACTCAGGTCTAGTCTGATTCAGGAATTATTTGACTTTTTTCTCATCTTAAACACATCTGCAATTAAACCTATCTCACTTCCCTCCCTAGAGTCCTAGATATTCCTTTCTCTTTGTGAAGCTACTCTCATCCTCATCCTCTCCCACTTATAACTAATCTTCATTTCTTCCTATTTGCTTCAGTAAAATCATCCAAAAGAATTAAAAGGTAGAAAATCATATGCTATATGAATCCTAACAAAAATAATACAAGTACAGAAATAAACGAAACGTTTTAAGTTCATAAAAAAACAGGAATTGAACAGGAAATTTAAACAATCATGAATATATTATATACACAGTCATATGGTATGCAATATAGCTTAAAATACATAAAAAGTTTTAATAAAACTTCTCCTATCCTTCATACTTTCTTTTGAAAATTACCTTTAAATCCCAGGAACAGGTTAAAAACTCCTACACATCTCTGTGTACTTCAAGCAGAGAGCTTCAGTTTTTAACAAGTTCATGTGTAGTTAATCTGACAAAACTGTGTGAGGACAAGAATCATGCTTTATTAATCACAGTGAACCTCAGTACTTAGTATGGACTTGGTATGTGTAGATGTTGCATTAATATTTAAGTGAGTTTGTGATAATTCATATGCCTTTTCTCTGAAATTTTCTGACATTTTACTAGAACATTCAGAAATAAAGTATAGACGTCTCGGGTAAATGTATTAAGTTGGAAAAAATTCAAGGAGGCCACCTCAGTCCATTTTGTAAAAGTTAAAAAAAAAAAAAAATCTTTTAAAAAATCCCTCAACATGTAACGTGACATCTCACATCATGAGAAGGGGAGGGCTAGCAAGTAAGTTTTCCTACTGTTTATAAAATATCATATGATCTATCTTACTGTCATCATTGGCTAAAAGTCTAGTACTTTCAAAGATCCAGTAAGTAAAACTAAAACTATATTCCAATAAGGAAAGAAATTTGGTCCCATTCTAATCCAGCTGCCAACCTCACCTCGTAATTACTACATCAATTCATGAGTCCAATTTGTTTCCTTCCTGTGGCTTATGGTAATTTCCAATTATTTAACTGAGCTTGATGGTCCCTCCTAAAGGGAGAAACCGTGTCTATCCTGCCATCCTCTGTATTCCAACCACCACGTAGAGAGCGCTACACACAGTGACCGAATGGATGAACGTAGTTTTGGTTAAAACTGAAAATCACTTTTCTTCAGAAAGTTTCATCATGAGAGGAGCAACAACAGCTGAAGAGTGCAGTGAATATTTTGAAAGTGGAATTAATTATTAATAGGAGGTAGTATGTATGGAATTTCCAGTGTTTTTTTTTTTTTTTAAGGCATCTTTTAAGACTGTTTAATTGGCATAGGTTGTAATGGGGTAAGTGGGAAAGGAGTTGCATAAATGCAAAAAAGGAAGAACTGGTGTTCCAGATCATTTTATTCTCTTATAAAATTCTAACTTAAAAAAAAAAGGATATTTTCACTTCTTACATTGAGTTTTCAGCATGCAACTATTACATGTGCTTTCAAAATGCATTATGAATATTAATAAACTCCTGTTCTTTTCATGGTGTAAAAGTGTTTTGATAACAGATTCACAATGCAGAATGCATTTAGATAATTTTATCTAAATGCTTTCTGTGTTATGAACTTATCATCTTAAGATCTTCCAAGTTGTCATTAACTAAACCTCTTGCCAGAAGCAATTTGCCTCTTTATAAATCCTCATCTGGGAATATTTTCTAATGTTACTTTATGGTTTCCTTTCCTTAAAAATATTCAGTTTACTCTGGCAGCCCTTACAAAGAGTATGTGAAGATCTTTGCTTACAAGTATACTGTTCTCTCTTATTCCCACAGGCCTTACTTAACTTTTACCATCTTTTTAAAAAGAGGGTGGCATTATAATGTCCAAATAACAAGACTTGCTTACACTATTTAAAAATTTTTGAAACACTTTTACTATTTCATATATCTTTCTTTTAAATTATAAGTTAAATCTGAGTAAAAGGCCAATTAAAATGTCCTGGGAAAGTCAATTGAACATATTTTTAAATGAAAGGTAGTAAGCATAGTACTTTATTGTAACTTTTAAATTAGCATTATAGTACTATGAACAATCACCTTCCTAAGAAAAAGTTACCAATTACGTTGTTAAATTCAAAATTGTGTCACTGAATACTTTACCTATATATACTATATATACAAAAGCACTCACTTGCTGTTTCTCCATATATATATATATATATATATATATATATATAAAGCCATATGTATATATAATCCACACAAGTACACACACACACACGCATACATATACACACCCCAACACCAGCACAATTAAATTACTCTTTTCTGCCCTTCTATTCTCAGTGCTAAACTCTTTACTGGCAATAAAATTGGAACTTGGATGGCACGTTAGTTCTTGCAGGTCACAGCATACTGTTCCTGTGGTGGTACCACAGTAGAAGCAGCATGCCTGTGTTCAAACAAAAACAGTGCCCTAGTGGCCTACTGGGCTTAATGCTCCTCCCTGGGCACCTCACTTGCTAAAAGCAAGTAACAATAAGGAGAGGTTGTGACTCAATGTATCCTTGATTCAAAAGCTAGAAGAGTTTGAGGGTTCCCACCCTGACAGTAATAACAAAATAAGGTAATTTTGAAGATGCCAAAATAGACATATGGCTGTTTTAGTCAGTGATGTGTATGTGTGCTTGAAAAACCAGAAGACAACATATATAAAATTTGAGGCTTATGAAAGTCATCTTATTAAAATCTCCCTTGAGGTTACTAAACTAGGCCAGATTATCCAGTCACAATCTGGACAGCTCTTTGAAAATTCAATGGGAGTGTGCCTGGAAGAATATACAGATAAAAGTGACATTCATATTAGATAACCCAAAACCACCAAAGTACTTTTATTGCCCACTTTAAGACACGCTTTTTTTAAGTATAAAACAAAAAACCTTTCATCCTTTTTTTTTTCTTGCAGGTGTTGGGAGTTTCCCACTTTTGAAAGATAGGAACAAAGGGTGGGGGAGACAGAGGGACTGATGGAGAACCACATAAATTTTTCTCATTAAAAACTAAGGCATTATATACTATTAAGAAGGATTCACCGGCACTTAAATGGCTCCGCTATATCTGAGTCGCTGACTGAGAACATAAACTAGCCTGTCTCCACAGCACCCTATTGCTAAAGTGAAATGCTGTATCTTCCTAAATTACAAAATATATTTTTATAGTATATCTTAAAGTCATGAAATTTTTGCTTATGTTTAACAAAAACATCCAACCATTATGACAGATTCTGACACCCATGGGGAGCCTGAGTGGCAGTCATAGTGGAATTCTTGCCAGCTTGAAAGAAATGTAGGGACAGACCTCTGACATCTGCCTAAATTCCCACACCCAGCTCACAGCAGAAGTGACCTGCCAAGAATGCATAAGCAGATGGGAGTTCCAATATGATGCCATTCACCAGGTAAACAACAGCAAGCAGGACTTCACCTCTAAGTCAAGCGAACAGCAGTGGAGAAGCAAACCTATTTAACAAGTCCAAGGGCTTAAGGGAGCCTTGGCCTGCACAGCATGTTGCTTCTCCACACTCCATGCTACACTTTCCATCACAGATGGATGTAAACACTTCCTCTGCCCTCTATCCACTATTCCCTCATATGATTGTTCTACCTCATTCTATTTATTAAATGCAAACTACCTTAAATACATTTAGAATGAGATGAACCATGAAAAAAAAAAAAAAAAGAGGGGAAGATTAGATTTATTCTCATTCTCACTCTCCCCCCACAACTGTAGGAAATTAAGTGTTATATTATTTACTTTATGGAAGCTGAAACAATACAATATCATGAAATTACTTGCTGTCCCTATTCACTGTAACAGTCCTAATTACCTTTTTTTTACAACAGTGCCTACAGAAAACAATGCCAGAAAGAGATGGACCTTGTGAGATAACTCCATTTCAGAGGTAGAGGCTGACACTCACTGCGGCTTGGCAAGTTCTTTCAAGGCTTTCCGACATTTGGCATTTGCCTGCCAGAGAGCAGAGTCTTTCATACTCAGCACTGTTGCGAAATGTCTCACTCACCAGTGCTCAAAGGAGGTCACAGTTTTCCCAGCAAAGGGGAAATAAAATTGGAGCTGACACTTATTTGGTAGAATGCTGTTATCAGCAAGTATTTATCTTCCATACTCCTATAATGCCACAGGGCTACACTAGAAGCTAGGCTTTCTCTTTCTTTAATCAAAACACAGTGTAGCCTTCAATCAATAGCATTGCTCAAGATCTCAACTCCCCTATCTCTAACATAAATCTGATGGCTAAAACCAGCAGAAAAATAACCCTAAGATGCTTTTCTTACAGCCTATTTAAAGACGATGATCACTGTGCACTTTACACTATGTTGTACAAACGCAAAATACAATGACTTTGATTCTTAGAAAGAAAATGCAAATTCAATGGATAAGACATACAGGAAGAATGGGATATTGGAACTAACAAAGTCATTTGAAAGATTATAGTTATTCAATATAAGGATGGTATCAGCATCTAGGTAAAGAGACAATGAGAAAACAAATCAGCTGATGGAACACCTGGAATACCAATAAATACAAACTCTTCAAACTATCCTGATGTGTACATTCAATGACAGTCATATATAATCAGTCTCTGGTCACTACAAAACAAAAAGCAAATGGTTCAAATTACCAACATGTACATTTTTCGAAAGCATCTATTTCCAAAAGGTTAAGAGTTAAACGATTCTGACAGGGAACTTCTTGCATTCATTACTAAGAGTCAGTAGCTTAGGCAATTTTCAGTTCCTTCAACAAACATGGGTACCAAGTGCAACATAGTGAGGAAGGTCCAGAACCCTGACTCTCAAAAAGTTGTACTCTACTGGGGCAGGAAGACAGGTTCAAGGTCATTTAGAAGATAATTTCATAAAAATAATAAATAAAAATCAAACAAGACTCTGTGTTTGAGAGTAGTATGGTAGCGGAGGGATCAGAAAAATAGATAGATAGGAAGAACTCTTTGAGGAGGTGAAAGTGTGAAGTCAGCCCTGGTGAGATCTAAGAGAAATGAACAGCAATTACCAAGGCCCTAGGTAGAGGAAACAATTTAATGTGTTTGGGGAACAGAATGGGCACTGAATTTAAGCTTATAAATAGGAGAGAGAGGGGTACAAAATGATGTTACAGAGGTAAGCAGGGGCCAGATCAGAGAAGTCCTTAAACTATGGAAAGGGGATTGAATTTTATTCTCGACAACCTGATAGAGCCCCCCAGAGAATTACAAGAAAGGAATTACCATGGTATCATCTCTTTTTTGAATAGATTAGTTACCATTCATGTGAAGGAGTAAGGGCAGAAGCAGGGAGAACAGCTGGCATGACAGCCCAATGAGAAGCCTCAGGTTGTGCCTCAGGTTGGGTAGTGGCAGTACACATAAGAGAGCCACAGGCTCAAGACACATTACAGAACCAAAGCTGACAGGACACGCCAGCAGTTCACACCAGGCAGGAAGTCAGACACACTAGGGTGAAATTACACCCTAGTCACACACCAACATTAGGTCACACACCAACATTAGGGAAGCCTTCACTCAGAGACAGTACTGGAAACCACAGGGACAAGTGGCAGCTCCAAGGTTTGACTATGAAGTCGCAGATACAGAGGAAGCCACTGCCTTACCACCCTCAGGTTCTCCCAAAGGGGGTTGGGGAGAGAGGAAAAAATATATGTTTTTAATGAGCTAGTACCAGATACACGTCTAATAGTTCTATTAATGATGGGTAAAGAGGGAGAAAAAAAGATAGCATTTTTCTTTTTCTTTGCTTAACCCCCCCTGCACATATACACACTTCCATTTGGAGTTCAATTAATTTAGATGAATCAAATTAATTCATTCATACATTCTCCTTTAAAAACTATGTTGCTAAAGAGGAAAATTCACTTAGTAACAAAAACCACTGAAAACAAATAATAAAATTATATAATACTATTTGAATCAAATTATCATCTGAATAAACACCAGTTTTTCTAATTAGTAATCATACCTACAAATCTGATTAATAACACACCTGAAGAATAAGTAATAATAAATGAAATGATCATGTGAGCCATTTTACATTAAACTTAGAGCTTTTCACTTAAAGTAATTTTCTTCTTTCATAATGCTAACAAAGGTACGGAAGAAATGTGACAGTCACTGCTTTTCTCTGGATAAGCCTGGTCACTCACTGGCTATATCACTGTCTGACTTTTGACAAAATTTTATTTACTAATTTGAGAATACTTCAGGACTGGGGACAACCCAAGCTCCCAACAGTCCAGTGAACAAAATATCAGTGAATGAATTTGTTAAAGGGTGAAGAAAGAGACTATGCTATCCTAATTCAATAATACTTCAAAGCAAAACAATAAGGAAAAAAATCAGTTGGGGTCATCACTAAATAATGTCATGATTCCTAACTTATAATTTGGTCTGATGAAAATCAGGCCATCACAAAGTCAAGGGAGAATCAAAAAGGAGTGTGTCAACGAAGTTGCACACTAGAATTTCTAACATGAGATTTCTAAGGAAGCCTGTAGTAAATCATTAATTATCAACTATATAAGTTCATTACTAAATATCTGAATAAATATTTATCATAACTATTATTAAGGTAGCCCCTGCTTTTTCCTAATGAAAGCTAAATATTATTATTGTAAGAAAGTAGATCTTAAGGCAAAATTCACAGAACTCTATCATGTGGAAACAACATAATTTCATTATTAAATTTTAAGCAACAACTTAAAAGAAACAATGTCCAGCTAGTGAAAAGTTTTCAACACAGGTACATGCAGACACTAAGCCTAAAATTCAGTTATAGCTTGTATAAGTTTAGAGCTCCCCGAAGAACAATTAGAAAAGGTTCCAACTAGTAACAGGAGGGAATGCGATGAGTGGGAAAAGCAGCAAAGGCACCCCTACGATGCCTTAGATGAACCGGATGTACTGCATTCAGGGCATGAGCACTTGGGGAAGGGGACAGAATCCTCTTGAGAGGCTGCTTTTCAAGTCCATATTTCCCTAAAAATGAGGGGCTTGGAGTCTTTACTAAGCATCCCCATAAATCAGACAGATTGGGGTAGAAAATGCTAAAAAATCACAAATTATTCTGGGCGCAGTGGCACACACCTGCAATCCCAGAAACTTAGACGGAGGTGGAGAATCGCACATTCAAGGCCAGCCTCAGCAACTTAGCAAGGAGGCCCTATCTCCAAATAAAAAATAAAAAAGGCCTGGGGATGCAGCTCTGTAGTAAAGTGCCCCTGGGTTCAACCCCCAGTACAAAAAAAAAGTAAATAAAATAAAAACGCCAATTAAGAACAGGGGAGCAACAATCTGCTATGCTCCAGCTCTATCTTAGAATGTTCAGTTTAATTCTTGATGCCAGTTTAAAAGGATATTGAGTAAAATGAAACATATCAAAAATATGTAAGTAGGGCTGGGCTGTGGCTCAGTGGTAGAGCACTTGCCTAAGCATGTGTGAGGCACAGGGTTCGATTTGCAGCACCACATATAAATAAAAATAAAAAGGTCCATCAACTAAAAACAAAAGTAAACTAATAACTAAAAGAACTTAAAAACAACCAACATGAAAACTGAAGCTAATGAACATATTTAACTAAAAGATAAGGCAATTAGGGGAAAAAAATAAAAGCCTTTAATGCACAAGTTATGTTCAAATATACCATGCCACAAAACCTCTTCTACTCAGCACTGTATTTTATAATCAATGCTGGAATAGTATATACCCTCCCCAATAGTGACAAATATCAGTTTTACATATTGATCAAAATATGGCAATACAGTGGTCAATACTACTAGAGGTTTAGGCATACCAGCCAAATACAGTCGATACAGACACTAGAGAAAAGCTGACCTCGATTCACTATTAAGACAACTTTCTAACTGGGCTGTTGAAAGAAAAAAACAAACAAAAAATGATAGCAAGAAAGGCAGGACATCTGTTATCCCTTAAAATGTGGGGAAGAAACAAGCACATTAAGAGTAGAAGGACAGACTGACCTTTGACAGGGCCTTCAATCCTAAGATCCCAATAATTTGGTACCTTTTTTATCACACAAACTGCACCTGTTTTAAAATAGCCTATGTGGACTGGTTACACAGAAACTGAGGAAATCCTGAAAGCCAAGGTCCACCAAGTTATAAAGAGAGAGACATGGTAAAGGGACAGTGAAGATGTTATTCTGAAACTTGAAATTCATATTGTTAGTAAAGCTACAAATACATAAATTCTCAAGATCAGTCCCTCATGTTAAACTTTCCTGCTCTTGTTTTATCATCAGGATTACTATTTTAAAGGCACAATTTACATGAATTCTATTTACATAAGAGCAGCAACCTAATGAAGGTCAGTAAACACGTATGTCTTCGGTCTGAAAAGGACAGAGGCTGATAGCTTCAAAAAGCAGCATCCTGTCTGGCTGAAATATCTGGCATGAGAAAAATAGAATTTGAATAGAAATAATTATATATTTAAAAAAAAAAAAACTTCTCTGAATATCATCAATCATTTGAACCCAATTCAGTTCTTCCAGGATAAAGGACTGGCTTTACCCACTGTTTGCTGATGTCCACCTTGAACAGTGACCCCACAGAATGCAAAACTTTAAGTTTCTTATTCAGTAATACTTGACATCAGTGCCTGGAGTCAGGATTTGTAAGAGTTCCTAGAAATATTCATTTCATGGAGATTCTTTCAGCCATCCTGGAAAAACCGGACCACCTTAAAACTTAGTGATGATTCTATCCTACATCTATTTAATCATTATACAGTGAATCCCCTCAGCATCAATTAAGCATACAATGGAGCACAGTACATAAAACCACAATAAGCAATACAGAAAAAAAGGATTAAAGCCATGAAAAATGTATTAATTTATTCTACGCAATGCACTTGTAATTCTTCCACTTTCAGTCAAGATCACAGTACAGTTTAATAGTCTGGTTCAGGGACCAATTAATCCTTTTATATTTAAATCAATCACTGACTCCTCTCCGAATAATTTAGCTTCTACATGCTGCCTCCCAATTGATGTCTTTGGGGAAAGAGCAAAGTTAACACTATGTAGCACATTAATCATGTTTGGTAATAGAAAAAGAAATAGATTATCAAGGAAGTCTAAAAAAAAAAAGCAGAGCATGCTTTAAAACAGGTTAACATAATCTGTGTACATGTCATCAATTCCTTAATTAAAACAGCAAGTTAAACCTGGAGCTAAGAGTGCACCCTTCATTTGGCATTCCATAGTATGTGTGCATACATTTTTTATTTTGATTGTGTATAAAATATATATTCAGGAATAAAACCACTCTCCTCAACCCCTACACCCCCAGTATTGGCAGATTCCTCTTTCTCATCCCAACCTAAAGCATAATGACTTGATGCTCAGACAGTGGGAAAGGGGAAAAGTAACAGGCATGTATTTTATTCAAACTGGCATGTGTTTGGCACCTTGCCACAAAGCTGTGCCCTTTTCCTTGAACAATTGTGAAGCCTAATTAATAGGGTTAATTCAATGCAATATTCATGTGCAGTCTAAAGATTCTTACCACTGCATGCAAAGCAGATGTCCATGATTTAAGAATATTTTCTCCAAACAAATGTGTCAAGAAAGCATTAAGAGTTCATGTGAAGGAGAAGGACAACACTGTACTATATATGCCACATCTTCCTTTGACCAACTGTAAGAGAAGGAGGCCCTCCTCTTAGTGCTGGATCTTAATCACCACAAGAATAAATAGCTTTGTATTCTAGTACTCACACCATGGACTAAAAATGCATGTATTTAGCTTTCAAAATTTCAAAGCAAACATAAGCACTTTTCAAATCATCCACAAGTATTTTCAAAAAATTTTAACCAACCAAGTTTCTATGTGAATGCAGCAACGAAAAAGTGGAGTCTATATCTTCGCATGATTCAAATGTACTGCTGACTCAGGAGTTTTGCCAGTTTAAACAATTCCAAGGGGAAAAAAAGCACACAGTGAATGTTAGCTGTGTTCACTTCACAAAGCACAGAGAAATCAAATGGTCAAAGTTTAAGAGCAGCTCCGTGATACCAGTGAGAAGAGTGCAAAGGGAGGTCGTGCTGGATG
The DNA here is from genome assembly GCF_902686455.1 of Sciurus vulgaris. Lineage (NCBI taxonomy): Eukaryota > Metazoa > Chordata > Mammalia > Rodentia > Sciuridae > Sciurus > Sciurus vulgaris. The sequence continues at coordinate 141,530,632 of NC_136468.1, read as the reverse complement.
GCACCCTCACTCTCAGGAATCCACAGTATCTCAAGACTGAGGTTCCAAAGCCTGACTAGATTGTCATTCTGAAGGATGTTTCTCTGGGCACATAAAGTGTAGCAACCTGTGAGACTGTGGTAGACAACTATGACCCACAAATAATCATCAGGTGGAAAATAAGTGTCTGTCACTCCTCACTAATCCCCAGAAGTGTCACATCAAAGACACATTTGGAAAGAACCCAAGTCTTTTGTCTGTTTTTTAAATCTCAGAATAGAACAAAACACCACTAATCAAGATTAAACAAGTGAACCAATTCTTATCATCAAAAATCAACATCTCATCTCTAGAATATGAAGTCACACCAGCTAGCAAGCTACATGAGCAGGATGAGCTTTGTGTTGTTTTCCTGGTGACCTAAGTCTGCATAGATCTATCCACGACCCCTGGCCAGTTTTCCCATGACAAGTTTCTGTCAAATGCTGTAAAAGGATCAGAAGTGCCACATGTAGGCAGAAATGATAAGAGACCCTACAGATCACTATAAAATTCATAAGTAAAGCTCTGCAGTTAAATGGGGGTCAGGGGACTTTCTGTATATACTCGTTTGGATAAAATGCACTCTTACACTTCAGTGACTATCCCTCTCAGAAACGAATCCCAAGAAGGAAAATGCTAGGCATTCTTTCTGGATTCCGTGTAGGGCAGTCTTCAAAACAAAATCATAAAATGCATGAAACTTGGGGTTGTAGCTCAGTGGCAGAGCACGCACTGAGCATGCTTAAGGTCTGTGTTCCATCACCAACATCCCCCCCACAAAAAAAAAATCCCAACAGTCACTTTCAATGCTAATATAGCCTTTCCTTTCTCTTCTTGCTTTTAATCTGGTTGTCCCAATCCCAAGCCCAGCTAGCACTGAAACCCTGACTAAGAAAAATAAAAAGAACCTCAGCACATACGCAAACTGCTCTTCTCTCACGTCTCCCTTTCACCTGAGTAGGTGTGACCAAAGCCCTCCAGTCCTGCAAGGGAGGCTACAAGCAGCTCTGGGGTTGGGGGTAGGAAGGTATCCTCTGGTGCTTCTCAAAATAGCCCCTGATTTGGTAGATTGTCTCTTCCTTTACCAGCCCCTGTGGACTTGTGACTAGTTTTTCTTAGGTCTGTGAATAGTCAATATCAAAAACTACGGTATGACACAAAATACGAGTCATAGGATATTTAGTAATGGTATATATGAGGGGGAAATGCTCTGCTATAAATCTCACACTTAGCATAATTTTGCTGATATCAAGACAACAAAATTTTCAAATAAATAGCATAATAATCATGATTACCAAATAGGATCCAATTTAGAGTAACTATAGTATCATCAGCCCTCATGACAAGTAAAAAGGGGAAAAATTATTAAATACTACGAAATTATTAATGTACAAAAATTTTAATCGGTCTTTCAAAAAATATCAAAAGGACATATTTTAAGTACACAGTAGGAAATGACTAAAAACTACATGAATGAAAAGTGACAATTTTAAGTTGATGTATAAAACCTACTCTGGAGAGAAACTGATGCTTAAAAAAGGAAATTTGGGCTTATGAAGCATTTTACTTGTTTAGTCAATATTAAAAGGGAGTCTTCATTCTCTATATTTTCTTTAACATATCATGTCTAACTCAAAATATGGCAAGCTAGTCAGGCACAGTGGCGTATGCCTGTAATCCCAAAAAGTCGGAAGGCTGAGGCAGGAGGATCACAAGTTCAAGGCCAACCTTGGCAACTTAGTGAGATCCCGTCTCAAAAAAAGAAAAAGGGCTGGGGACATGGCTCAGTGGTTAAGTGTCCCTCGGTTCAAACCCCAGTACCAAAAAAAGGCAAGCTGGTTTAAGATTACTAGTACAAAGGACAGACTTCTTTAATTGCTTTCTTTTCAAAAGCTGAATCGGTTAATTATAAATATTCAGTATAAAAAACAAGACCAAACACAAAGATGCTGAGCAGCATCATGAAAAGTACCAGGACATCCGTTCAACGAACCATTAAAAAAATTATCAAAGAACAGGTTGTGCTGTGATGCACAATCTAAAGCCAAATGGATGTAAAGAATTCCACATCTTAAACTGAGAGCAAGAATGGACACTTAAAGGAAATACTGGCTACTTAATAAGGCCTTTATATTTTATTTATTTTCTTTGTTAGCTAGAATTAATTCAACACTAATCAAACATAACTCCAATAGAACTTCATATGTATTTGAACATTTTAGGAATTAATATATGTAGTAAAACATGAAACTTCAATAAACATTCTGCAATTCATAAGGGAAATTTCTTATAGTGGAATTTAAATAGTAAGAGAAATTAGCAAAATATTTCTTTTTTACTTCCATTTAGTATTACTAAAAACTTTTTTAAGGGAAAGAAAAGGAAAATGCTTTCTTTCATATAGTATCCAATTAGGCTACCCAGCCAATGCAGCATCTACCAGGAACATAAAAAAGTAAAATCAAAAACATCGAGCTAGGAGCTGAGGTTGTGGCTCAGTGGTAGGGAGTTTGTCTAGCATGTGTGAGGCACTAGGTTCGATTCTCAGCACCACATATAAATAATAAAATAAAGGTCCATCAACATCTAAATAATTTTTTTAAATCATCAAATTAGCTGTTTCACAAGATTTATGCAAGAACACTGTTGAGAACAGAAAAATGTTATTGTTTTCATTTAAAATTTTTGTTTACTTTTTGAGACAGTATCTTGACAAATTACCCAGGTTGGTCTCAAACATACAATCCTCCTGCTTCAATCTTCTGCCGGCTAGTTTCATTTAATCTTATAAGTGAGTTGTCTTTATTTGATATTCACAGCTCAGCTGTACATGGTAGTTCTTATATGTTCTTCATAGCTGATATAATTTAAGCCAAAATAGTGTTAGTGTCACTAACACAAAATTAAAGAAAATAGAGATGTGTGATAATGCTCTTAGGAAACAACTTCCAGGAAAATTCTCCAGGAACTTCACCAGCAGTTCTGTCGCACTCCTTGCCTCCCTCCAGCAAGGCCCTTCTGACAAAAGCCCAGGCCTTGCTCTGTACAAGAATTACTGCCCCAGCCTTACTGCATAACCTATGTATTCCTGTTTCCAGTACTGTCTTCCCTTTGTGTTGTCTTTCAACTGTGTAAAAAGGCTAACTGGAATTAAATATGTTAAGGGAAGCTTCACTAAAACAGCCCCTGAATGTGTTTTCCATGCAGGTTAGTTTTTATTGGATCTGTGGAAATCCTCAAGTGATAGCTGTATCTGCAAATACACACATTACTTTCACTGTTAGGTTTAAAAAAAAAATCCCTCTGAACAACTTGGGAACTAAAATTTGGAAGAAAACAATCAATAAATCATGACTATTACTAATTACAAAGGGGAATGAACTAGGTAGTAGTCCGCACTCTAGGAACTGAAAATGGGGTAGGTTAGCACCTGAGAAGACACTGTAAATCACAGTGCACTGAACAATGGTGGGAATCTAAGCTTCTAGAAGACAATCAGTACAATTTGAAACTGCAGCAATGAAGGTCTATGTCTAAGAGATCTATATGTGACTATGTTGGGGACAAGTAAAGGAAAGACAGGGGAGGATACAGTGTTAAGAAGTGGGAAGTCCAAATATTTGAAAACTAGTGAAATAGCTAAGAGCAAAGTGATAAAAACTTAAGATTAGAATGTGAATATGTGAGGGAAAACACCCACAAATGGGTATTTGGATGATGAACCAACTACACTTGATGATACCATATAGGTACATGCCTCGGTTGATCATCAATAAACTAATATATAAATTACTTTTGTTTTTAAAAATATCCATAAAAAAAGCAGACATGTGTGAGCATGTGTGCATGCATGTGTTTTGGATAAAGGCAAGAAAATGGGCTAAGTTACCCACGTTTCACTGGCAATCTCTTTTTAGTGGCTGTTAAGAGGTGAGGAAAGGCAGTGCGTACATCAACAGTCATTACCAACACTGATTTTTATTTTTAAAATCGATCTCTCATATTTTAAAACTGAGAAGAGAATGATATTCTAGGGTTGCTGCATGGTCTCTACTTACATCTTGTTCCCAAGGAAACAGTCAATATCTCAGTATCAGACCCTGCATAAGTACTGACTACAAAGAAAGCATACTAAAACGAGACACTTGCACTTTAGCAGAACGAAATGACCAGCTTGGCTTTTGCCTTAATATCAAACAAAAATCTCTGGTTTTCATACAGAGATCAGTATTTTCTTCTGCACTATGCTGACTGGAACTAGTTACATTATTAACATGTTATGTACAGAATGTTATTATTTTCAGTAGCATTCTAGTCTAGATTAAAACAAAGACACAACTGAAATCGCCTTTATTTTTAGGCATTAGTGACTACTTTTTTTTGGAAAAGGCTTAGCTTTGAAGTAATTCTTGGGGAGGTAACTGCTCAAAAAACATATTTAGATGAACATATTTCCCACAACCAAAAGGCTTACAATTCAAATGATTCAATTTTTCAAGTTCATAGATTTTTAATAGCCCAAAATCCAACAACAAATAAGTCTTCTTCACTGTATTACATAATTTATATAATATTCAGTACAATTTTCCTACCCTTTTATAATCAGCTCCTCCCACTTTTTTAAGAGAAAGCATTTAAATTTTGCCATTGTAATAGATTTTTACAAAAAATAAGGATGGGGTTTTGTTGTTGTTATTGATTTTTGTTATAATAATCACTGAAAACCCTTTAATTTATTCTTCTAAAGAAATGTTTTCTGTTAGAGGTTTACAAACGTTTAAACCAAGCAGTTCAAACATTGCTAAAATGCAGACCTAAAAATATAACATGTACAGACATCTTATTTTGCCAAAAATATTCAAACAATTTAGAAAGGCTGGCAAACTGAAAACTTAAGTCTCATATGCCACTATAAATGAAGATACTGAAATAACATTGATTAGGAAAATACCTGAGGACAAAAACTGTCAGAAGGGTTTTCTGAATGGTGTAATGAAATCGATTTAGTGAACTGCAACCAAGGTTTTAATTAACCAGAATAGAATAAAATAAAATAGAAAATACAAATAGGATTTCAGACTTGCTTTAAGTCAGACAAGCAAACACACGTACTATATGATATATGAAACCCATTCCTTTTTAATGCAGTTAAGAAAAATTTGTTTTTTAAAAGATCAAATATTGTGGTAAACTTCAACTTAATAACTTGATAGTATGAAAGGTTTCTGATTATACTGGTATTTTCAGACGTCTTTTTAAATCCCCAGACCATTATTCATAACTAGATTTTTAAGGGTACAACTCCATGGAAGCTGAAATTATGATTGAGAGATGAATTAACTCCTTCATGGCCCAAGGTATAGCATAGCTTTCCCAATAATGGTGCCCTATATAATTTGGTACAGTATATGCATATAGAAAATAACTGGGAAGGTGCAAAATTTCTCAAAATTCAAATAACAATTTCGCCAAAATTTAATTAGATACATCTGCATACTATACCATGGAGTGGGGACTATCAATTCTAAAACTCTATAAACTGGAAGTATCTACTGAATGTGAAATTAAGAATGAACACCACTGAGACATTCTAATTACCAGTGGCAGGAAGCCAAACCTGACTACTACAAAAGCAGTAAAATTAACCAGACCTCTCCCCTGAATTAAAAAGCACACCCTACTTAGAAGATGGTAATTCTTTATTTTTCTTAAATGGACATAAAAGGCCCCATTGTTAGATATCAAGTGTCACTTATTTAAGTTTATAATTCAAGAAACTTCAAACTACAGATAAGCTTATTTTTCATATGCTAAACAATATACTTAAAAGTGCCTATTGTACAAAACTATGCACAAAACATACATACAAAAACATATGAATAAGAAAGCCAAAGGTTTTAAATGTCAAATCATAACAAAATGGATAATTTGGATAGTTTACATCATAGGCAATTCCCACAAAATTACAATATTAAGGAATATTATATAACATTTTAACAAGAGACAATTTACTAAAATGTAATAATTGGATTCAATTAATTAGCATTTAGTTTTAATAATTTTTTTAAAACTAGAAACAGTTTTACTCTCCCCATAAGGAGAGTTAAGTATGCTATGTAGTCTCTTAAAAATCATAATTAAAAAATCAATTCTAATTAGCCTAGATATTACTGCTGAGAAGCAAAAGTTGGCTAGAGCATCACATGCAAACAGCAATGAAATATAACCATGAAGAAGAACATGAAAAGGGACAACCACCTGAGAAACCAATCAAATGAAGTCAAGGAATAAGATGAACAGTCATATTTTCCATATTTAAAGAAATGTGTATGAAAAGAAATCACTTGCCAAAAAGTCACAATCAAAGCCTAGCTAGGCCCCTTTGTTAGCAACAGTGGTAACCAAGCAGTTTTATGGTGTTGGGGTCTAATATTTATTGTGAGCTTAACTAAGCTTCTGAAGTTTATAAGGCTGCGCAATGCTAAGAAACAGCTTCTTGTGGTTAAAGATTTGCACAATAGGAAGGAGGTATCAGAAGGCAAGGATTAAAATTAAAAGTCAAGAGTAACCTGTTCTTTGCAGTTCAAAGAAATGATCTGACACAAAGAACAGAGAAACAAAAAGGTCAGATTAGATGGATGATGAAATTCATTTAGGAAATACAATGGAAAAGAAAAACTGTCGCTAGGTCAAATATTTTATTTAAATGGGTCTTTCACTAGGCTGAAAATTCAATTTTGCCTTTAGGAATCTGTTTGGATCTGGAGGATATAGAGCCTAATGACATTAACTAATGGGAAAATTGCTGAAATATTTTACTGAACTATGCTGTAGAAATTAATTTTCCAAAATCCACTAAGAGAATGTGATTCAGTGGTAGAGTTTCATTTGCCTGGTTCACATGAGGCCTGAGATCCATCCTCATAACCACCCAAAAAGAAAAAAGAAGAAAAAAGACCACTGAGATTTTTTTTTTTTTGGGGGGGGGGGACTGTTTCTTTTATTCTCTTCATTTTAAAAATCTGAATATCAATATTTTGATTATGATAAAATAAATCTTGTTTTACATGTGTAAAAATTTTTGTCAAATTCCACTTTCAGAATATCCCTCAGAATGTTATACCTATGTTCGGTTATATTTCAGAAATACTTTACATGGAAAATTCTAATGTACTTTATGCTTTTCACACTATTCTGATTTTCTGCTTTTGTATTTTACATCTGGAATATTTTTCCTATGTATTTAATCCACAATTATAAACTTTTACATTCTACCTTCGTCCTTTGCATTTTATGAAATGTTTTCAAAAATCAATAATTTCCTAAAAATATAACTCAAAAAATGCAGCAAAAGTCCTTATTTTGTAGTAATAGAAGGGGTAAATAAGAACTAATGAATTATGAATTCTTTACAAAGTCTCTAAGATTATCTATGATGAACAGACTTTAAAATAAAAGAATATTAGATGAAACTTTTATTTTGAATGTGATTTAGTTGAATGTTCAAACTAAATGATTAGATATAATTTACTGCTTGATCAAAATTAACAAAATATAATAGACTACATTTACAACTCAAATTGAAAAATCACTTTCTAAAGAAAAATTCTCTGCTTTATATTATCGCAATTTTCCTATGGATTATAGGCAAAGAATAAAATGATATTGTACCACAGATGGTTATTGAAAGCAATATGAGGATGATTTGAATAAGATGTACATACATAATTTAAAAACAAATATTAGGGGGTTTTCTCTGAAATTTCAGCTTGCAAATGAAAAGAATCAGCCCAAATCCACATATTGTAATAGCTGTCCTCTTCAAAATTCTACTCTTCCATGTAGATACTTCTTCCATTAATGGTATATGAGTAGCATCATTTTCCCATTCATTTTGCAGCTGATTTCCAACTTTGCCACTTCAGGTAACTCTCCAAAATTTATCTCTTCTACTTCCGGTTCTTTAACAGCAGCCAGACTTTTCTGCTGATCTTTATTGGTAATCCCAAACTCTTATTTCTAAGAAGTCTGTTTTGCAAATCTATTTCACATCTTTGCAAATTCATCTTTTTTCACGGTCAAAAGGTGTCTTAAAGCTATAGCCCTTTCCTTTAGTAAGTCTGTCATATGTTCCAGTCCAAGACCAGTAAAAAATATTTCCAGATCCCCAAATGCTGTGTATGAACCAAATATGGGATCTTTTCCTTTATTAGAATCTGCTGTCAATTGTTTACAAATAGCCTCTTCTTTAGTTAGCTCTTGAACCTTTCCTTCCAATGGATTTAAAGAAAGAAAGATGAAGATCTCACAAGCACAAGGCCCTGGGTTCAATCCTCAGCACTCAAGATGTTTGTTTCTTTTTGCAATCTCACTTGGTATCTTTCCAACTTTGGTTTGTAGCATTTTATTAGCTCCAAGTTCAAGCAACTTCAAAACTACATTTTTATGACCTTGACGTGCTGCCCATGTTAAAGCAACATAACCATTCTCATCCTGGCCATTCACTTCTGCTCCATGTGCAACCAGGAGAGCAACCACCTGCGGGAGGCCATTCCATGCAGCATGCTTAATGGTCTCCTACAAGTTACATTTGGATCAGCATTTCTTGAAAGTAGCAGCTCTACACACTTCAAGATCTGTTCTTCAGAGCCACAAGCAGAACATGCGGTCATCAAAACAGGCTGCTTAGCCTTATCAAATCTTGCATTAGCACCTCTGTCCAAAAGGAGCTGAACCATCTCTACATTGGCAATGCTAGCAGCATACATCAGAGGGGCCCATCCATATCGAAAGCTGGAATGTACACTAATGCCAGAATCCAGGAGCTCCTCCACTAAGGAAGTATCTCAAGTGGTCAATGCCTTCTTAAACGTTTCATTCTTTTCTTCTGTAGGCAACGGCCTTTTTAATTTCTGGGAGGCTGGGTCAAGGTACCCGATCTGCCAGCCTTCATCCTCGCTATCTACTCTCCTCTCCGTCAGCCACCGCCACACCCCGGAAAGAGCCCACTACAGTGTCCCCCGCCATGCCCGCACAGCTGCTCTCCCCGCGCCTGCGCAGCGCGCGTTCGCGTTGTGTGTGCCCCACTGAGATCTTTGTGAGGAAAAAGGCCAGAAAGCATCATTCACCCCCCACCCCCGTACCAGGGATTGAACCCAGGGGTGCTTACCCACTGAGTCACATCCTCAGCCCTTTTATTTTGAGACAGGGTCTCATCAAGTTGCTGAGGCTGGCTTTGTACTTGTGATTCTCCTGCCTCAGCCTTCCAAGCAAACTTCCCTTTTATTGGGTGGCTTCTACCTTCTTGGAAAAATGTTCATGATTAGGGACCTAAAAACAGGAGCAATGCATAATGCCTATCTTTAAGGGCTCTCTAGAGGAACATATAAAATATGAACAGAGACAAGTATAAAAGAAGGTACAGGTAAAAGTCAGAATAAAAATTTATGTTTCTATAAAATTTAGGAAGACTATTCTGGCTATGAAAATGAAGAGACTTTGTGGTAAGATTAGAACTAAAGTTGAGCCTGAAGGATTTTCAGAATTCCAGTAATGTAAGGAAAGGAAATACTAATATTCCAGGAAAGGAAATATATTTATTGACTGTTTCCTGTGTCGGGCATTATTCTAAGTGTTTTAAATACATTATATCCTTAAATTTTCACAGTAACTCCAAGTTAGGCATTATATCATAACCCTACTTTGGTGTAATAAGAAATAAAGACAGAATTGAAGTAACTTGCTTGCCATCCACTGTCACCTAGCCTGTAAGGGACAGCGACATGTTTTAAACCCAACTTGTCTGACAAAAGATCATACACTCCCAAAGCACTGAACTTTATAACGTGAACTGAAATGGCATAATAAAACCAGTTATTTTCAATAACTACTGGCAAAGGGCTTTCACCTTACATCGGATCCACTGTAGCTCTTTTTCCTCCTCAAAGCTGACCAGAGATACATTAGCGTTCACACTCGAGATGACAACACAGTAGAATGAATCGGATATTATTACGCTATGTACATACATGACTACACGATCAGTGTGATTCCACATCATGTACAACCACAAGAATGAGAAGTTATACTCCATTTATGTATGATGTGTCAAAGTGCACTCTACTGTCGTGTATAACTAATTAGAACAAATTTTTAAAAAACAATGATGTTAACAGGGAAGGAAGGAGGGAAGGGAAAGAGGAAATACTGGGGAATGATACTGGTGAAATTATATCATTATACAAATATGTAACAACAAACCCAGCATTATGAACAACTATAACACACCAATAAAAATATGGGGGGGGGGGGGAAGATGTCAACACCGACTTGAGGAGTTAAATGACTTCCCCAGGCCCAGAGGCAAAGACAGACCTCAGAACCAAAAACTCATCTTTGGTCCACAGCCCAGGGCTTCATCATATTCACGTCTTCTTTCATATTAGAAGGGCTGTTTGCCCACTGTATGCCAGGAGCTCAAGGGTTACCCAGCAATGCGCCGCAGTCCACCATAGGAAGGCTTCCCATCCTCACCTTTCCACTCGACTTCTATGCAAATGGGATTCTGCCAAAGATTGCATTTGAAACAAGAGTTCTACCACTAAAAGAGTTTAACAACCATTTACGCACACAGAGTCTTGGGTCTAAGCATTTTATCCTCATTTCTTGCTATAGTTTTTGCCACTCTAGACTGGTAACCAAATCCTACTCCAGAAAATACTATATCCCAGAAATCACTTGAACTACCTTTCCCTTGGTTTTATGTGTGCAACACCTCAATAAAAATCAATAAAATCAAAGTCACATTCATGATAAAAACTAAAAAGATAACCAAATAACAATCAGCAGAAGCTATCCAGTATCCCCTACCACTTGACCTGCACATCCTACATTAGTCCGCTTTACATTACTACAACAATTACTTGAAATAAACCACCTTCATAAGAGGAAAGGTTTATTTTGACCCAGGGTTTCAAAAGTTCCAATCCACAGTGACTTGGCCCAGTAGCTTTGGGCCTCCAGTGGCACAGTATCCAGACAAGAACATGTGGTGGAGGAGGACTATTTACCTCACGGTAACTGGGAAGGAAAAAGATGTAAAGAGGCCAAGGGCCCAATATCCTTTCAAGGTCACCTCCCCAGTGACCTAACTTCCTCCTACCAGGCCCCGTCTCTGAAAGTCTCCACCACCTCCCAATAACAGGCCATTAAACCTCATGGAACTCTGGAGGACTCTTAGGAAAACCACAGCACCCTATCAGAATACATGGTCTTCAGAAACCCTGGAGGGGGATGCTTCTGGGTATGCTGTCAGTCTTGTCACTTCTATTTTATACATGGCTCTATGGTACCCTAATTTTCAAGCATAATGAGAAAAGAATATCTTCCATATAAACATTAACAGTATGACATCAAAATCTACAATGTTTCCTATAGTCAAGTTAAAAGCATTTTAAAGTGATACAACCTATCAGTGAAATGCTCCTAGGCACCAGAATGGTGACAATAAAACAGGCGATTAAAGACCTGACATGAATGAAGAACAACAAAACTTCCATACACTGTTACTAGTAGTCTAATTTGGTACAGTCACATTGGAAGGCTATTTGGCAGTATTTATTAAAGCTGAACATGTGTCTACTACTCTATGACTCAAAATTCTACACCTAGGTAGAGAACCAATCAAAAATATTTACAAAGATGTTCTTAAAAGAATTATTTATTTTAGCTGCAAAGTATAAACAAACATCAACCAATAGAATACATAAAATAACTGTGGTATTTTCATGCAACAGATTATACAGCAGTAAGCCTGAACAAGCTGCAATTGCATAAAACATGGATGAAATTCTTTAAATAAAATGATGAGCAAAAGCAGTCAGACACAGAACAGAATAAACTATAGGATCCCACCTAAATAAGGTTCAAAAGCATATAAAATTGACTAATTACTAATGTTGTGTTACTGCAATAGTGTCCCCTTTGAGGGGAGGCAATGGCAGAAGGCACAAAGGGAAATTCTCGGAAGATGATGTTCCATTCTTGATCTGAGTGCTAGACACGGGGTGGTTCACATTATGTAAGTGGATGGAGCCAAACAGTAATAATGTTCTAACATACCTTACATACATGTTTCAATAAAAAATTTTAAATTATTTCAATAGGATGAGGTATTTCAGAAAACCCATTGCAAGTAGCATAAATGAAATACATGACACTAAAAGAATAAGCACATTAACATGTAAATTTATAAATAATGTCTGCAGAGCTCAATCTTGTTCATGAAAAAAATTATTTTTTGAGATGGAAAATCTTACCTTCTGTGAAGAATAGTATTTTAACAATGTTTCTGGGTGATCCTTACAATGAAAGAATCACAAAGTAATGAGTTTTATAGCTGAGATGGCCTTTAGTAAATGCCATGGCAACTCCAAAATGTACTAATTTATTAACTTTAATAAGTCTCATTAAATACCTGAGGTGACAATCAAGTGCTCCACAAGTAGACAATCATGGTAAATAAGTGACAAAGGATTAAAAACAAAGATTTTATGGACAATTTAGTGAGTTGCTTGTAGCCCAAAGGTAAGTTTATTAGGTGAGGACACTGACCACAATATGCAACACCTTGTGGGGTATTAGAAGCAATAAAATATAGCAATTACATAGAAAGGTGTTAAAATCATACTCAAATTTGAGATCTGGCTATTTCACTAACGAAATATATGTCCTTATATAAATGACTGATTTTTACCCTAAGCTATAAAATGAGTAAAATGGAACATGTTAGATTTTGAGCAGAAATTATTATTTGGTTTAAATCCATTAACACATATGAGTACTCAGCACGAGGTACACCGGGCTACAATGGTCATGGTCGTGGTCATGGTCATACTAATAATCATGATGATGTAGCGGCGGTAGTATTCTGAATATGAGATAAAAGTCCAAAGGAACTGAATCTGGGGGGAAAGAAGCTACATTTTCCAGGTTTTCTAGGGTAAAAAAAGGCATGAAAACAGGTAAGCAAGCATAGCTGGACAGCTCTGAGGTTTCTGACAAAGACGTAACTATAAACTGGTTTTAGTACACCACAGTGACTAAAGAGGTTTTTGACACCTAAAAGTGCATACATTTCCTATCTGATTTATAAATAAAGTTTCTTTATTTATAATGCCTACCTACATTTGTGGGACCTTAATTAAGTCACCATTAGGTGTCAGAATCAGCCTCTCCTAGTGCTGGTGATGATAAACTCAAAATACAGCTATATTTGCTTCCTTTGAATTCTTCAAGTAGCAATGAGAAGAGTATGAGAGTCAACTTCACTAAGATTCTTTAAGAAATTACTTTTTATCTTATCTTGAATGAATGTACAATTATAGGACAGAAATTACTATCTTGGGCACTAATTCACATTATTCTTAATGATCCCAGAGAAATAAATTACTAGAGATAAAGGATAAATTTTTGCTTTGGTTTGTGATCTTTACTTCCTTCTTTAAAACTTAACAGACCTCTTTAATTTGTCTTTCTAACTCAGTGGATTTACTAAGTCTCCTGGAAGACACTGCAGTTACTTATGTATACTTGTTTACTATTATTTTCTCCAGAACCGATATAGAGAGTCAAAATAGTTCTGGTAAAGGAATAAAACTTTATCTTTTTCCCTCCCCAGATTTAAAAAACACATAACTGTTTAAAACTAAGTCAGAATCAAAAGCAATGAGCAACAAAACCCCTGGAGAAAGGCAATAGAATCATTTAACAGAGAATGAAGTCGCCTAACAGCCAAAGGAACAGTTGTGGTACATTACTCCACGTTGCTGAAACACACATGCCATAAAATAAAACCCTACGGGCAGACAAGAAACCCAAAGAGATCACAACTGATAACACTCCTGGAACAGCCTGAGGCAGAGTCCACCTAAAAAATACAAGAAGAATGACAAAGACAATAGCAGGGACCCTGAGCAGGGATGCCCAATCTCCAGAATCAGAACTCTAAAGCGCTACCTGTCCTATCACTTAGGGGTAGTGCTACGTGGTTGGTTCAGTATCCACATGACATCTACAGTTGGGTACCAACTGACCAACTGATACTACAACACACTGTCATCAGCACATGGGTTCTAGGAAGAACCTTCTAGATAGTGGTCTCATAAACGAAGATGTGGCATTTTGTTTACGAAATGTGATTCCTCTTCTACTGGATAATACTAGGCTATTCCAAACTCAGACTAACAGTCTTTGTTACGGTCTTGGAAACAGTTTACACATGCAAACAGCCCTCAGGTCAATTTCAATACTTTTACATCAATCTGGCAAAATATGGATCATTTACTTTAACTAATAAAGGTGATTCTTAGAGGTCAAACACATGCCTGAATTTGCAAAAAGAAAATACTTGGTTTTTAAAATACCTAAATGTAGGACAGAGGATTAGAGATTTTAAGTTCTAGTCATTATAAAAGTAAATTTTAAGCCTTATTTTAAATTATTGAGCTATCTAGTATTATTTATCAAAAGGATTCAATTCATTAAAATGTATTATTTCATTTTAAATGTTAGGTATAATACCTTATATACTGAGATAGCTTCATACTTGAGTCCATGATTCTAACAACAAAAAATTCATTTACTTCTCTTAATTTACCTGTTTATGTAAAGACACATAACCATATAACAAGTTTTAATCTTTTAAATTACTAGAAGGATTCAACTATAGCCAACCAAAAGATATGAAAGATATTTTGTTCCTGACCAAGAAAAGGAATCTGCTAGTAAACCTATCTGCAAAGTGACAATTGTTACTTATTTAGCAAGTTCTAAATGAAATGCATCAGACTGAAAATCAGGATGTTAAGATTTGCTGTTCTAGGTCTGGGGATATAGTTCAATGGAAAGCACTTGCCTAGCAAGCTTGAGGTTCAATGACCAATGGGGAATAGGGACACAAGGGGCTGACACTTCATTTGATATACACATTTGTCTCCAGCTGATCTAACTTCCCATTTTATATAGTAAACAAGGACACAAAGAAAAAAAGCCTTCATTTGTTTATCTCAACCAAAGTAATGCTGAACTTCTAAAACTCAGAAATAATACTTTCCCCACATACATTCTGGAGTGTAAGACAGTATGATTACTATACTGGTGAGTCTGTAACAAGTAAGTCCGTTTACATACAAAAATTAAAATAAATGTTGGGTTATCCAAGTATTAAAAAAAAGTTTACACTCTAGTATAAACTGGCAACCAGACTTTTCACTTTATCATTTTTATCTACAATGGAAAAGAAATGGATCATACATTAATCTACTATCTCCTAGACCATCCATGTGACCTTCCAACATTTTCTTGTGAAGATCATCAAATGATGTGATGGGTAAGCTTTCTTTCAGAGATAAGTAGCTAATCTTAAAGTTCCTCAAGAGGGCCAGGGTTGTAGCTCAGAGGCACTGGATTTAATCCTCAACGCCACATAAAAATAAATAAAATAAAAGTATTTAAAAAAATTAAGTTCCTAAAGAGAGAACACCATTTAGCAGAGACTACTGAATTATAAATACTCTAGTCAACTAAAACAGTGACAGCATAGTAGAGTGGACCGTGCTTTAGGGACTTCCACATTTAGCAGTTATATTCTCAAATCGTACCATATTATCAAATCCCTCCTCCCCAACTCCTGTGACATTTTAGGTTTTTTAACACCACCTCCCAAACTAGGTGCCCTTCTACAGATGAATGGATTAAGAAAATGTGGTGTGTATATATATATATATATATATATATATATATATATACACAATATAATATTTTTCAGCCATTAAAAAAAAACTGACTATGACTTTTACTGGTAAACAGATGGATCTGAAGACTATCATGCTAAGTGAAAGGGGTCAATCTCAAAAAAAACCTAAGGCCAAATATTCTCTCTGATATGCAGATGCTAACACACAATAAGGGCAGGGGATAGAAGTTCCATGGATTAGACAGAGGTGGATGAAGGAAATGGAGGGAGGATGGGAATAGGAAAGACCATAGAATAAATCATACATAACTCTCCTATGTTCTTATATGACTACATGACCAGTGAAACTCCATGTCAAGTACAACCACAAGAATGGGATCCTAATTAGATAAGTTACACGCCATGTATGTACAATGCCAAAATACACTCTACCGTCATGTATATCTAAAAGGAACAAATAAAAATGAATACAAATAAATAGATTTAAGAGAATAAAGGTTAACAATTTGTAGGCCAAATCTGCTTAAGCTTGATTTCACAAAAATGCCCTCCCCAAAACCATTCTAGAGAGTGGATCTTATTTTTTTAAAAGTGTTTACAGAATAAAATACATGATATTTAATTAAGACTGGAATGGTATAAAAAACACTTGACTTGAGAAGCAAAAAACATAAAGGAGGCAGTAAGAAAAAGGCATTAAATTATATTTTAAAACTGATTCACACACTTATTAGTTTTTACATACTAAAATTTTAAATGCAGAAGAAATAAATACAAATCATTGTCATAATTATATCTTTAAACCAAATGCTTAGAAAGCCTTTATGTTTTCTCAAGTGCAAGGTAAAAGGCCTTTCAATGCTGAAGTCCCAGTATGCAGTTCAACAAATGAAACGGACACAATGTGAGACGAACACACACCAAGCGTGAGTCTCCTCCTGGAAGATACCAGGACACTGTCCAGGCCAACCTTGCTCCTCTCTGGACTTGAAGCATTTTCTGGATCACTGAAAGGATCTGAGCTGGCTGCCAGCTCTAAACCAATGAGGCAAACTTCTAATAAGCCTCAATTTTTTTAAAGAAAAAACAAAGTTAATTTTCAAAATTTAATTAAAACGTAGAAACACAATGATCAGGTATATTTGTTTTCTCCAGTCAGGATTAGGTGGCCAGAAGAAGTACTACTTTGTGTTAAATACATTTACTTGGTATTAAAAATTAGAGAATCAAGGCCTCCTGGGATATGAAAAGCAATGGTTTAACTGGAAACAAAACAAGGAAATTCACTCTCACACTCTTATTTTACATTGTTCTTGAAACTCTAGCCATAGTAATCAGGCAAGAGAAGAAAATTAAAGGGATACGAATAGGAAAAGAAGATGTCAAATTATTTCTGCTGATGACATGATCCTATATGTATATATAAGACCCAAAAATACTCCCCCAGAAGATTTCTAGAGCTAATAAATAAATTCAACAAAGTAGCAGTATATAAGATTGACACACAAAATCAAGAGCCTTCCTACACTCCAATAATAAATCATCTGAGAAATGAATCAGAAAAACCACTCCATTCATAATAACCCCAAAAACAAACAAACAAACAAACAATAAAAACCACACCTTGGGAATAAGTCTAACCAAGGAGGTGAACGACCTCTATTGTAAAAACTACAGAACACTGCAGAAAGAAAACTGAATTAGACCTAGAAAATGGAAAGCCCTCCATGTTTTTGGATAGGCAGAGTTAACATTGTCAACATGGCCATACTACCAAAAGCATCAAAATACCAATGACATTCTTTATAGAACAAACAAAAGTCTTAAAGTTCATATGGAAGAATTTAAAAAACCTGCAATAATCAAAGCAATTCTAAGCCAAAAAACTGATGCTGGAGGCATCACAATACCTGACTTCAAATTATGCTACACAGCTACAGTAACAGAAATTGCATGGTACTGGCATAAAACCAGACACAGACCAATGGTACAGCACAGAAGACAAACCCACAGATAACACCCATCTGATCTTTGACAAAGGTGTCAAAACCGAACTCTGGAGAAAAAACAGGCTTTTAACAAATGGCGCTGGGAAAACTTGTTATCTATATGTAGAATAAGACTAGCTATCTCTTACCCTACACAAAAATCAACTCGAAAATGGATCAAAGACTTAGGAATTAGTTCAGAAACTATGCAACTCGGAGAAGAAAACAAGGGTCAACACTCTAGCATATAGGCACAGTCAATGACTCTCTCTCAATAAAACCCTTAAAGTTCAGGAAATAATGCCCCAAGAGTTAATAAATGAAATGGCATCGAATCAAAAAGCTTCTGCACAGCAAAGGAAACGAGTATGACGCAAGAAAATGTAAATCAAAACTACACTGAGACTTCAACTCACTCTAGTTAAGAATAACAATGACCAAGAATACAAATAAAAATAAACGCTGGTGAGGATGTGGGGAAAACAGTACACTCATACATTGTCAGTGGGACTGCAACCACTTTGGAAAACAGTATGGAGATTTCACAGAAGACTAGGAAGAAAATCATCATATGACCAGCTGTCCCGCCCTGTGGCATTTATCTAACAGAACTAAAATCAGCATATTACAATAACACATGTGTATCAATGTTTACAGCTATGCAATTCACTCAGCCAACTTATGGAATCACTTCAGGTCCCCATCAACAGACAAATGGACAAAGAAAATGGGCTATATACACACAATGGAGTTTTACTCAGTCAAAAAGAAAAAGTGAAATTATGGCATGTGCTGGTAAATGGCTGGAGATAGAGAATATCATCATGCTAAGTGAAATAAACCAGACTCAGAAAGTCAAAGGTTAAATGCCTTCTCTCATTTGGAATCTAGAGAGAAATAAGGAAATTAAAAGTGGTCAGGAGAATCCCATGAATCCCAGAAGGAAGATCAGTGGACTAAAGGAAGGGGATTGAGGGAGCGGGAGGGAAGAATTACCCAATAAAACTGATCAAATCATTCTATGCATATATAGGAATATGCCACAGTAAATTCCACCTTTAGTGTATTTATAAAGCACCAACATAAAAAACAACAAATAGAAAAAAGATCAGTAAAGTAACGTGAGCAGAAGGAGGGAGGGAGGGAGGAAAGGAGGGAAAGTAGAAGTAGTGGGGATTGCAATGGAGCAAATTATATTCCAGGCACGTATGAGTAATCAAAATGAACCCAATATTACATATAACTAATAATGTACTAGTAAAAACATCAAAAAGCTGTAGTAGATACACCAACAATTTAATAATTTGACCATGTATTAATAATATTAGACTGCACTGGGAAAGGGAATTCTAAATCCAGCCATTCCTTCCCTTCCCCCGCACACAATACTTGCCTTATGGAGCTTTGACTTCCGCAGAATTCCTTCGTTCACTGAAGATAAATATAAGCAAGGAGAAGAGCAGAAAACTGTGACACAAAACCATGGCACCACTTTTAAAAGAAGAACTGGAATTTCATACTGTTATGGAATTCATACATTACGGGCATTTGTATTTCCTTGTATCCTCTGTCTCCTGCCTTCTCCTGGTATCCCCAAGCCTCAGCTCACATCCATAAGCAGGCTGAACGTTAACCCAAATGCTTCTACACAGTTCTCGGGAAATTCATTTGGTAAGACTATAATTACTTTTTCATGTATAATTTATAAAATTCTAAGTAATTTTAAAGCTACTTAAATGGACCAAGATTTAACTTTTTTTTCCCAAGTCTTAAGCCTCATTTATTTGCAAATTTGAACTTTCACTAACTGTTCTGGCTTTTAAGTTCTGTCTTATAAAACTGTCCACACAGATAATAATCCAGGTGCTTCTTTGTTGTTCATTTTAAAATGTCTTCTAGCATTTCTATTTTAACTTTTGGCTGTACAATAAATTCTCAATTGCTCTGTATTAAGAAAGGCAATGTTGGAGGGTCAAGTAATTAGGAAGACCTGAGTTTACATCTTATTCATCATTAGCTGCCTTAAGTCAATTAACCTCTCTGTATTTCCGTTTTCTTTCTTTCTCCCTCTCCTTCCCCTCCCCCTTTATCCCTCTTTCTCTCCCCACACACCGCCCCCCCTTCAGTGGGGCTGGAGACTGAACCCATGACCTTGCACCTACCAGGAAAAATGCTCTACTACTGAGCCACATGCCCAGCCCCTCTGTGTTTTAGTTTCCAATGCTTTAAAATATACACAATAATGCCTACCTCACAGAGACACCAACATAAAATAAGAGGTCATGCTCAGAACACAGTCATTACTAAAATTAGTCATAGCTTTGCTACAAATCAGAACGAAAAGCATCTGTTCTTCCGGACACATCCCAAATTACTTCATGTAAGTTTAGGAAAGGATTTTAAATCTAACAATGTAAATAAGTATATCAGAAAGAAGAGTTCACTCCAAAATCCAAATTAGAAAGTATCAAAATCAACAAAATCAACTCTCTTCCATTGGTTTTCAAATTCTTCTGAGCAATACTATCTTCCTTCATGGAAAATTTTACCTAGTGTCCCAATATATTTCTTTTAAAAGGAAAGGGGAAAACCCCAGACAGACCCCCCCCCCCCCCCCCCCCCAGTGAAGGCTGTTTACACCCCAAGGGTCTCACAGACCTGCACGCTGCATGGAGTTCCGGAACTCTCATGTCCCTGTCTGAAAGTGCTTTCTGTAATTCCATCAAATCTGCACACAGCATGTCCCATAAGAGTTACTTTGGTGCTTCTGCTACTCACCCTCTTCCAAAATACTGGTGCCTCCTCCCTTTGGTCTACTTGATTCCTTAAAGTAAGTTCAAGAGTGTTCCCGGAGGCTCCACAGGAGCCCTGAAGAATCTCAGCCCCCCATGAACTTGGAGCACTTCTCTGTCACTCCCCCAGCCCCTTAGGACAGCATCTTGCTGTCTGATATTACACACTTTAGAGTGCTTGTGTCTTCTTTCCCCAGCTAGTTCCACCCATGAGACCAAGGTCTGTGCTGGCCAGTATCATCAACCCCTACACGAGTGTCTTGAGCAAGGAAAAAAAGGAAAGTCATTTTAGTTCAGCATTGCTGGGGTTATCTAAACCACTGATTCCTCTGAATACAAATAATCTAGTCTCATGTACCTCCAAAACTGACTCTCACTGACCCACACAGTCATCCATCACAGGACCTAAAACTAAACCTTTTTCAATCACTACCATCTTCAAAAAAAAAGAAACTTTTTTTCAGCCAAAATATACAGCTTTACAATTCTGCTATGCACTTGGTGCCATTAACTGTTGTGGTACTATATTACTAACACTAACACGTAACAGTGGGGCTTATTTCTCATGGATAGAGGTTAATTTGATTAAGCTTCTTTGTTCCTTAACAATTTGGAATTCTGGTGTCCCAGGGAAGAAAGCACGCCAGGGGAAGCAAGAGGCGCCAGCAGCAGCTTAGGTGATGCCTCAGACAGGCAAGGGCGACCCCAGGGTCTCCTATACTAACAGGACTGCTCTGGGGAAGGAAGGCAAGGAAGTCACAACAAAGCAACTGAGACTTCTGCAGTATTAAGCTGCCAAAAGAACAGGTTCCTATCTTACAGTTCTTCCATCTGACACTGGTGTAGCACTGAGATGCTTCATACCAACATGTGGCCAATCTCCACACTACAGAGTGCCAGTCAACTAGAAATGGTGTGAGGGCAGGGCCACATCAGTCCTGTCCACTGCTCCATCACTAGCATCCAGCACCATGTGTACAGTCTCACAGGCTCCTTAAGAATATTGTAGGGCTGGGGTCATGACTCAGTGGTAGAGCACTTGCCTACCACATGTGAGGCACTGGGTTCGATCCCCTGCACCACATAAAATAAAGGTACTGTATCCATCTACAACGAAAAATTTAAAGAATACTGTATGGGGTTGGGAGTGGCTCAGTGGTAAAACACTTGCTTACAGAATGTGCAAGATCCTGGGTTCAATTCCCAGTACTGCCAAAAAAAAAAAAAAAAGGTGTGTTATCTATACATACAGAAGTCTTAGAATAGATTAATATACAGTAGCCTCTTAAATATATGCTTATATATTACTGAATATAATCATGGATGGCAAGAAAGAAGCATTTACTACTTAACTTTCACCAACACAATATCATATTGATTTTTTACAATATGACCTGAAAATATAGCTCAAATTTTATGTTAAATATAAGACACACATTAATAAATTTCCCTATCAGGTAAGAGTACATGTCATTATTTCTGACCATAAGCTGAGCTTTCCTTTTAACCAGTTTATAAGAATCCAAAGAAAACACAATTACAATACAGTAGACTCTCCTTGCATTCTGGCAGCACATCAAAAAACGTGTCCCAACAGGCCTGATATTGCATGGTCAGCGAAGAGGAAAAGCGAAAGGAGTCTTCTACTTTGCTGCTCCTCTGAAAAGGGAATCACATTAGGCCATTAAGTAGTCAGATACATTATTTTATTGCTCGCAAAACCCTTGGGTAATAAAGTATGAGTACAAATTGCCACAGGCAGTTTTGGAGGAAAAACAGAACCGTGGGAAACAATGACAGCTGCTCTAGTGCAGCGCTGGACAAAGGCAGGAAAGAGCGCAGTGCATGGGTGGAGGTTCTTCTGCTCGAGCAGAGCACTCTCCACGTGGGAGAAGCTGCTCCATAAGCACAAGACTGCATAATGCAAGCGTAGATGCACAAGGAGGGGAAACGTGGCTAAAGAGCATGTGCACGTCTGAAGAACTGCCTCGAGTCGGAGTCAGTTACACACATCCATTTCCACTCTCTTCTACATAAGTGAGATCGAGGGGATAGCTACAGTGAAAAGCATGTGACTCTTAGAAAAGGGAAATGGGGGGGCACACAGTTTCTTTTGAGAGGCTATAACACTAAAGTCATGAACAATGTTATGATATTTAATTAAATGCACTCTCCTTACAAAACCCTACTGTTTCATCCGTTGACAAAATATCAGACACCCCTACTTACAAATTTTCAACTTTCATATTTCTGCAATAAAAAAGAAAAACCTCTAGAGCAAAAGAGTGGCAACTCTACCAGGTACCAACAGAGGGCGTGCACCGTTTCCTGCAGCCCCTCCTGCGGCTGCCACCTCACCACCAATGGCAAGCCAGGGTCCTGCTTACTTAATCTTCTGGAGTTTTAGTAAAAGAACTGACCCTATCCTGGGGGGGGGGGGGGGGGGGTGTGTGTGTGTGTGTGTGTGTGTGTGTGTGTGTGTGTGTGTGTGTGTGTGTGTGTGTGTGTGTGTTTGGACCCTATCATGTTCAACAAACACAAAGGCAGTGCAAATTTAAAAATATAAGCAAAGAAAGATAAATTATCAATGTTAACAAAAGGAATGAAAAAATAATTAATGTTAATAAAGTAATTGTAGAGGCAATATGAATTCTTAAGACATCAGAAACCTAATGATACATAATCAGCAATCAACAACAAGAGATAAGGAGAAGTTATGAGAAAGAAAACATTACAGTATGAGGATTAGCATCCATCCATGTTCAAATGGTTAGTGGTCTAGTAATATTAATTCAGGAGAATTTAGAGGATAAATAGGAACAAAACAATACAAAGGATGATGCTGTGTCCCCAGTCAGTTCGACCAGTAAGTTCAAGGCCAAATGAAACCTGAACAGCGTAAAATGAGTATGAAGGCAACATAGAGCTCCAAAAAAATCCCTGGAGATCATCAGGTGTGAACTCTCTGCCTCGACAAGTCTAGTCTAGTCCACAGTGTTAGGCCCTGAGATGAGACACTTGGTAGCACTTGTATCAGCAAGTGTACACCCGGGGAACTTAAGGTGGGAGACCAAAGAGTTCTAACCGGGGAGATAAAAATTCCAAAAACATAAAACATTTTGACTGGTTAAAAATAAGCAAGCATACCCCACCAATATTTGTATATTTATTTTTCTAGTCTTCCACGTGTAATCCAATATATCATTGACTCTAAGAAATAGCAACTGTAAACACAATGTCATTTAATTAATTACTAAGAATAAAATAAATAATTCTATATAAGAAATATGTTGGGTGTAGAGGGGATACATCTTCAAGCCAAAAACTGGTATTTTTAAGGAAGGGGGGGTGGGGGAGAAGACACAGTTGTAACATTTTCTCCTTGTACTTTAACAGACTGCCTTTTATACAACAGTCTGGAGATCCTCAATCAAAATATAGTATGAAAGAAGGCAAATGGTAAAAGATATTAGATCTCACTGAAAGCTACTCAATGAGTAAATGAATGCCTTATCTCCAGTGTTACATTTATTACATATCACAGAAACATAACCTGTGATGAACTTGACAAGGAGAAAAGAAGGAAATATTTCTCAAAAAGTACCTCCCCCAGAGAGTTATTCATTAGAGTAATGTTGTTGTAGCAGTAAAGGGGACATATTTAAGATTCACAACAACTGGGATTTGCAGTGACTGACTATACCAGGACATTTCAGTACTCCATCTATAAAATGAAAGGAACAGTTCCTAGCCTACAGGATTAAAATGGGGGACTGAAGTGTATATAAAGTTTCTAGCAAATGCTCTGAACACAGCGAGACCTAATAAATAGCAACAAAAAGATCATTCATTATAATTTAACTCATCTGTTAAATTACCTTAGATTACCTGAGGACTCAGAAAGATAATATGGAAAGACCAACAATGAATATGCTAGCTTCTATGAGGCATGAAGTTCAGGGGGGTGCAAGCTTTGTTAAACTGGCACTGGAAAGTTCTCTATGCCTGCTGTAATCAGCCTCAGATGTGTTTGACAACTGACAATATTAACAGGACAATAAAACACTGTCGACAACACAAGGCCAGAAGAATCTCTGTAACAGCAGGGCTTATTTATACAGTTTTCTTAGCAATAGCTTTTAAAAAGAATTTACCAGTTTAAGTAAGAATTTATTAATAATCTGGTTCTAAGACTGTATTTAGGTCATTAGCATTAATCAGACAACTTAACATTTCTCAAACACAGACATCCCTAACATATTGTTTAGGATTTCTAAAATGAGAAAATAAAAGACGTCTACCTTAGCATAAACCTAAGTGTGGATGACAAAACACTGGCAATTTTGTGGCAAACAGGACAGAAGAATCACTAGCTTATCAATTTACTTTCTGATCCCTGCTGCCTCTTATTTATTGACCTAAGATGCACAATAGCTATTCTCAAAATAAGAAATCTGAATTCTAACTCCTACAGTGAATTGACTTTCCATGCACACTTTATAGAATGTCAATGTGTTGTTTCTGAACTCATAATTTACATTTTAAGGACTCACTTGGTCGCTTGGTACTCTCTCTGTAACTGTGAAGATTCTAACCTGAAATAAGGTCTCCCTGTTGTGTCCAGCCACACACTACCACTGACATCACCCTTTAGGTACCCATGGTGGTCGAAGTTAAGAGCTCATGTCTCTATGATTTAAAAATCTAGTGGGGGGTGCAAGTCCCTAATTTGAGGCCCACAATTTGAGAACTTTGGCTGAGCCTGGGGGATGAGCTGAAATCAAGAGCTGGGTGCTCAGGAGGAACGCAACTCTAAGGTCGTGCAGCACTGCTGTCACAGTGCATCCCAAGAGCGCTGCTCCCCAAGAGTGACTGAGGAAAGCTGAATCCAAGAACTGCAGAGGCCCTATCTCACTGGATTTGAACATCCTCTTCCTCACAATAACCCATAAGCCAGATGCTAGAAAATCAGAACCTCAAGAGAGAAATGGAAGACGATGCAAAAGGAATCTTGGCAGCCCAGTGAAGGTGCTAAGATTTGTGGGTGGAAGCCACCATCAGCTGAGAACAAGCCCAGCTTCCGTCCTTCTCTCTAGTGAATGCTACCTATCCAATCTCTTTAATCTTGAGTCTTGAACAGTTTTCTCAGTTGGCTGGGGTTCCCCAACCAAGATGTGAACTGCCTGGTATAGTGACAAAACCCTGGTGGGCCTACATTCTCGCCCAGGTTGCCCAATCTCAACAGGCGTCTATTAGACCCCACTCAAGTCCAGGTCAGCGAGTTATCAGAGGCTCTGTTCAAGTGGTAGGTAAGAGGGCAGACTCGGGAGCGACCCTGTCTGGCTCAAAGACTAATTGCTGCTTACTAACTTGAGTAAGCTCCTTAACCTCTCTGTACCATACATTTTGCACACATAAACTGAGGGTAATTATTACCAAGTAGGAATATCATGATTAAATAACTACATTTTTGAACCATATTTAGAAAAGTAAAACACGGTGCTTCACAAATGTTATTTCATTTACATAGTTTTATAAAGACAAGGCTATTGGAAAAGAAACACTGCAAGATTATCATTTTTTATTTAACCAGCTTTATAAAAGAAACTAAAACCCTCACAGAACCAGCAGTAATCCATCCATTCACCTATCCTTTAGTGCCTTATAGAGATCCTATACAAAAGACTGGGCAATGAGCTCAACCAATCCGTCATCAATCTAACTTCTGCTAAAGCAGGAGAGACGTGTTGGCCACAAAAATAACTATAAAAATAAGTTACTTCTTGCAGCCCTTGGTTCAAAAACTTCAACAGATTCGGTGTCAGAGATCACTATTTCACACCTTCATTTTATAGGTAAAGAAACTGGTGTTCAGAAAGCATATTTGCACAGAAACATTTTATTTTTTCTGACAGTACAGGGCCTTAACAAATGCTAGGCAAGCAATCTACCACTGATCTATCTCCCTAGCCCTTTTGATTTTATTTTGAGACAAGGTCTTGTCAAGTTATCCAAGATGTCCTTGGACTTGTGGTCCTCCTGCCTCAGCCTCCTGAGTAGCTGAGATTACAGGTGTGTGCCACTGTGCCTGGCTGCAATTTTATATACAATAAATTATTTTATAGTAATTTGATCATCATGTACATTTGGAATTTCTGATCACTTGGAAGTATAATTTAGACACTATTTAAGAAATTTGAGTACTGATAGTATAAATTCATGTTAACAAGTTGAAAATTAAAGAGAGTTCCCTGTTGTTGGTTAATTATAATACACCTAGAAACACCTCTGAAGAAATAAATTTTTTTCACAATATCATCTGTCAGAAGTGGTATTGCTAAGTGAAAAGAGAAATCAATTTTATAGTTCTCATCCTGTGAAGGACTTGTTGACACTTACTTATACAATAACAGTGAATAAGTGTGTAAGTCGCCCTTAAGTATCAACAATCTTTGATCTGTAATTTTGTTTGTTTCATTAATAGAAGTGAATTTGTACTTCTTATTTTACTTTTAATTCCTCCCCGCCTTTTATGGTGGGGGTGAGGGTGAAGTACTGGAGATTGAACCCAGGGGCACTTTACCACTCACCTACACTTCCAGTCCCTTCCCTCTTTTCTTTTTGAGACAGGGTCTCACTAAATTGCCCAGGCTGACCTCAAACTTGCCATCCTTCTGCCTCTGTCTCCCAAGTTGCTGGGAATACAGGACTGCACCACCACACCCAGCTGAATTTCTTTTAAGTATTACAAAGATGAATACCTTTCTTGTGAAGTTTCTAGTACAGACTGGTTAAAACTGAGTTTTGTTTCATAAATACTGGCAATTTTTATCCATCAAACACTTGCACACAGGAAAGTCTAATTAATGGCTTCATTTTTAGTATTTTCTGGATATTCTATTCTATTAATTCATTTGTTACTTTTGCAGTGCTGGGGCTTGAACCCAGGGCCTCACACAAGCTAGGCAAGTGATCTGCCACTGAGCTATACCTCTGTCCCTCATGTTTGATATATTTATGATAATCAGTCAGTTGTTTTTTTCCTTTTTAGCACTGCAGGTTTTCAAGTTCTTTTAAAAAGTTTTTAATGAAGTTACCAAAATGCAGACAAATTATTGTCACTGGGTTTTTTATAAAGCCAACATAAGCATATTTATGTTGCATAAGTATTTTTAATGAGAATGTTGTTTAGTGTTTTTCTTGAGTGCATGTATTCTGAATTATCAGTTTTAGGTTTTTCTCCCTAAAAAAAATGTACTTTCCCAGAATATTTATTATGTTTTTTTTCCTGATGATGTTATTTTACCTAAACATGTAGATGTCACATTCACACAGAGTTGATTCTATACCAAATTGGGTACTGTATTAACCAGTTTTTTTTTTTTTTGTAAACAAATGGGATACATGTTGTTTCTCTGTACATGGAGTAAAGGTGTACCATTTGTGTAATCATAAATTTACATAGGGTAATGTTGTTTGATTCATTCTGTTATTTTTTCCCTTCCCCCACCCCTCCCACCCCTCTTGTCCCTCTATATAGTCCTTCCTCCATTCTTGCCCTCCTCCCTAACCCTAACTCTAACCCTAACACTAACCCCTCCCATCCCCCATTATGTGTCATCATCCACTTATCAGTGAGATCATTCGTCTTTGGTTTTTTTAGATTGGCTTATCTCACTGTAACCAGTTTTTGTGGCTGGTCAACTGGTTCTAAGTATCACAAACTTTTAGACAACTTTCACTTTTTAATACCTTAGAAATCAGTAAATGAATCCCACATGTGGCCTCTTTACACATTAGAATCTTGTCTAATAATTTTTCCATACATACTTGACAATATTAAGTCAACTTCTATAAAGCGTATCATTCAACAAACATTTCGGAGACTAACAGCCCAAAATTTAAATCCCAGATCCATATTACTAGTTTTATTGCCTTAAGAGAGAGATAAAATTTCAATGTCAGTAAAATGAGAATGCTAAGATCTATCTCTGAAGTTTTTATAAGGATTAAGTGAAATGTTCATTTGATTAATCAGTAGACACAAAATGGGCCAGGCACTCTTTTAAGCACATTCTAAATATTAGCTGATTTCTTCCTAATAATTCTATGAAGTAGGATCAATACTTCTCTCTTTTACAGATAAACTAAAACAGAGAAGTAACTTTTTATTTGCCTAAGGTCACAAATGTACTAAGTGGAAAAGGGAGTCTGGTCTCAAAGTTCATGCTCCTAAGCATCACACTAAGTGTCCTCAAATTACCTAAAGCACTCGTCTGGTACCAACATGATGATGAGGATGATAACAACCCAGTGCTCAAGCATGCAGCATGCTAGATGCCCTTAAAGATGGTTTGATGAAGATAACAGAAAATAAAAAAAGTACATCTAGATTGAATTCTCATTGTATAGAAATTTCTAAAGTTATCAATTATATGACATTAGAAATTTAGAATAAAACGTTAATAAATTATTTTAAACCACTGTTTTTTAGCACTGAGAGCCTGGATTTTTCGCTCTGTGACATCGCTCTCTCTGTGCCATCACTCTCTCTGTGACATCGCTCTCTCTGTGACATCGCTCTCTCTGTGACATCGCTCTCTGTGACATCGCTCTCTGTGACATCGCTCTCTCTGTGACATCACTCTGTGACATCGCTCTGTGAAATCACTGCGACATCACTCTCTGTGACATCACTCTGTGACATCGCTCTCTCTGTGACATCACTCTGTGACATCACTCTCTGTGACATGGCTCTCTCTGTGACATCACTCTCTGTGACATCACTGTTAAATGATGTTAAGTGAATCATTGTTAAATGAATACCACCAATAATTACCAGTTAAGATTTTGATCATACCACTATTTAGCACTCAACTGTAATTATAAACTAAAGATTCTAATTTTTAAAATACCTTCAAAATTTTAATGGACACAGTTGTTCCTACTTTAAGGTACAATATGACATTTCAATAAGTAATTTTTAAAATATTAGAGTACACTTTTTTATAAAGATTTACAAGATTAGTAAATTTACGACTTTGCCTTATCTTTTAAAAAAATCATCTTTCCTAATTAGTAAAGTAATACATGTTCACTGTATTAAAATGAAAAAAAATATATACAGGAGTATAGAGAAGACCAACCAATCACGAACTGCTCAATATCATCTTTACTTCCCAACACAGTTTGAGACAATTCACTTTCAAATAATGACAGTTTCTTGAAATATCATGAATCAAACTAATTATTGTCAAGACACTTGAAGAAAGAAATGTTCTTCAACTAGAGTTGAGACACATTAACTCCATTTAAAATTGTTTCAATGAATGCTTTCCTCCACTTCTTATGCCTTATGTAAACTAAGTTCAGATGAAAGAATGACTGACTGACTTCAACTCACCAAAATGTTTTTAAAAACAAAACATATTTGATAAAGTGACAGTTCATATGTTTTTGAAATGGATAACTAACTAACCACAAACCTGGAATTAAAATTCATTCTTGTCGACAGCAAAGACAAAGACAAATCACTCAACCAGTACCACCCAAGCATAACATGATCTACGGTAGTTCCAGAGATGCTAACGAAGTAGAACGAAAAGGTAACTTTGTTTTTGGAAATACAGTTTCCTATGAAAACAAACTTTCAGGTAGAACCAATACTAGATTAATATCTAGTCGATAAGGCATCTATACTTTCAGTATATTAACATTAATTGTCGCAGAAAGGCCAACATCAAAATCCAAACCTGATTATCAGCAAATAAAAGGAAAAGAAAATAGCTACATAAAGTAGTCAAGTAAATGGTACCTTCTCCCTCTCTTCCAATCCCATTGTAATGGCAAACACGGATAGTCATGGAATTTTTCCAGGTTTTTAACCATCAAATCTCAAGGCTATTTTGATATTATTTTATTTAACTCTAATTTACAGGGCAAAGACTATTTCTGTATCTTTTAGTTTTCTAAACTAGCAGCAATTGATATTTAATGTTCAAAATGATCCTCTTAAATATCTTTTATTGTCATTTTGAATTTGAAGTCTTATCAGTAAGTTCAAATCAGTCAGATTAGTAAAAGTACTCCAATATTGTAGTAATTCAGTATTCCAACTAGTTTGGGGAAATGTCTCCTTACACCTTATTAATTTAACCTACAAAAGTTGATTTAATCATCTTACATAATTTAGTGTTACTCAAGCTACCACTGTTTTTTATTACATACTCAAATAGTTTTCTAAGCAAGTTCTTGATTTCCTATTTAAAGATTAAACAGACTTGTCACTGTGCAGATACTCTTCATTAAGGACTTTTATGTACTATTTTTAACTACAGTGTTAAATCCCAAGGAATATCTTCATCAGATCATGAACAGTGATGAAACAAAGCAAGAATTCTGGAGTTCCCATAAACTTTATACATATCTCTATACGCATGGCTGACTGGTATGTTACATAATATTTTATATCAAGGTGATGGTTAAATTCACACCTCAGTCTGTGCCAGTAAATATTATTTTACAAGGGCAATATATTCTCTGTCCCCTTCAAACTACAGCACCACAACCAAAATTCCCTTTCTGTCCCATTCCCCATTTCCAGTCATACCACCCTTATATAGGAACAACTACAGGTTCATAAATCAGCTCAAAGTAGCATACAACAACGGGAATTATGATCTGATTTGAAATATATAAGATTAGATTTTTATTCATACTGCATGTTGACGAAGCAATCCTGGCTCCAATATGTTATTTTCCACATTTATAAATTTTCCCTTTTAATTGAAATCAGTGGGCTGGGGATGTACCTCGGTGGTAGAGTACTTGCCTAGAGTGGATTCAAGCCACAGCACCACAAATAACAACAACAATGGGAGGGAAAGGATTAATAAGAAATCTGGAACTAGTGTGCACCAAACAACACAGTGCATAAGTAGATTCTCATATGCCTGCTGGGAAACATCATCAAGACTAGATATGGAACAGCAGCTTCTCAAGTATAAACAGCTCGATGCTCAGATTCTCTGGTGATAGCATGAAGGTAAAGTCACACACATTTATTCTGAGAAAAGACCTTATAAATGATGTGGTCCAGGGGCTGGCATTGTGCCTCAGTGGTACAGCACTCACCTAGCATGTGTGATGCACTGGGTTCAATTCTCAGCACCGAACACAAATAAATAAAAGTTCATCAACAACTAATAAAAATATAAGAAAATGATCTGGTCCAACCCTCATGCTTTTTAAATAAAGTATAGTGAAAATAAAGAATTAGTTTAAATGTTTTCAATCCAAATATTCAAGCACCTATTATAAGCTGGGTACTCATTCAAGGATTAGATTCTGCAGAGATTTCTTTAATATGCATACAAAACATTTCTTTTTATGATACACACTTTACTTTTAAGCCGATAAAAGAGCTGAGAGGCAATAAGAATTAGTGGCAAGAACAGAAATCTAAGCACTGAAACCACTTAGAAAAATTAAATAGCGCAGAGTTTTATGTAAATCACTTAACTTCTCATTTATAAAGTGAAGGAGCTGTCTTAACTCATGGGTCCTTCCAAGAGCAGTAACAAACAAATTAGAATCATCTGCTAAAAAATAAGACTGTATAGTCTGGAAGTCTACATTTGGTGACCGAGAATTTGCATTAAAATGGAAAGTGGTTAACTTTGCTTAATTTTATGGCAGATTATAAGTAAAATTGTGTACAGATCCAGCAGTGGAATCTTCTTAAAGAATACATGAGACTGTTCACGGTGAACATTTCTGGTGAGTGGAACAAGGGAGAGCCGAAAGGAAAGAGATGGACTTTAGTTTTTCACCTTACTGCCTTCTAAACTGCCTAATTTTTTCATGGACAATTACTATCTTTGTACTTTTTTAAAAACTCCACTTTAAAAAAAATGTACAAGCACTTAGATCATAGAAGGCACTATAGTGTGTCAGAAAGTACAATCAACCAGAAAAAGAAGAGAAAGGATTTCTAGCCTGGTTCTGTCTACATCTGTGACCTTGGGAAATAGATCTGAGTTCCAATAATCTTACTTTCTTATGAAAATAAGGAGACTGCTCACTGGTCACCATCCCACTGGACTCAGTTTTATATTAAATCATCTTAGGTTAGTATTCTCTCCTTCATTCAGTATATTCATCAGACACTAGAAGAACAGCAGACACTAAACAAATGTAAATGAGTGCAAATAAATTTCCCTATTATGAAAATAACAAAAATTTAAAAATCAGAGTTCTGGAAATGTTTAATTTGCTGAAGAAAAAGGAAGAAAGACTACAAGATAAAATAGTAAAAGCCCAAAATTTATTACTCAGAAAGGGAAATAAATAGATGTTCAGATCCTAACCTGAACTGTTTTATCAGAATGCCTTCCAAATATGTCTGTAGCAATTAATTTTTTAAATCATCTAAATCACATAATTGCCACCTCTGTCTTGTTTTGTAATTGATTGAGTCAATACTTTATTTCTGTAAATACCGATTCCATTACTGCTCTCCCTAATGATAGATCTTAATGCATGAAAACATTCTTTTCAACTTTACATTCATCCTACAACAGAAAAGTAAGATGTGTGTAACTGCATTTTTCTTCCCAGTTTTATGTAATTGATAACAGGGTCATGTGGTTATCAAAGCAGCTTTTGCATAATTTATTATTAATACATTTTTCTATTACAGCTTTGTCCCCAATTCACATCTTTTAAATAAAACATATTATTAAATATTAAAACTTAAAGTCTTCTTTAGCATTTAAAATATGCCCAATCCGGTTTTTTTTTTTTTTTTTTTTTTTTTTAAAGAATACTCTTATTCTCAAATCTCATGAGGAATGGATAAAATGAATAAAGGTAGGGTAACATTTTTTTCTCTGTAATTCTAGGTTTCACTAAATGTTACAAATAAATCAATCTGTCCTGCAAAGCAAATCCTACATTTTATCATACAATTAAGCACCAGTCACTGAATTTTTAGGAAAACCTGTGGAGAGAAACAGAAAGGCTCACCCTCCACACCCTGTTCTTGGTTCCTTTGACTGAAGGACTCAGACTGATTGGAGATACTTGACCACACTAAAGATTTCCAGTGTGACAGCTGTACTGGAAGACAGGAACCATGTGACGACCGCAAGGGAGTCCTTGACTGAGCAGCATTGGCTTAGCCCCTCAGGGTAAGTGCGCAAGCCACTGCCTATTAATTGAGAGAATGTGCAGGGAGAGGAACCTCTTTCTTCCTCCTAAATATGCATTTAAATACACTGGTTGGAGCTTTGTTGTGCAAGCAAGGTTCACAAAAGAAAAGCAGGATTAGGAATCTCCTTCAAAGTCTTGAATGCTGCTATCTCTACGGTCTTTGTGCCTGGTCTTCACAAATAGTTTTTCCATTGTTTGCAGTTAGACTTTTCTTTCTAACACAGAGGCTAAAAAAGTGAACCACCACTATTTTTTGTTTCTTCTTTAATCACTTCACACTTAGCATTGAGGAAGACAGTAGTTGTTTGTGAAGATTAAGGATCAGATTGCTCTAGCTGCTCCCTAGTAGCAGTGTGACCATGGGCAAGTTAGTTATCCTCCGCATCTCAATTCCCCTAATTAGAATTTGGAATATTATACTACTACCGCTAATCCCACAGGACTGTTGGAGAAGTAATGAGACACAAAGTACTCTACAAGTAGTTTGCTAAAGGTCCTGCCCTTCCCCTTAATGCACTCTTAGCTACAACACTTTCTAGATCTGTGTTAGGTGATTCTCTAGGACTCCATTTCCTCAGTTATAAAACCAAAGAAAATAACATAAAACTATGGGTATGTAGTAAAGACTAAAAATAATTTAAGCACTTAGCACAGTATCTGGACAAATGCTAGTGCTGACAAATATTTGTTCCCTTTTCTTCCAAGGTAAAGCTATGCTACAGAACATCTCTACCTTGGTTGTTTTTTTATTCTACCATTTCAATTTGTCTTTCCATACACATCTAAACCTTTACTGTGTGAGGATTTCGGGAAACAAGACTTCCTTTCTGTTGGTACTGTCCCTTTAAGTTTAAGGTGCATGAAGACTGATTAAACCTATGTAGAGAAGCGATAGTGGCACCAGAGAGCATCCTAAAGAATATACCTTAATGCCATACAGGGCTTAGGTGCTTCTCAAATGCATTAGTATGAGATTCGCCCCCACAATCCTCAAAAGATCAATAAGGAAACATAGAAAACTGCAGACTCTAAATGCTAAAATGTCTGGCAGGGATCAAAATACAACAATACAATGCACTGGCTGACAACAAGCCATGTTAATAAAGTCTGCAGAAACAAGGAGTTAAGAACAACCAGGAAAAGTTATACATGAATAACTGTAATACAGTAACAAGTCTGAACTGGATGCTCAAAAGAAGGATTGGTTTTTCCAAGTTGTTTTTTTTGTTTTTGTTTTTTTTTTGTTTTTGTTTTTTTGTATTTTTAAAGCATTTTAAGTCTTTAATTCTCAAGACCATGTTTAATTGTGGCTCTGGAATTTTGCAACTCTTAAATTCTAACTCAAAACTATCTAATTTTTCAGCCAGTACCAAAATAATACAAGTTTCTGGTCTCATGAATTATCACAATCATTCTAAGCTCCAATTTTTAGAACTTTATTACAGTTCTAAACCTACTATATTGATACTTCATGCCTTGGATTTCCAATCTCATTCTTTGCCTGTATTCATTCATAGTATATAAATAAAATCATCCATAATCTACCACTGTGGCATAAGGCAGTACAGTGCCTGCAAGCAAAATTCACTAGCAGCTGAACTACCACCACAAATGAACATCTAGACAGTCTACATGCATTCCTTAGTACAAGCGTGTGGTTTCAGTCATATACAAACCCTGCAAAGAATTCACCATCTTTTACATACTTTCAGCCCACAGGCAGAACAGAAATTGACATAAAAGAATTTCGGATCACTTGAGGAGTTCTACCATCAGAGCAACCTCTTCATAGCTTCCATTGCTGCTGAGCGTGTACTTTCCTGTCTTGTCAGTCAAGTGCTTCCCGGGGACACCACAGTAAGTGCCTTTGCTACTGCTGTCTTCCCCTTCAGGATTCTACCCCAAGCCAATCAGAGCACACAGATACGTCAAAAGCCACTTCTACTACATGAATCAATTCTCTTCACTAGAGTTCACATTAATACCTCTCTGTTATCAGCTTTAATTATTATTTTACAGACCAAGAGAGGAATTATATCTGGTGTCTTACCTCTAATTGCTTTAAGTATTTATGTCTTATCTTCCTAATAATACTAAGTTCCTTGGCAGGACTTTGTAAAGTTATTTTATTCATGCCCACTAAAAGCCAAAGCAAGATTTTTTTTTTAACTACTGTTAGAAAAACAACTCACAGAATAAAGATAATAATGCAAATACATTCTGAAAGTAGTAAATGAGGTAGAACCAGTGTTCAAAGGGAACATAAAGAATCTTCTTGCTTTCCAACAGTTGATAGTTCCAAATGCATATGTGTGGATGGAACTTCAACATTCCATCACAATTAATTAAGTAAAATAAAGCAACGGAACAATGAACAGAACTGTGCACCATTTGATATACTATCTGTACAAAAACCAAATATTTGCATATATTCACACTGACCTCGGGAAGAATAAAAAGAAACAGGCAATGGGGTTTCACAATAGGAGAAAAACTGGGTGGTAAGGCATAGATGTAAAAGAGAATTTTTTACCATATTGTGTTGTCTAAATTTGGTACCATATGTATATTCCATTCCAAATAATAATTTAAATAGGGTAAAATTACTACTTAGCCTACTTTCCTGTTGGAAGGAAAACGTTTTCATTTGTATACATTTTAGTGAATTAGTAAAAGAATGAGAATGTTTTGTTCTGCATATAATCTACTATGATTAATATTTGACAATCAATCATTTCCTGGGCAACTAAGGATATTCTAAATGGTAGCCCCTATAAAACTTGATAGTGAGGTAAATTATTTTAATAATTCGTTTATAATCAATACTCAATTCTACATTAAATTTACAATTGCAAACCTCATGAGTAAAAGCAGCATGAAGAACTGAGAAAAACAACAATTGTGAAGACTAGAAAAAAAAATGGATTTGAATACATTCTCCTCTACTTTGTGGCTGTGGACTCTCAGCTAATCAACCTGCCTGGACATCAGCTCCCTCCTGAAAGCAGAAGACAGCAAATTATAGCCCCAAGGTCAATTCCATCCTGCACATATTTCTTATAAGATAAAACTATAACCCATACTCATTTGCTTATGTATCATCTATGGCTGCCTTTGCAGTACATTGCCAGGCAACTGACTTTGACAGAGACCACATTCTTGACAAAGCTGAAGATGTCAACTGTCTGGCCCTTCACAGAAAAAACTGACCTGTCCCTGCCCAAGATTAAAATGTAAATAAACCCCAACCACACTACAATTTTCTAAGCTTAAGAATATAAAGCTGCACTAAAACAGACAGCAAGTCAAAACTATTCCAGAATAACATTTAGACATTATTTATCTTTTTCACTTTAATTGTTTTTCAAGTATACTGTACAAAGGAGATTTCCAGAGGCTATATGACATGTGATGTCACAACAGACTACAATACAGCTGTTTTCCTTTAAGTCAGACATTTAAGAGATTTGCCAAAAACAGTGCCACTATTCTCACTAAATATTTGCCCTGGAAAGTACTTATTTTCATTTTTAAAAAATAGGCTATGTTAACATATAGTGGGATTATTGGTATTTTAAAGTCATAAACATTTTCCCTTTTCTGCTTTAATTTTTTAGAGCAATATATTTATAAATATGACTCACATAAATAAAAGCTCCCTGGGGCCCTAAATAATGTTTATAGGAGTTCTGAGATCAAAAAGTTTGAGAAGGATGCTATACTGCAGTTGAGTGCATACATGGGCATGATCAACAGACCAATCAGAAGAGTCAGGCCAAGGCGAATGACCCTCCCTATACGCTTGGCAGGGTTTAGACAGACTAGAGGACATAATAAGACGATCAGTGACACCACCACCAGTGGCAGGCAGTTTATGGAGAGAAATCTGACAAATCCAATCAGATGTTCCCAAGGGTGCTTATTAAGAGATCTGATTCAAAAATATGAAATAAGGCAAAAAGAAAATAGCATGTCCCTTCAACCGACACACAGAAAGGCCCATCCAAGGATTATCTAGCACCCAAACTGTGCACCAATGCACCCCAGAACACTGCAGCATATTCACAGGGGTGTCACAGGATATTTCAAATTTTTGAATGAAATAAAGCATCTGTCAGGGAACAAGTAAACTATTAGCTCCAGGAAGCTCAGTTTCATCAGACTGTGAAACTCCCTGTGGAACTGGTTTCTCAATGGTAGAGGCAATATGAAGTAAAATCAACAAAGACCAAAAATGAGGGTGGTAATGTTCAGTATGATCTAAGATTGTGAGAAG
This sequence comes from Sciurus vulgaris, assembly GCF_902686455.1. NCBI lineage: Eukaryota > Metazoa > Chordata > Mammalia > Rodentia > Sciuridae > Sciurus > Sciurus vulgaris. The sequence continues at coordinate 141,492,589 of NC_136468.1, read as the reverse complement.
TGGCCAAGCGTTCAAGGGGCACGCAGGTCCTGTTAAGCAACTATGGTTATTTTAAAATAAATAAACATATTACTTGTTCAACAGCTCAGTTGTTGGTAAGTAAACACTCACTGACTTATTTGGACCTAATTATTTAGTAAGTAGAACTGTTAGGTACTTCTTTTGATCTAGGATAACCCTGGGGGGTGGGGGAAGGACACTAAGTAGTCCATGAACCAATAGTTTGGGAACTTCTGTTTTAGGGAAATGAACTTTGCCCAACTCATACTCTATGATTCTAAAAATCCCAGATTTAGTGACATTACATATTAACTTGTAAATTTTTGTCCAGTTCAAATAGTTTCTGTCCTGACAAAAAGACAGCCCAATGATGGTTATTGGTCCTGAAGATATTAACCAGTTTTGTAGGTAACTCAGCAATCTTAATATTTGTATAAATTTTCTATAAAGAAAATAACTTAAATGCTCTTTAAACTGCTTCTACATCATGCCTGTTACCTTACTAATCAATGAGTTTTTTAAATGTTTGACATTTTGCTCATTTGATATTTACATTTTAATCCCAATTTTACATCTCAGCAAAATGGACTTCAGTATGCTGAAGTTGTCCTTATCCCATGTGAGCAAGAAATAACACTATTTTCAAAAGCCAAATTTTAAGGATTTCACTAATAACCAAGCACTTGGGAGCAAGGTATGTATTAGAACATACAGTTTTTCAAAAAAGACTATGTACCCCCATGTTAAAAAATAGATATATCTATGTTAGAATATAATTAAAATGTCTTAAATTATCTGTGGTTTTAGTAAATCTAGTTTTTAGTACATATATTTGATCATTTCATAATCAGAAAATACATAAAAGACTTTTTTAATGTTTGGGATTTGGAAATAAATTTCCTACAAGGAAAAATTTTAACTTTACTCATTACACAGAGGACTAAAGAACAATTGGGCACATTCTAGTACTTTCTAATCCCTGTCAAACATGCTTATTTAAATCATTCTTTTCACCTCAAACTACAGAAATGATAGTTATGCTCAAGAAGGAAACAGAACAGAAAAATCTTTCCTTTTTTTTTTTGGCATCCCTAGAAATCGAGGGTGAACAAAGTCAATGGAAGTAAATGCGTCTCTAGATGTGTCGAATGATGCCCATCTACAACAGAAATGAAATACATTTTTAAAGGAATGTGTTTCTATCCTCATCAGATAACTGTGATTACTAGATCTACTCCTACATGGATGGTATGGCCCCTGGACTACCTCCCTTCATTATCCAGAGTAGATATCTCAAATTACACACAAGACACTTGGCTCAATACTATCTGGGACTCCCATTTACAGGAAAAATATCAAAAATGAACTAATAAACTTGTAATGAATCCTAACAGTTAAAAGACCTGATCTAAGACCAAAATTCAAACGTATAGAAATACTTGATCTAAGGAAGTGAAGTTTAAGGAAATTCTATCATCTGAGTTAAATGAATGGTTAATAGAAAATATGACTTGAATGTACATTAACAATATCAAATGATCTAAAAGAGGAAAAATAAATTATATTAGAAGCTATCCCTGAATTATATGATCATTTAATTTTGAAAAGTTGATAGGTATGATTTTTAAAATATTGAATAATACAAAAAGTGCTAAGAGAACCTAGGAGATCATTATGAAACAGGAGTTAAAAGATTTGCCCAGGCATTCATTCAGTCAGGTTAACTCATTTAATCCTAAAAACAACAGATGCGAACGGACTTTATCATCGTTATCATCACTCCTACTCCAGGTTTTGGAAAAGAAAAGCATAGGAAGAAGCAGGGGGATCCAACACACACACCATGATGAGCCGTCAAGTGAGAGCCTGCACCCTAAAAACACAACCAGAATGGGTGGCTCTAAGAACGTTCTAAGCTTGCGTCATTTACTTCTAAATGAGTCGTCAGTTATTGGTTGATAAACCTAGAGAATGTGCATCACTTTCCTGAAAAAGTGCACAAGCAGTCCTTATCCCTAAGTTGGAGATCTATGATTCTGAATGTCTGGGCATGAGTCAGGGCATCTGGCCCCCATTCATTTGCCTCACTCTATGTGGCTGTGCTCTCGCCTCAGCTCCCACTTAGCCCCTCAGCAGCCTCAGCTATGTTTGAAAATATCTGACTTGCTCAAAAGCTCCAGGTGGTACTGCATTCCTCCTTAGTTAAAGGAGATCACATGTACAAGGTGTCAAGGTTCCAACCGAAAGATTCTCCATGGTGTACTCAGAAGACCCCTGAAACACGGAAAGCATGACTTTTACAGTGAATCACAGCACAACTCCAGAAATCTTGGTTCCACAGCATCTAGAGAATGTGCCCTGAACTCTACTTCACATGCCAAGCCATGTTAAAACACACCGATAATATTGGTCTTCAATTGAAGAATCCTTTAGTTTGGAATGTACTAAAATATATCATGAAGTTTTTACCAGGCATTTCTAGAACCATGTGTTTCTAAGGGTTGAGGACAAATGATAGGGCATGCAACTATTAAAGTTGTGTTCTTTGGTAATTCACATTCTTGAACCTATAAAACATGCCTGAAATGTTCAAAAGTAAGTTCAAGACAGTACATATTCAATTTGATACTTAACTGATGATCATGGTTCAGTCAATACTATAGGTTTTTAGAGAGTGGCTAAACGGAAATCTGCAAGGTTGATAAGGTGAACGTATCTTTGTTTTCACACTAGTGTTAAGAAATACCACACTGTCATGTTCTTTCACTAAGGAATTCTAGTTGCATGTGTAGTGAAATTTAGGCCCAGAAATATTACTCAATATTACTAAGCACACAAGACCAAGTCATTAGCAGAAGAAAATTATTTATTTCAAAGTGGTGAACTGTTATCAAACGTAACACAAATATTTAGCCAACTGTCTTCAATTATATATACCAAGAAATTCCTTTGTATCCTAACAGTCTCAGTACCAGGTATTATATAAACATTACTGTTCAATGAGGAGCACATAATAAACCTTCAAATAATGCCCAACAATGTTCCCTCTAGGGAAGGACCTCTTCTTTATATGTGGCATGTAAATATTTCAAAATGTGCTGTGTCTATTTCTACTAGCAGAATTACAATTCATAGTCCAGTAATACAGGGACCAAGTCCAACAGGGTAAACCCTATTGTCACATATGCTTTCTACTAAAGAATACTTTAGCTAAATAAGAATCATAAAGAGCCCAACTGCTCAAACTTGAACCACTCAATAATAAATAATACCAATAAAAATTAGGCAAATATAAGAATAAACACATTTAAATATGGATGTTTTAAAGATCATTTTTAACATTAAGATGAGAATGGTGAAGAGACTTTTGGTTTTAATAATATAACTCAATATTTTGTTTTATGTTAGATGACTTTTCAGACCTCATTTTCCATTTTTATCCTAATTAGATCTACAAAGGTAAAATATGTTCCATTCAGTTCAACCCAACTTTTAGTATATTTTGAGCTGGGAATCATAGTAAATGGTGAGTAGAATAAAAATAAAAATAATGATGAGTACTGGACACCAAAATAAATATGTGTTTTTAAAAGATTCAATTTAGGAATAATATAGGAATGGGAAAAGGAGGAAGGACATTAAAATCTTACCCTCCATCTTATAAATTCAAGAGAGAACTAAAACAAGGCACACACAAAGGGGTGGGCAGTAAAAACAGGCTACTGATAAATTTAGAGGTAAAATCTTTGAGGAAACCATGGGAAAAGTTTCCTTAGGGAAGCAGTTCCAAGAAGAGAGAGAAAAGGTGACTTTCCAGGGAAGACAGGAAGGGGGGCAGAGAATGAACATGAACAAGAAAACGTGAGTACAGCTTCTGCTGGGAATCACAAGAGCAGGGACACAGGGAACTTCAGACCACACCCACACCCAGGTGACAGCATGCTGGGAGAGGGCCCAGGAAGCAGTCTAACAGAGGAGCATGCCAGGGAGGGGGTTGGAAACAAGGAACCCAAGTCAGCAGACAGGCAGAAGCTGATAAGATCAGAGCAGACAAGTCAGATTCTTCAGAGCCACAGCTTTCTATGTATTTTAGCCAAAAATATTAAGCTTTTATACTTCAACTCCACACAATTAATAAAATAATAAAGCATGTTTGCCACACTCTGACAAGTTCTCAGAGTTAAATGTAATAATTTCTAAGAACCACACAAAAGATTTATTTTCATATCATTTAACACTCTAAATAAATAAGACAAATTGTTATAATATACAAACTCTCAAAGTTTTTCCTGATAACAAAAAGTTTGGCAACAGACTTATAATACTAGCGAATGTCATATTTTAAAATTCATACAAGGGCTGGGGTTGTGGCTCAGGGGTGGAGCACTTGCCTAGCACGTGTGAGGCACTGGATTTGATCCTCAGCACCACATATATATAAATGAATAAAATAAAGGTACTGTGTCCATCTACAAAAATAAAAAAAGAATTCATACAAGAAGGTGATCTCAAATATTTAGTAAAAGTATTTTTAGAAATAGAAACTAGCTTATGTTAATATTTCAGGACTAAAATCAATATACAATAAATTTATTATATTGTCATTTATTTGGAATCATAATAGAAATACATACTTCTTCTAATGCAAATTATATATGAATACTGATCCAATATTTTAATAGCAAGTTTCCTCTTATAAAGAAATTATAAGAATCATAAAAGGGCTTTGTTCTCAATGTTTCATCAATGTCACTACTGCCATTTTCAGTGTTATTACCTCCAAAGCCACCATCAAACAATCCCACACTAAGTCCTATGCTAGACACCTCATTCAATTTTAAATCATTCCCTTTTCACAAAACAACACCTCGGCTCAGTGATTTTCAGTTGAATGGTACTAATTTATTTGTTTTTGCAGTACCATGAACTGAACCTAGGACCTTGCACGTGCCAGGCAAGCAAAAACATTATTGTAACTATGCTTAAGTAGGGTAAGGAAAATACGTTCATAGTGAATACATAAATAGGAAATCACAGATGAGAAATTAAAATGGTAAAAAATCTTGGAAATTACAGAACTGAATATTACTATGAAAAAAAAAAAAAAACCGTACAGGCAGGCATGGTGTCTACACCTGTAATCCCAGCAGCTTGGGAGCCTGAGGCAGGAGGATTTCAAGTTAGAGGCAAGCCACAGCAATTCAGCGAGACCCAAAGCAATGTAGTGAGACCGTGTCTCAAAATAAAATGGGCTGGGGACTTAGCTCAGTGGTTAAGCACCCCAGTTAAAGAAAAAAAGAAAGAAAGAAAGAAAGAGAGAGAGAGAGAAAGAAAGAGAGAGAAAGAAAGAGAGAGAAAGAGAAAGAAAGAGAGAAAGAGAAAGAAAGAAAGAAAGAAAGAAAGAAAGAAAGAAAGAAAGAAAGAAAGAAAGAAAGAAAGAAAGAAAGAAAAAGAAAGAAAATAATCTATACATTTGACAATCTTGTAAACTGTCAGTACTTCTTTGAGAATTTTCAGAATGTCTTCTTTGATGTCTATGCTGCAATACTGTTCTAACTATAGTTACATAAACTAGAAACTCAGTGGAAATGGAAAGTATAATACCTTCTAAATGCATATTTAATATTAGAAAACTAATAATTAATTTTTAAAATGCATCATAACTTTTAGAATGAATAATATAGGTAGCAGAGATATATGGTAGCCTATAATCAAAAATTATAAAAATCTCAAGAGTCTCACATTTTTGAGCCACACTGGAAAATTAATTTATAATTGGGGCTAAAATTTTCCAACTCAAAATTAAGAAAAAATTTCCCTTCTCCATCACTGACAATCTTTGAAGTCTCACTTTGAAAATAAACACTCAAACATGTAAGTTAAAAATACCAATATTATAAAAAATAGCAGCAGTCATATCCCTCAGACAAAAAGTCAGTTTTTAACCTGCCATAAAAATTTCCCCAATGTAACTGAGATGTTAATGAGAAATCAGAACTGTAACCAACCTTAAAGGGGTGTGTGCGTGCGTGTGTATGTGTGTGAACATGTATATTTATATATGTATTTTATTTTTTTAAGAATTTTTTAGTTGTTTATAGACCTTCACTTTATTCATTTATTTGTATGCAGTGCTGAGAAACAAACCCAGTGCCTCACACATGTGAGGCAAGTGCTCTACCCCTGATCCACAACCCCAGCTCCTGTTGTATTTTATGCAGGTTTTTTTATGGGGGGGGGGGGTTGCTGGGGTGGGGGCGGGGGGGGGGGGAAGGCTATGGATTTAACCCAGGAGTGCTTTACTACTCAACTACATCTCCAGTCTTTCCAATTTTATTTTGAGACAGGGTCTCACTAACTTGCTGAGGCTGGCCTTGAATTTGTGATCCTCCTGCCTGATCCTGAGGAGTCACAGGCATGAGCCACCACACCTTGCTATTTTACACTTTTTTCTTAAAGCTAATATACTTCAGCAGAATGTACTGTAAATACATTTACAAATAGAAGAGATATATGCATTCATTTTAAAATATAGCTAATTTCCAGAATAATCAATTTCATTCATCTATGAGAATGATACTTGTTATACTACAATATCCTTCTGTGGAATTCAGTCTATTAATTGATCAGAGAAACTTACTATGAACAACATCCTTAAAGAGAATGCGATATGAACAAACTAAACAGTGCTGCTTCCTTCACACTCCCAAAAGGTTAATCATTTGAACCTCTGTTATCATTTGGATATGAGGTGTCCCCCAAAAGATTCTGTGTTAATGCAGGAATGGTAAGAGATGAAATGATTAGATAATGAGAGCTATAACTTAATCGGTGGATTAATCCATTAATAATATGATTAATGATTTGCAAGGACTACTGTGCTGTGTGTGATAGCTGTAGGCTGGTACCGTGTGCTTGGAGGAAGTAGGTCATGGGGTAGAGGTGGATGCACTTTGGGGATGTATATTTTGTCTCTGGCAACCCACTCTGTTTCCCAGCTGCTATGGTGGAATTTTCCTCCATCACACCCTTCTGCCGTGACATTCTCCCCCACCTCAGGCCCAGAGAGATGAAGTCAGTGACGATGGACTAAGACCTCTGAAACTATGAACCAAAATATACTTTTCCTTCTATAAGTTATTCTTGTCTGGTATTTTGATCACAGTGATGAAAAGTTAACTAACACAACCTCCATTCTTTCACACCGATCCTTCAGTTGACTATTCTCCCCAACAAAGGAAGTGACCTTCTGCTAAGAAGGCATCTTATGCAAAAGTAAAACACGTAGTCAGCTATGTTATAAACCTATAGAACACCTCAACTGCCACTTGGTATATACATATATTATTTTCCTGTTCTCTTCCTAATTGGATTATAAACATCATTACTGAAATTAACATAATCTTTCACCTCCAGAAATGTTCTTTTATAACTTGCTTATCTGCAGGAAGAATAATATCAAATTCCTTTCATTGGTGGATAAAGGAGTTACTTTCTGCTTATAGCAAAACCAAGCACAATGAAGGCAACATGGTTTTTGTGAGGCGTGGGAGGACGTATGGAGACAGGTGCCTAGACTTTACGATTTTCATAGAATCATAGAATCTGAAAGCTAAAAGACATTTTAGAAATAATAACTGCTGAAACCAAAGACCAGTAAGCCCCATTGGTCAACTTGTTAACAGAAGATCATCCCTATTTCTGGATGGATGGTCTAGTGCACAGGGAGACGTTTGTTTTTAGCTTAGTTTCAATCCTCAGGCAGGATTTAAAAAGGAAGAACAATAATGGTATTCCCTCAATCTCCCCAGTACAGCTAAAACACGTTTATCTCTTGATTTAAGGTATTACAAATCCTACTTAAAAGACAATAATAAACACATTTTACTTGCAAATTAAAAAAAAAATCAATGGATGATGTACATGTACATTTTTAAACCACCAATAGGACAAATGAAAAATAAAAACTAATAACCATGACTTCTTTTAGGATTTTCAGAAAAGGGGGAAAAACAACTAAAAGGGCTACCTGGAAAGTATACAGTTTTTTATCATCATCTCTGAGTCAAGTGGTCTTTCAATTTAACACTCTCTCTTTAATGCTTGATTCCGAAAGTACACAGCAGAGTATCTGCTATATGGAAGATACTTTTCTACTATTATAATTTTATCATAAGCTTTTATTAAATGTTTGCCTCTACTCTTCCTGGAATAGTTTCAGTTTGCAGGTATTTGTAACAACTACGGCAGGAACTCTAGGTTCAGTATCTTTATTTCAATTCCCATTTAAAACTCACTCCTTGGCAATCTGAATTTGGCCATCCGCCAAAAGTGATCGTCTGTGGTCGTCATGGCTGCATGAAGGCCACATGCAGCAGTCCTTTTCTGGTAAGTGCTTCACATGGCCTCTATGGCAGACGCGGTTAATTAGTCTTGAAACTTTCAAATTCCAGTTTTGTTGACACCAGTCTCCCCTGGTTCTCATTTCTAGTTGACCCTTCAGTCTCTGTATTATTCTTTCTTTATCTATTCTGTAAACGTTGACATTCCACAAGACTATAATCTCATCTCTCTTCTCACTCAATTCTCAAAGATATTCAACTGGCAGTATATGTGCTCCCTTTTAATTTCATCAGAATCTAATTTCATCAGCTAAACCAGCAGAAAATGACAAGATATTTTATAGATCTACCCCCACAAAACTATTAAACTATTATGATGATTAGATAAGCCCAAATTGTCCCATTAATAATCTTCTATGGGATTCCCCAGAGCTAGCCCTGATAGTAGATATATGATAAAAAGTACTACATATGCAAAGTGAATTTGTGAAGAAAACTGAAAACCATTACAGCTTCTGGTCTTAAGTTTTCTGGACACTAGGAAGAGACTCCCTTTACCTTTCACACTGAGGTGACATATCTGCTCACTCGCTAGACTAGGGATCCCTTCCCTACCTTTTCCTCTGAGGATGTCTAGAAGGAAAGATCACAGAAGATTCAGCTAGAACATGATTTGGGGAGGGGAAAAAAAGGACTGAGCAAAGAGTAAGACGTAAAAGAAAGGGAAGGGGAGGAAAAGTATTGAGCAGTTTTAAAATACTAAAAAAATGCACTTGTATCAAAATATTTCTTTTCTGAGGCAGATCTAATATCAAAATCCATACTTCATTATTAAACCTAAAAAGTTCATGAATTTCCTGAATATGTATGTTAGGTAGTATAAGACTATTAAAAAAATTTGAAGAAATATTTTAAGCTTAAGAGGAGAGAAAATATCCAGATGAAACAACACAAAAGCACAATCAAAATAATGTACTTTTATTGTGTGCCCCCACCACTGGCACATACAACAGTATTGAGAATATCTGAAAATACGTGGGGCTTTGTGGAATATCATCCAAGAGGATGGCAAGATTACCCATGAAGAAATAATGGCAAATTAATTCAACTATTGGGGTTGACTTAGGTTCCGTACACCTGATAATGAGAAAAGGTCAAAGGACGAAAGTTACTGGGGGGCGGGGGCAAATCACTTCATTAAAATAGTTTTAAAGGCCAAAGTGCATAGCTTTCAAATTCTGCAATAATAAAATATGTACCAAAGCTCAGGTAAATTAAGAAACATACTTTTGCAGTCAAAAGAAATTCCATGATCACAGTGATTTCTTTTGGAAGTAAACTAATGCATTTTTCATTGCTTCATTTTTAAGCATATTTTTGGACAGAAAGTTTTTTTTTAAGTACAATAAACATAGACACAAGAAATTTGATATGTTTGATTTTAGTTGTCATAACTCTAAGAAAAAAACCAAGAGTTTCTTTACTACTTTCAAATCAAGGGTATGAACTACAAAAGATCTCAATGTAAAGAAAAAAAAATAACACTGAATAAATTTCTATTATCCTTCTGAGTATACTTGTCCAAATACATACATACATACATGCGTATTTAATATATAGTGTGTGTATTTTTTAGAATTATCCCAAACATCACCTTATATCTAACATTAAGAATTCTTTTGGAGTCCATAAGCAAATGATTTCATTATCAACATGAAGAGTAACCATAGCACGAGAAATTATGTTATTAATCTTATATGTATAATTCATTAAAAAATATATTTGCCAGCCTATAAGCCCAGTGGTTCAGGAGGCTGAAGCAGAAGGATTATAAATTCAAAGCCAGCCTCAGCAACTTAGTGAGGCCTGGTCTCTAAAGGAAATATTTTTTTTTAAAAAAGGGCAGGAGGCAGTGTGCTGGGATGTGGCTCGGTGTTAAGCGCCCCTGGGTTCAGTCCTCACTACAAAAAATAAAAATAATAATAATAATAATAATAAAATATATATTTGCCACCAATATTAGAATTACTTAACTACCTACAATATGCAAGGTGATAAATCTTTTGGAGGGTGGGGCTCTGAGGATTGAACAAAGAACTTTGGGCAGGCTAACACACAATTTAATGGTAAGCTGCATCCCCAGCCCAAAGAGCGTATGAAGCTAAATCAGATTTTAATCTATTGAATGAAAATATTTGGCGGGTGTGGGGGCACACGCCTGTAATTCCAGTAACTTGGAAGCTAAGGCAGGAGGGTTGCCAAGTTCACCCTCAGAAACTTAGCAAGGCTCTAAGCCACTTAGTGAAACTGTCTCAAAATTTAAAAGGGGCCTGGGGATGTGGCTGTATGTAAGTGGCCCTGGGTTTGATCCCAATACATATACATACATACACACACACACACACACACATACACACGTGCATAAATGTTAGCATTATATTCTTTATTTACTTACATATTATTTATTAAACATATTCCTTTTATCTATATAATGGCATCAAATAAAAACTTCTAAAATATTTATCTGTACATATGTTTTGTTTAGTACAGGGCAACAAGCTTTCTTCCCCACTGATCACTAAATTGATGCACACAAAAAGACAAACATAAGAAAATTCAAAAAAAGAAAATTCACTTCTACTTTTACTCAAATTATAAACTATTACATTAAATGTCTCATTTGATCTTCACAGATACTACATAAGATGGTAATAATTATTTTTCAATTCAATTTCAGGGGGGAAAAAACAAAAACACAAAAAGTTCCCCTCAGAGAAACTAAACAACTTATCTGAAATCAAACTTCCAAGGACAGGAATGGAAGAACCCAAACCTCTTCTAAATTCTAAATGCCCTTCTCTAGCATCACTCTGGTTCATTCAAAATGATCTGGGAGGAGAAAAAGTCCTCATACCTAATGGTGTTCTTTGTGTTCTTTAATAGCAAATGCCAACTCTTATAAGTTCATCTTTGGCTTAAATTAATTCTAATTAATAATTCTCTTGAAATATTGTTTCAGAATCATTAATATTTCTGAATTTAAAAAAAAAAAAACTTCCACAATCATGGCTATAAGATCTAAAAATAAGTGAATTACATTACTTAGAGATTTGTAGCCTCCAAGTTACATCAAATCAAATATCCAAAACACTCTATGCATTATTTACATCTGGCTTGCTAAAGTTATGATGACTTTGGAATCTAAATGAAGTGTCAAAATATATCAACTCTATAAAGTACACTGAGAGTGACTTTTGACTTTTAATGTCATATTTACTATTAATATCATCATCATTCCTTCAATCTCTATTTCATTTCTACATTTATTATTCAACATCCAGTGGATCAAATAATCACATGAACACCTACATCCAATGACCAAAATTGTGTGAGTAGCTCAGTTAATCCAGATGTAAGAATCCATGCTAACCAAGAGGAAGTACACTAAGAACAGTAGATAAGATCACTGGGATTTTAATTAAAAACAAAAAACATATTTAACCATTTAGAATCATAAGTATAAAAGCCAAAACTTTAACCACTTAGAAATTCTAAGACCTCTGTAAATTTAAGAAAAATGTTAAGATTAAAAATTAAAATCATGACAGGTGCCATGAGCATGCCTGTAATGCCAGCGGCTCAGGAGCCTGAGGCAGGAGGATTGCAAGTTCAAAACCAGTCTCAGCAAAAGCGAGGTGCTAAGCAACTCAGTGAGACCCCATCTCTAAATAAAATACAAAACAGGGCTAGGGATGTGCCTCGGTGGTTGAGAGCCCCTGAGTTCAATCCCCAGTACCGCCCCCCAAAAATAAAATAAAAATAAAAATCATCAAACACATTCACTAGTTGGGTCAAATAAATATATATAAATGAAAAAGTTCCACTCTATCAAAGTATCTGTAAATATAATCACACTTGTACACACCCATACTTTTCTAAAAGCACTTTTATCCTTTTGAGGCATGATGTGATGCACATAAACTAAGTTCTATATAAGTTTTCTTTTTTTAAATCCTAAAGATATTAAATGTGCTACAAAGAGGGAAATATTTCACAGAAGTTCATGGTGATTTGGCAAAGAAAACCACCAGTGATCAACTTATCCAATATGAAAACAAGTTTTCATAAACAAGATTTGGTTAATGAAGAGACTCCACAATCTCTTCATTACAGTGTTAAAACAGGCTCAGCAGAAAGTCACTGCTCATATCTCCAGGAGGAATTAATAAAGTTACGACAGTGAGGTTTCAAAAACGGATGTGCAGTGCCGGTGGAAATTCTCCAAACAGAAAAGATCTAACCTTAAAACTACCTAATAAAGCTTCAAGAGCTAGCTCTAAACTGTAGCCAGCAGCTGGGCCCCTTAGGCAAGTCCACTGACAACAGAAAGATGTGCGTCCTTCTCTTCAAAAATAAAGTAATCACCATCCACCTAAGAAACCTACCAAGTCTCTGCTATGGTCAGAGATAGGCAGGTAAAGAGCAGATTTTTGAGGCTTTTGTTTTCTGATTCTGGTTTGAATGATGTAAGACTCCATGGTTATTTAGTATCAAGTACTGATTTAAGCCTGCATATATCACAAATGGTGGCTCAGACTGCTTAGAGAAGTAATTCATAGTCCTAGTTTCACAACCGTCAAGGAATATCAATCAATACTATATAGTTTCCACTATTTTAATTCACATGATGATTTTTGTTTTGTTTTGATTTGTTTGTACTGGTGATTAAAGCCATAGGCATTTTGTCACTGAGCTACATCCCCAGCCTTTTTTATTTTTTGAGACAGATTCTAAGTTCCTTAGGGTCTTGATAAGCTGCTGAGATTGGTCTCCAACTTGCAATCCTGTCTCAGTCTCTCAAATTGCTGGGATTACAGGCATGCCCCACCACACCCTGCTCTCTTGACTATTTTTAAAGTTATGCCATAAAACTCCTTAAGGAAAAAGACTGAGGAATGATAATAACAAAAGAAAATGCCTAAATTACAGAACATATAATAATAAATGGTTTAGGTAATTGTGTAATGACAATTAGCTTTCTACTCCTATTTTTCTTATCCAACAAAAATAATATATAATTTAATACAGTCTCATCCAAGAATCTATTTTAGTACATCTAAACCATTATTAGAAAATGAATATATAAGCTGATTCCCTCACCCAACTTGTCCCCAAAGTCAGTTGTAGTTAAGCCAAATCAAGTGAAAAGCCAAGAGTACTCTAAAGACTCACCTTTTGTTGACTGGCTTTTCATCCTTCTCATACGGTCGAACAAACCACTTCCCAATCCTAACGAAGTTCTTATCCATTAGGCACCTACAATAAATTCATCAATAATTACTTTTATAGATTTAATAATCAATTAGCAAATCAATGAATCAATAATCCCAGATTAGAAACACCAATCAAAATAAAACATCACCAATTAAACTGTCGAAATATTCTCTTGTTACTTAGAAGTTATACATTATACTTACTGAAAGAACTCTCTGACTTTGGGCAAAGATTTTCATGCCCATGGGGGAAAATAAGCAATATAAATTGGCTGGAGCATTCCCAAAACTTCTTATGCTTTGGAATTACTTCAAATCAAATCACTCTTCTGCACGACTTCAAAACTCGTGTCAATGAGAATGTCAGAAATAGCATTTCTTCAGCTGCCTCAGAGATCATCATCCAAGCCATGTTCACCCATCTTGCAAGTTTTAATGCTGGTTTTTTGTTTTAGTTTTGATGTGGTCTGGTCTTTTGGTTTGGGCTTGGCTTGTGAACGGTAATCCTTTAGCAAGAATCTCAGCCCAAAAAACAAAATAAAACAAAACAAACACCCCACATAGCTTCATATACTTAAGCATTTTCCTTTGAAGGTATAGTAAAGCACTTGGTTACTACTTTGCAAAAAAATAAGGAACTATACTCATGTCCTGAATAACGAGTATTCACTTTACTCCTATCTAAGCTGTGCCCCACTTCTGTTTTCATGCCTTGTTAATTGTGTTTCAATGTCAAATCGTAGGGTATTCTTTCTGAAAACATATTAAAATGGTAACTGAGTCCTAATCATATAAACACCAATAATGCATACAATTCAACCGAAATAACAACACAGGCAATTAGGACCAAATTGATCCATGTGCAGGCAAATGACAACTGTATAACTGCCATCTGGCCAATTATGAGATGCCATTGATTGTAAGGAGTATCTCTGATTTTAAAAACATAAAAATTTTTGAAATGATGAAATGCAGTAGTCACCTTAACATCATTCAAGGAAATATATTTTGTAAGAAAAAGTGCCAGACTGTTGGATATAATTCTTCTACATAAGGTTTGTCTTACCAGGGAAAGAGCTATATAGCAATTCTTTATTCAATATTCAGGCAATTCGGTACTTCACTTTTGTCTCTAATCTCCACAATATCAAGGATAATGGAAAGAATTCAAGCCCTCACCCTACTCATTACAGGTTAAATGGGTTAGTAAATGGCAAGTTTCTACTGGCCACAATGTAACTCCATTTGGGCAGAGTGAAGTTGAAATACTATTAAATGAAAATGTCACTGGCTGCTTTTATTTTGAAAACTAATTTCTATAACTATCTTCCTTATTCATAATGGAGAAATTCATTTTCAAAAAAACCTAATCTGACTTTTTAAGTTAATAAATTAAAGATGCATACTTTTTAATGTTAAAGATTACATGACTTCATTAAATTTTATATATATATATATATATATATATTTGGGGGGGGGGGTGTTGATGGATCTTTTTTGTTTGCTGAGGATCGAACTCAGTGACTGACACATGCTAGGCAAGAGCTCCAGCATTGAGCCACAACCCCAGCACCAACTTCACTAAATTTAGAATACAAAATAAAGTACACATCCTCAAGCTGAATAAATACCTACTTTCACCCAAGGAGAAAGTACACAAGAAGCAAAACTGAAAACATGCCTCACAGCTTATTCACTAGCCAAAATCTTATTTATTTTAGCTAGACTACATATAAATAAATATTTCCAGTGAAAACTCAGAAGTTTGATATCAGGTTTCTCCCACCAACAATACTATCGATAATCACTTGATAGAACTGCTACTATCATCACCACCACATGTTGACTACCAGGCACAGTATCTCATTTAATTCTTATAACAAGAAGATCACCTGGGTGTTACAGTGTCAGTTTTCAAAAGTGAAGAGGCTAAAACATCTAACCAAGGTCACACATATTAGCAAGGGTAGAAATGCCATTAAGTCCAAGTATATCTGATCACAGAAACACAACATTTAACTACTACCATTTCCTTCATTCTTTGCTCATTTCTTAAATCCAGATACAACCTGCCAGTGAATTCATGTGAAAGTGTTTCTTTATTCTCCAAAAGCTGCTGCTAAATTGAAGGTAGACCTTAAAATCAATAATGCTTATAATAAAAGCAATCGGGTATGTAACAGGTATGGAATCACATCAAACACTCAACAGTCTTTTAGTAACACATCTTCACCAAATAAATAGCGTATTTTAAAAAATCACTCTCATAAATGCCTTGAAGGTCAGAATTCAAAAGAATTATTTAGTAAGCAGCAAAGACAACATGAAATTTACAGTGCACAGTTAGAAAAATCTAAGACTTTAGAGAATATGAAAGAAAAAAAACAACAAAATATCTGTGACTAAAGGACAATGTATAAAAATGTATTTCAAAATTCTTGCCCTTCTCTGCAATAAAAGCCACAAATTCTATTCACTGACTTCATTCTAGGAAAAAGCAGAGTCTGGAATGTGGCATCCAAGGACAAAAGCAAATTGCAAATGGCTAATGACTGCTATCTGAGAGTCTAACTCTGTGTGAATATATCTCCTGGAGTTCCCACTACAGATCACATTTCTTTGTCAGGCAATGTCAACAAAAGGTTATTATCACTAATACACAGAATAGAATGGAAACTATGGATCCTTTAGTCTGAAACCATCTGTTTCCAAAAGAAAGGCATAATAACTTATGTGATTTTTCAACTGCTAATCAGTATCTATGTGGTAAGTGATTTCCAACACAGTAAAGGAAAAACATTGAGAACACAGAAAATTGTACTGAATAAAGGAGTGTTTTGGCTCAATTTTCTACGTATTGGGGTAAATAAGGGTGGGGAGATTCAAATATGACCCCTCCAAGGTTAGTCAGTTCTACCTGGAGCATTATCCTTTAAGTCACAGGGAAGCCATGAGAGCAGGAGGCATATGTTTCGGGGGAGACATCTCGACCACCTGTCTGAGTGATGAAACTATGCTGACTCAACATCAAGGCTGTAATGAGGTACCAAGTCCTCCTTTCTCAATCACACTGGGGTCATAGGTATACAGTTTAAAAAATAAATAAATAATGACAGCTACTATGAACTATGTATAGAAAAATGCATGAAAGAGCAAAATGCTACACACAATCCATAGGGCAGGTGAACTCTATGAAGTAGACTCTAGTTAAGAATTTCCATACTGAACAACACTACTGATGCCTACTAACTCTGCTTTGACCTGAAGTCCTTTTATTGTCCCGTTCTATCCCTCCTCCTCTAATTTAAATTCCAACTGTCTTTCCTATCTCAAATCAAGTGGGTACATCCTCTTACATGTACAAATCAGCACTATGGACTACTCAGTTGTAACAATTCATTTCTATGACTCTTATTCACGGACCATATTTAAATGTCTATGATATAATGTACCTTAAAATGAATAGACCAGGGCTCAGTTGGTAGAGTGCTTGCCTCGCAAGCATAAGGCCCTGAGTTCAATCCCCAGCACCGGAAAAAAATAAATAAATAAATAAATAAATAGACCAAAGATTATTTCCTATTCATAAAGTAATATTATTATTATTATTATTATTGCTCATAACCACCAATATGGGTAGGCTTGTACTATTTGAATTTTCTTGGGTCTATGTATTCTCACCAATGAGACACTTGATATTTTGAGGGAGAAAAAAATCTACCTAAGAAACTTCTTTATAGCCTATCACTTCACACTGCAAACTAAAATTACAGAAGATACTCAGTATGGAGGGAATCACACAGCAGCTAAAATACATGTTAAGGAAAATTAGCACAAGTGCCCAAATGCTTAAAACACATGTTAAGAATACAGTTAAGCAAATCTTCCCAGGAAACAATTCTAAAGTCTAAAAATTACATCAGAAATATAATGTTCCATTCTTTATACTCTATCAATCTTTATTTTCTTATTGTTTGAAGATCAAAATTTCTACTTTACTTCATAAATTAACCTAGCAGACACACTCCATCTGCCACAAATTATTTCAAGACAACATCAAAAATAGTGCTAAGAATGAATCAGTTAAGCCAGCTTGTCCAGTTACCTCAGTCATTATTATCAACATTTTCAAAATTGTTTTACTATTAAGATATGACCTAATTCTATAAAGCTACAGTATTACCTGGTAAGATCATTATGTGATACCAGATTATAAAAAGTCCTTTAAGCAATAATACTAAAAAATTATTTTTCTTCCCAATATTTGGCCACCTCCCCCAACCCCACGTGGCAAAAAATCACTGTTTCAAGAAGAAAAGAAACAGCTGCTGAAAAATGAAAATGAGAATGAAATTGGGCTGCACGTTTGTGCCTGTGTGTGTACCTACTGTTTCTGTGTCGTGCCATATGGCTCTGAATAATCAGCTACAAAATGCAACCTGACTCCAAAAGTGGCAAACCACAATCTTCAATCCCAAAACCACAGGCAAACCTGACGTAAGATAACAAGTGCTACAGCATGGCCAAAGCCTAATCCACGCAGCAAGCCATTTCCCAGATGTGACGTTATGGAGGCACAGAAGGAAGGCCACCAATGGCTCTGGTGGCTTCTGTGTCACTCAAATTATGCGTACATGTATATAATCAATTTCACTGATTAGGAAGTCCAAGTACAGTGTTTTGCCATCATACCCTAACCAAACTAGACTTTAATGTTAACATCTAATCACAGAGCCACTCATATAGACTAAGTTCTATGGAACTGCATGCCAAGACATCCTCACCAGCACCCCCCAATCTTTATCAAAATCCCCTCTTTTATCTCACCACTCCCAATTTTTATCAAGCATATATGTAAAGAAGTCCCCTTCATAGAAACTGCAATGTTGCCAAATTTCAACAGAATAAAATTTAGCTCCTGTGTTCTGGGGCTGAGGAAACCTTTTCCAAGTATACTCCAGGTCTTTGCTACCCTGGGCTTTCACTGTGCCCTTGGGACACCAGCTGCTGTGGCCACACAGCCTCTATTGCTCCCCTCCTATGATACCCATAAGGTTAAGTTCTTTTACAGACCCAGCCTCACCTCCAATTTCCATCTTAATGGAATTCCAAAGAACTGGATCTCTTGCCTAGTGTCAAATGTTCAGTATCTGATCCCATTCTCCAACAACAAAAATGTATTATTTTTAAAGTCTTACTCCCTGCCCTGCCCTAAAAATATTAAGTATAATGATCGCTTAGAGTGAGCAGATTTCTTTCTAGACATTTACAACTAGATCTGTTTCCAATCACATTTATCTATAATTTCTGTACTCCTTAGATCTAAAGGCTTGCTTACCTACTTCTGTTAAAGAATTGCATGTTATGCCATTTCAACAAAATGGCAACCTGTTGATTACTCATTTCTCACCCCTATGATCACATTATACCAAACACCTTCAACCATGCAATGTCATAACACCATTCCTCCAACCATAGCTATACCTACCCCCACATACTTATTATTCTGTGAATATACTTCTCATTCTGAAATCTCTAATCCACCATCTCCACAGACAGTGTTTGCTTGCCCTTTGAGGATCACCTCTGTTGGGTCACAGTAACATAATACACCAAGAACTAGAAATGTATGAATACATTATTGTTATCATAATTATAATTCCAGTTTACTCCCCATTGTTTTTCCAAATGAAGTACACCTCTGAACACCAACTCCTGGCAAACCAAGCAGCTCTGGGCCAAAGGCAACTTTTCAGCTGTCTTATCAACCACCATGGAGTGAACGTGCTGACAACCCTTCAGAAGCGCAGCCCCAGAGGACTACTCAGAAGAGCCACCATGTTTTACACACGTCCAGCACCACAGGTCAAGGTCTCCCTGGGTAAGCATGGATATGACAGAGCAGAGCGGCTTCCAAAGACTCACATGGTCTTCTATTGTCTACAAAGCAATGATTCGAATTTTAGAGCAAACAAATTATCTTGCCATAAAAAAATTAGCTCATGTATTTTATTGCAAAATCTTAAGAAAATGAAAATTAAAGTATCTTAACACACATAATGCCAAATTGACAGCATTATGCCAGACATTTTAAGTATTTCTACAAAGCTATTATAAAAACAAGATTTTCATTAGTACTACATGTGGTGCAAATCATGGAAATGCTGACTAAAAATCTGGCTTTTTGAACCACGCACATTTTCTGGCTTGTTCAGAGGCTTTACAATCCATGGTTTTCTTCACTGTGATGAGACAGGTGATGACACATCATGAAAACCTGTATCAATTATAAAAACAAAAGAGGGGTAACCCCTGACAAACAACTGTAGATTTTGTTTCCATAATCCAATCACAAAGTATTTTTCCATTAATGAGCAGTGTAAGATGACCTAAGCTTAAAATACACTGCGACCTTTGAGAAAATTATGATGAATACAAAACAAAATTTCACTAAATTGAAAAAAAACTGATAAAGAATAATTTGAACTAGTACGTTAACAGCACCTAGGGGAAGAAGAGGGAGATGAGGGGGAGAAAGAAAAGTTAAATGAGCAGAGATTCTGTTTAAGTAAAAACTAAATTAACAGTATTTTGTTATTCTGGGAATTATGCCAAAAAGAGATAATCAATCATGAAGAAAATCGGACACACATTTACTTTCCCTGAAGAACAGGAGAACAGCATGATGATCCAAGACTATACAACAGAGAACCGCTAAACACTCTCAGATTATGGAATTCTAACAAGAGAACACCAAAATCAGCCAATATGAGCTCAAAGGTTTAAAAAGAATGTATGAATACATCTATGATTACATTCCAGAACGAACTGTTTCAGTGACATAACTGGCAGCTATTTGGAGGACACAGTTTATTACAAGGAGGAAAAACCTTAATTTAGTTTTGGCAGATCTATGCTTTTCCCAAACACGTTCTCTCTCCCTTTCTTACTGACATGAAGCTTGACCACATGACTTCACGCCTTGCTCTCTACCCAGAAGACCTGGGAGTTTGTAGACGGGGCTGCCCCATCAGCAAGGAGATGTGGAGCAGTACTCTAGCCAATGACTCACGGTGGACCTTTTTTCAGCTCATCTGTTAATGCAGCATAACTGGGCCTAACCTGGACTGATCAAGAAAGCCGTGGCCATACTTCAAGAAACACTGATGACATCTTAAAGTAGAATAATGGCAATCAAATTAGAGAAAATGGAACCAAATGGAGGAATATATGGAAGGCTGGCAAGGAGAGATGGGGAATTCAAGATCATATGTTAAGAACTATTAAAAAGGAAAGATAAAAACTCAGGTTTGCTATCAAACAGGTTACCACAGAGAGGCAGGATTGCATGCGTTACATATGACCCCAAAGAATACTAAGATAAAGAAACAAAAATTGTAAGAAGACAGATTTCTAATCAGTATACAGAAGACTTTCAAACACTGAGTACTCTCTAAAGATGGAAAGCTGCAGTCACATAACCAGAAGTATTCACAGAAGGAATGACCCAGTAAAAAGGATATTATAGAATGCAATCTCAGAACTGGTAGGGTAAACAGACTAACTTTTAAATGTTGTCTCCAACTCTGTAAAGAGTTCATATTTCACTATACTTCTATTAGCTATAAAAGCAATTGACCATTAATTGAGCTCTTATAATGAGAGAGAACTGAGATGAACCAAACAACCTTTCACCATTTTATAGGTAAATGAACAGGGGCAAGCTCAAGTCACTGGCCCATATCACATAGTAAGTGGCAGAGCTGAAATTCAGAGTATTTCCTGTCTCTGAACACAACAAAGAAACGGATTTCTATAAATATGTGGCCCTAAACAGATATATAAAATTCCACCAAGTATGTTGTCTTCTGTCTGACACCTCTATGGAAAATGCTCTTGAGTTAGTAGTGGTGGGATTTTTTAATTTGTTTGTTTTTTGTTAAGAGGGTGGGAATTGATGACCTAGATGTATATAACACAGTGTAGGCAAATAGTGAAAAGTTTGAAATGAGAAATCAGTAAATGAAAGATGAAAATATCTGAAGTTATTGAACCTTAGAATATAAAATATTAAACGCAGTGTCAGTATAGTATTACCTCAGCACCAATGGTAACGAAAATATGAAACGATTTATTCTCTGTGAGACGGTCGTTACCTTAATTTCTAGAGTGAAATTATTTTAATCGATCACTGAAGCACATCATTCTGTATACATTAGCAATCAAAGCCTTATGTTAAGAAGATCAATTTATATGACTCCCCCATAGCTGTAAGTTTCTCAGGGTAGTAAATGAAATTCTTTTAATTAAACATATTCTTGTGCTTAAAAAATGTAAAATTAACGAATTGCTTGTACAAGCTTTGTTAACATGCAAACTGAAGAAAAAATGGTTCACAAAGCACACACTTTCTGCAAGTGATGCTGTCCTGAATGATCTGCTCACTAACCTCAATTCTGATCTTCATGCCAGAACCTTACAATGTCCACAATGGAGAAGCAAGTCAACATTACCTGAATAGCACTTAGGCATAACAGAAAACTGCCACAAAAAGGGTGACAAACAATACCTGCATTAATTTAGGTTGTAAACAGTTGAGGACATTATAGCAAATGTTCTAAACTAGGGAAAAATAAAAAAAGCAAGCATGTATTAGTCTTTCCAGTTTCTGTTGACAAATAAAGAAAACTGACAACAACCATTTAAAGTGCTTTCCAGCCTCAGCCTCATGAACGGGGTAACTTTCACTCCTAGAGTAAATACATTCACTTTAAAGTTACATGAAGAGAAAAATATTATTTTACAGGACAAAAAGATTAGCAAAATTTTTCAAAAGATTCTCAGGTTATGCATATAAACTTGTGGGGAAGTGTGATTATTAATTATTTTCTAAAAGAAAAGCTATTTCATTTGTCTCAAAATTAACTCCTATAATTCGAACAGAATTCAAATAAACCATTCTGGGTGTATTTTAATTAAAGAATACAAATTGATTTAAGCAAAATAAATTTGTAGGAAAAAATTAAAATTACTGACATTAATAATATGTCACACATTATGTGGCATATATTATACACATTCACAAAAAATCTACAGTGTCCCATACTTAATTTACAGGATTTTATCAAGACTCACTGAGTCCACAGTAACTGTCTAAGTAAAAGACCTTATAACCAAACCAATACCTAACCCAAAGATCTTTACATCTTTCCCAAATTTTTTTATGTGTCACAATTAATTTTCTCCAAAGTAATAATTTAACTTGAACTGGACTTTAGTTTTCATCATGAATTCTGAATTTGTGAGCCCAGAATAAATGAATTCTGCTCATTTCTTGTCCTTCGCAGGTTTGGGGCTATTCTAATTTTCTTTCAACCAAGAAAAGGAATACCCTACCATTTAAAACACAAGACTGGAAATTCAACCACAAATTTATTAATATTTTTTGAAAGGAATAAATCATCATATTAAAAAAATGGTGCAGTACAATATCAAAAACTATATACTCTGTTCCACATTCCTCAGAAATTCTATATCAATAAAAAGGTGCTTAAAAGTACATTAATTACTGAACCAGTTTAAAAAAAAAAAAAAACTTATTCTAACACAGGATTACAGAAACAATAAATTTTCCACATTTTCCTGAAGGGAATTTGTGTGTAATTTTATTCTGTTGTATTTTGCAGTAGGGGGAGAGAAGTACAAAAATTTAGAATATTTAAGAGTTCTCAATGCTTAAAACAAATCAATGCTTCTACAAGTATATGATACCTCAGTAACAGATAAGCTCTAGGTCTACACAAAATCACAGGATTAGAAACCAAACAAGTTCAGAATGAAAAAATCAAGAAATTTGGAGGGAAGGAACTTTCCAAGTGACCTAAATGATGACAACTTATCAACTACAGTTAAAATATCTGAAACAGTGATACTGTACTGCTATCACCTCAGCCAGTAGTCTGGATATGAAATTCAACAGTACAAGACTATCCTTTCGGCTTTGGTGACCTAAAAGTCCTACCTCAGAAAGAAAAGTGAAAACGGTTCAAGTTAAGAGGTTCTCAAACAACAACAAGAATATGTCAAAGGGTTTTCCCAGGCCACATGTGGAAGTGTCAAAATAAATGATGGTAGTAATGAAGAATAATCTGTTGAATAAAACAGCAGTCCATGAACCCAAATTTATATAATATACAGAGAGAGAAAACTTAATGGAAGAGCATGAAAACCTCTCCCATATAACAATGCCAACTAAGAAAACCAGAAAGAATGGTGGCACCTAAAACTTAACATGAGCACCATAATGGTAACTATTGATTTAGGTAATGTCTACAAACAGGTTAAAACAAGAAGATTTTTTGGGTTTTGTTTGTGATTATTGTAATTGCGGTTTTGATTTGCAGTACTGGGGGTTGAACACATAACCTTACACGTGGGCACATACTCATCTCCTCTCCCCACCCCTTTGGTTTTAATTTTGAGACAGCATCTCTCTAAGTTGCCAGGGCTGGCCTCGTGGGTCCTACTGCCTGAGCCTTCCAAGCAGCTAGATTACATATGTGTGTCACCATGTCCAGCAGATAGGTTCTACACTTTGATGAGAAAGAGGATAATTACACGATCTCATTGTATCTGGCCAAAAATTACTTCAAAGAAAGATATAACTAACAAAGATCATAGTTAACAAAATATTAATTTACAGTGAAGAAATCTGGTAGAACATCAGCTCAGTGACGTGATCAAAATTATAACATCATTAAAAGAATGGCACTCACATTATATGCCTCCTGCAATCACACACTGAAGAGGACACACCACCCTCCTATGGCATTCCTACTAAAAAGCACAAGATGAATCTAACCATGAGACTCTATCTCAAACTGAGGAGCCAACACATGCCAGTATCAAAAAAGAAAAAAGACAAACTTTTGGAGTTAAGAGACATGAAACCTAAATAATGTATTATCATGGGTTGAGTCTCAAGGAGCTAAGCTGTAAGGACATAACTGGGACAACCGACAACATCTGAATTAAGCTACACATTAAATAATGACATTTAATCAATGTTAGATCTTCTTTCATAATTATACTCTGTTTATGTGAGAGAAAATCCTCATCCTTAAGAAATATACACCTAAAAACTCAAGGGAGAAAAGAATGATAATCTTGTGTCTGCACATGGTTCAGGGAATAAATTTTAAAAACAAAAAATAAGAAACACAACATGGGGGGAAAGAAGGCATATGGGAGTTAGATCTATGTACTATTCCTGAAACTTCCTTCCTTCTCCCCTTACACCCCGCTTTTCTTGTTTAGATTTTCTTCAGTACTAGGGCTTGAGCTACAACATCCCCAATTCTTCTTCATTTTCTGCCCATGCTGGCCTCACACTCACAGTCCTACTGCCTTAGCCTCCCAAGAAGCTGGGATTATAGACAGATGACACCAAGCCCAGCTGGGCAGATTTTAACACTAACAATAAAATCACTGCATATAAAAATCCCAAGCATTCAGGAATGTACCTGGGTGCCTCAAAACAACTGTCCTCCTGTTCCCTTTCTTACCTTTCTAAGAGATTGTGGATTGCTTTGAAGAGCAGCGTCCTACATTCATAGGAAAGGCCATTTTCCCAGAGTCCTTCTTCCACAACTGAAAAACAAAAAGAGGGAGAAAAAAAAAAAAAGAACCAGTAAAAAGGACATCCAAATAAAAACAAAGAAACTTTTTAAACATTCTTTAAAACAAAGTTAATGATTTAATTTAAATGACTTAATCTCACACTGGAACAGAGAAAGGAAGTCAAATACTTTCTCGAAATAATAAAATACTTAAGCACAAATTTTTCATTAAAGTCTTTGAAAATGAAACGATGCAATTCCCCTTCCATAAAGGTCTTTCCAACCCGCTTCCAATTAGTTTAAGATTATTTTGAAATTCTGAGATTAATTTTCTACCTAACAGTGCCACAAAGACTAATAATTTGGATAATATTCTCTTACAAGATAAACAAGAATACCATGAATTAATACCAAGGTTAATAACACACTTTTAAAGAGAAAATAAAGAAGGAACAATTTCCTATAGTATAAGAATTACACGAATTTCTTCAAATGTTCTGTAGATAATTTTTGGATAAGATTTTAAAGGCATGATTTTAGGAAGACTGTCAGGAATTAAACCTTCCTATATAATATTAAATTTACTTACTAAATTTATAATTTTCTTAATATTTTACATTTTGGGAAATATCATTTTTTACTTTGAAATATTAGAATAATGAGCCACAAGTAACAAACACCAAAAAAAATCAAGACAAACACTGCCCTGTGTATTCTCAAAATTCTTTCTTTTCATAAATATATAAACAGACACAAAATGCCCCCAGAAATAATTTCCTCTTAAATTACATCAGTTCAAATCAGCAAAAAGGATGGAAACATTTGCAAAAGAAATTTCTTTTCCCTTTTACTTGTATCTTAACAAAATTACTCACCTGAGAAAATTCTGATAAGAGAAATAAAACACTCACTGAATCCACAACGAATTTTAATGTTTTTTGCCATACCAACAGACACGCCAAAACGTATCCTCACATTCTCTAATCACATAGCATTTTTTAAAAATGCATTTACATTCATGCCTTTTATAAGTAAGACTTTCTTTAAATTTTTTTATTTTTCTGCACATGTGGCTAATATTGATTTACTGAAGTTTCCCAAATCCACCTTTGTCAAATATTTTGTTATTTATAGTTTTTTTCAAAAAATGGGAAAAAATGTACAGTAACAGACAAATATTCCTACTATCAAGGGACAATCAAAGGTAACATGAGTCTCTTCTCCCACATTCCCCTTCTGGGCAGAAAGACAACTAAATTTCACAGTAAAAAGAACACCCCATCTTAATTGCTTTTCTTTCCTAACATGTTTCACTGACTCTAAAGTGTCATCAACTTTTAGTTGAACTATTATTTTATAAATCACCAAGGGAGAAGGGGAAGGTAACAAACTAAAGCATTATTGCTATCACATAATTTTTTAAAGAGTTCCTCAAGACTAATTGAGATGTGTTCATTATATATCACTATTGTGCACATAAAAAAAAGGTATTAGCAAAAATAAGTTAAATTATTCCTAAATTAAAACAAATTGCTAAATCACAAAATAAAAGAACAAAAAAAAACCCCTCATATTTCTATATACTGGCAAGTACTGTATATGATTCTATGGAATGTATAGTATTATATACCATGTAGTTAGAAATTGAAATTTTGTGAAAGTATCATTTACAGTAGCATGGATTTATATTTGGGTATAACTCTTATAAATTATGTTTAAAATAATTTAGGAATAAATTAATTTATTAGGAATAAATAAATTTTGTTGAAAATTCCTAACATTAATAGTCTTAAGTCCAATTCTTCTGAATCACTCTTCAAATTAGTTACTGATGTAAATGTTTTTCTAAATAATAGTCCATTGGTCCATAAAGGGTATTGGTGATATGGCATTATGAAAAGTGTTTCCTCGCTAATAAGTGGAGGATGACACATAATGGGGGGGAGGGAAGGGTTAGTGTTAGGGTTAGAGTTAGGGTTAGGGAGGGGGGCAAGTATGGAGGAAGGAAGGACTGTACAGAGGGAAAAGAGGGGTGGGAGGGGTGGGGGGAAGGGAAAAAATAACAGAATGAATCAAACAACATTACTCTATGTAAATTTATGATTACACAAATGGTATGCCTTTACGCCATGTACAGAGAAACAACATGTATTCCATTTGTTTACAATAAAAAAAAAATAAAGCCTAAAAAAAAAAAAAAAATGAAAAGTGTTTCCTGCTCTTATTTACAGGATTGACTTCCAAGTTTGTAGCACCAATTTCAGCACAACTTTTTAAAACTTTTAATAACTACAATCTTCAAACATACCTAAAAATAGATTAACAAGATCAAAAAATTCTAATAACCAAAAGTGATCAACATTACGTCACCTGCTTCAAATATTCTACTTTGTTTTCTTTCCCTTTTTGTCCTGATATAGGCATGTGTTGCTTAACAACAGGCAACTTTATCAGAAATACATCAGTAGGGGGATTTTGCCATTGTGCAATCACAGTGTGCTTACAAACATAGACGGTATGGGTCAATCACTTCATATTGCCCTTGATGCAATTAAAAGACACAGTAAACACAAGATGGATGTGGCTACTGGAGTGTAACGTGGCACAGCATTTTACAATAAACTTTCTTTTTAAATAAATAGGAGTGTACTCTAAAATTACAACAAAAAACTCAGTACAATCTGAGCATCCCTAACCCAAAAATCCAAAATATTCTACAATCAGAAACTTTCAACACTCAAAAAGTTTAGGATTTGGGTGCATTTCAGATTTCCAGATGAGTGATGCTCACCAGGTAAAGTCTATCCAAATGTTCCAGAATCTAAAAAGAAGTGAAATCTGAAACAGTTCTGATCTTTTAGATTCAGAACATACAACCTATATAGTAAATATATAAACCAGTAACACAGTCACTTATCATGACCAATTATTACATACTGTACATAATTGTGTGTACTATACTTCTACACAACTGGCAAGCACAGTACGTTTGTTTACATCTTCTTGACCAGATGTGAGTAAGGCACTGCACTACCACATTATGATGACTGTGATGTCACTAGGCAACAGGAATTTTTCAGGTCCATTACAATCTTACAGGATCAATGTGCTGACCAAAATGTCATGTGGCTGAATGACTATACTTTAAACAAATTCCACTCCTACATATTCTGATATGTGAAAAATCATAATCTGGACAACCTACCAATTAATTGTCTTTTAAGTCGCTCTTAATATGGAAGAGTCCATCTCTTTCACAAAAAAAAAAAAAATGGCCATAGACTTGATGAAGAAACCAGGCTAGTTGTCTTATAGGATATCTTAAATTTGCATCTAATTATTTCTTCATGATATTCATCATTTTGTAAGTTTGTTTGTTTTAGGCCTTTTGCAAAACTGAGGCTCAAACCCACAGCACAGTCGGCAAGAATCTTACCACTGAACTACGTTCCCAACCCGTTTCACCTTGCGCTTCTCTAAGTCACCCAAGCCGCTCCTGATCCTACATCTCCTGCCTCGGCTTCCCGGCTTCCGTGGTGGCTGAGATAACAGCAGTGCGCCAGCGAGGCTCCCCTCGTTTTGCAAGTGTCCATGCTGTACCTTGAGCTCAACAGAGGGTATCCCTCCCACACAGAAAAGTTCTCAGACAATAACCACACTCTTCATTCTGCCCTCAAATGGTTCTCAATACCTGGTTAAATGAAATGTTGAGGTGTTACGCCAGCCCAGCAACTCAAGGTAGAACACTCAACAAGTTTGCACATGCAAAGGCAATGCCAACTTTATCCCAGTTTTTGTACAACCAACACAATTTTAAGTATCATTATGATTTCATCCTGATTTCAATAATTTTAAAATATATCTTAGAAATTTTTTCTCTCTAAAAGAATTCTAAAAATACTATTTTGGATAAACCTACAACTAACATGATACTTAATGGCAAAACACGTAAGATAAGGATGTCTGTTCTCACCGATCCTGTGGTGAGATCTTCCCATTCAACTGAGGTCTCATTCAGTACAATAAGAGGAAAGCAAAGGAAAATCGGGCATACAAATCAGAAGGGAAGACATAAAACTGTTGCTCTACTTCACATATGATAAGACTGTCGATTAGGAAATCCTAAAGAAACAAACAAAAATCAACTAGAACTAAAAGTATTAAGCTAAATCACAAAATAAAAGAACCAAAAAAACCCCTCATATTTCTATATACTGGAAAGTACTGTATATGATTCTATGGAATGTATAGTATTATATACCATGTAGTTAGAAATTGAAATTTTGTGAAAGTATCATTTACAGTAGCATGGATTTATATTTGGGTATAACTCTTATAAATTGTTTAAGATTTATAAGTTGGAAACTATAATACTGACAAAAAATTTAAAAACACACAAATAAATGCAAAAATAAATTGTTCATGAAGTAGAAAAATCTATAGATCTATAAAGATGAGGATTCTTCCCAAACCAATCTATACAGTCAATTCAATTCCAATCAAAATCCCTGCAGAATGTGTTACAGGAATAGTTGAGTTACATATGTATATGAACTCAAAAAAATCAAAACAATGAAATAAAAGAAATGCATTTAGAGGACTCCTACCATTTGATTTCCAAATTTACTATGAAGCTAGGACAAAGACAGTGTGGTACTATAGAAACAGACATGCAGGACATAAATAACACAGAAGAGAGTCCAGACATGGACTCACAAATACAGGATCCCTCAATCCCACCAGAAGTGCCATGATCAGTCTTCTCAACAAATGGTGCTAGAAGGAATGCATATTATTATGTTTCAAAAACAAAACAAACAAACCTTCAAATCATATAGTCAATTAATTCAAAATGTACCAATAGAAATAGATGCAAAGTCTAAAACTAAAACGTCTAAAAGGAAGCATAAAAGTTTTGTGATCTTATGTTAGTCAGCTAGTTTCTTAGATATGATATCAAAAGCAAAATACAAGCCAGGCACGGTGGCACACGCCTGTAATCCCAGCAACTTGGGAGGCTGAGACAGGAGGATCACAAGTCCAAGACCAGCCTCACAACCTAGCAAGTCCCTAAGCAACTTAGCAAGATCCAGTCTCAAAATAAAAATAAAAAGGATGGGAATATGGCTCAGTGGTTAAGCACCCATGGGTTAAATCCTCAGTACCAAAAAAAAAAAAAAGGGGGGGGGGCATGATACACAAAAGAAAAAATGATAAATGGAGTTTAATCAAAATGAAGAACTTCAGCTCTTCAGATTATATGGAAAAATTAGGTTAAGCTATAGGAAAGACCTACCAATGGGACCAAATCACAGATTTCAACGATTATCTGACAAGGATTTGTATTCACAATGTTATTTTTTTAAAAAGAAAATCTCAAAACTTAACACTAAGGGGTTCAGAAGTGACCCCAATTCTAAATAGGCAAAAAAAAAAAAAAAAGGAACTGATAACTTCAATGAAAAAATATTGAATGGCAAACAAGTAATGAAAAGATGCTAGAAAGGTCATTAATCATATTAAAGAAATGTATATTAAAATTACAATGAGATATCAACCACTTCAATGGCTTTTAAAAATCACAGTAGTAAGTGCTGATGAGCACACAGAATTAGAGTAATTATGATGGTTTAGATAGGAGGTGTCCCCCAAAGCTCAGGTGTGAGAAAATGCAAGAATGTTCAGGAGTGAGATAATTAGATTATGAGAGGTGTGATGTGAGCTGTGGATTAGCCTACTGATACACATTGATGGGAAGTGCCTCTAGACAGGTAGGGTGTGGCTGGAGGAAGCAGGTCACTGGTGTGCATCTGGTGTTCATATTTGTCCTTGGTGAGCAAAGTTCTCTCTCTCTGCTTACCGGCTACCATATTCT
This sequence comes from Sciurus vulgaris, assembly GCF_902686455.1. Taxonomy (NCBI): domain Eukaryota; kingdom Metazoa; phylum Chordata; class Mammalia; order Rodentia; family Sciuridae; genus Sciurus; species Sciurus vulgaris. The sequence continues at coordinate 141,461,481 of NC_136468.1, read as the reverse complement.
CAACTGCTTTCCTCCACCTCGCCCTTCCTCCATGATGTTCTGCATCACCTGGGTTCAGAGCTATGGTGTCAGATGACCAGGGTCTGAACCTTTGAAACTATGAGACAAAATAAACTCTTCCTTCTCTAAACTGTTCGTGTCAGGTCTTTTGGTCACAGTGATGCAAAGGTGACTAAAACAAACTGGTACTGTCGTGTACTGTTGCTGAGAATACAGAAACAACAGCCACTTTGGAAAAGTTGAGTCTGGCAATATTTTATGAAGTTAACCTGTCATATAGCCCAACAAAATCCCTCTGTGATACTGTCAAACAGATATTTGGTCTTTGTCTCATTTCTTGACATATAGTTCCTAAAATCCTTGGAACCTACAGAATGGTAACACTATCTTTTGGACTAATGACTAATGAAATGACTGATGACTGGAGCCCTCCTAGAAAGTCTCAGCACGGTCTACTTGCCCAGAGAATCAACCATGTGTTTAGAGGGTTGGAACTTTCATTCCTACCCCCTCCAAACCCACCCCAACTCTGGGGAGAATGGTTGGGTTGAGTTGATAAACCAAAGGCTGATTATTTAATCAGTCATGCCTACACAATGATGTTTACCAAAAAAGACTGAGTTCTGAGAGGTCCAGATGCTTAACACATGGAGGTTGCTGGAGGGTGATGACATGGAAACGGTGTGAAAACTTCACACTCCTTCCCATGTGCCTGGCACTAAGCATGTCTTCCCTCTGAATGTTCACCTGCATCTTTTGTAATCCCCTTTATAATAAAACAAAAAATGTAAATGAAGAAGGGGCTTTAGGAACCCCTGATTTATAACCAATTGGTCGTAAGTTCCAGAGGCTGGGAATTCTGAATAACATCTGAAATGGAGGGCATTTTTGTGGGACTAAGCCCCCAGTCTCTGGAATCTGATATTATCCTCAAGGTAAATAGTGTCAGAACTGCAATGAATTAGAGGGCATTCAGCTACTATCTACCACAGAATTGTCTGTTTGCATGGTAGGTTGGGGGGAGGGCCCTACAATAGGTCACAGAAGTCCTCTGTGTCATGAAAGAGAAACTGAGGGGTTTATTTGCTATATCTTTACACCCTCTTAGGTACACATAGTCCAGTAAAATAAGAACTTACCCTCACATGTAAAACTGTAGCATATTTTTATAGTGCTATTATCCATAGTTGCTAGGAACTATAAACTACCCAAGTGTCCCTCAATCAAGGAAGAACAAAGTGGAATATCTATACAATGGGATGTGATACAGAACTAAACCTCTGATACATGCAATTTGGAGGATGAATCTCATTATGCTAAGTAAAAAGATGACATACTCAAAAGTCTACATGGTGTGTAACTCTTCACACAACCTTCTGGCAAGGGCGAACCTAAGGCATCATAAACTCCTCGATAGTTTCCAGGGATGGGAAGGGATACCAAAGTGACACAGGAAATTTGGGTGTTGATAGATTTGTTCCTATTTTGATTGTAGTGATGATCATCAAAATTTAAGACATAAATCAGTGCAGATAATTACACAAGTGTGCAGTGTTTGGATTTCCCAAGAACACTTAAATTTTCTAAGTACTACACGTTATAGGACAGCACTCAATAATTTAGGTAAGTCAATAACTACACTAAAGGAACAGCTACTCCAACAAACACTGTTTTCCAGCTATGAATAAATGGATAATGTGTTAACTTGCTTATCCTTTTAACTTCCTGTCAATATTAAATGTGCTTGTTAAAATGAGTATAAATCAGATCATCCTTCATTTCTTTCTACTTCATGTTCAGAATTTCCAGAAAATGAAGGCAATGTATGTTTCAGTGAATCTCTAAAATTCCAAATTAAGATAAATCTACGATGGTATGTTTGGAATCTAATAATGGAAATTTGGTCAACATTAACCAGCCACCAGTTCTTAACTATTATGCCTCAAGCAGCAGAATGACAACTAATAATGCTTTCAAAGAGTTAAACAGGGATGTGAAAACCACCGTGAGGCAAAAACTAGTTTGAATACTTTGCAGAACATCTATTAAGCATAAAAAGTCTTAATTTTAATAATAATAACAAAGTAATAGCCAAGGTTAGTTTTCTATTCAGAAAAACATTTTTAATATTTCATTCCAAGATTTGAGGCAAACACTACACATACATAGGAAGGTGAGGAGATGACTCATCACAACACTGTAAGACACAGTAAAGGACATCTGGCCTTTACCTAAGCCACCTGGTGTCAGAGTTCTTCCTTATGTACATCTTGGAACTGCCTACATGCTTATATTGTTGGAAGTTCTGACGGGGGTCAATTATGATCATCCCTAAGGAAAGCTAAAAATACTGATAGCCTCTTTTTCACTGTCTCCTATAGTGTGGACAAGACAAACATTCTAAACTGCACTAGATACTCCTGGTTCACAACTGACTTTAGATGCAGGGACACAAAGGGTATATGGAGAGATTCTCCTGTCAGCGCAAGAAACAGGCTGTAGGATTAAGTTTCTAATGCTAAAGTAGCAGAGATCCTGATCATCTATCAATTGGTAGTGGGCAACACCAGTTTTCTTATCAAACCAATTCTGCAGTGCTGATCCTAAATATGGGAAACTGTTCTACCAGCACCCAACATTTTTTAATCAACTCCTTTTCCTGGTTTGCAACTAAGAACTCTGACCCATACAGGTTATCCTAATCTCCATTTTATGAATGAGAAAGCTAATACTTTAAATCCTTAAGAAACCTGTTCAAAGTTACATAACCAGCAAGTACAAGAATTGGAAATCATACTTTGCTATTATCAGCAAGGATCAAAAGTATTCTATATCTACTTTTATAAGTAATATACTACTCCATTAATTTTACTCCTCACAGGGAAAAAGCATGTTTTCATAGTTGCAGTGACTAAGCTTTTCAAATATTCATAAACATATGTCAAGCTGACCTGATACTATGTACACATACCTTTCAGATTTAGCCAAAATTAGCTTCAAGCTAAAATCTCCTTACACTATATCCAGTTACCAAGATTAGTAATACAGACTGGATTCAAAAATTTTGAACTCTTTTAATACCCCTTCTATTCTTAGCACTAGCCAGAAAGGCAATATTTGACACTAAAGTTAAATTTCCTTTTGGTCCAAAATTTGTACCTTAATATTTTCTAAACAATCGCATGTAATTTTCTTAGAGGCTAAACATAACTGAAATTGCTTCTGCAATCTGCAGAACTCCATGATGTAGTCATACAAAACCACATTTTAGCTTTCTTAACTGATTTATCTGAGATACCCACGAACCCAGTTAAATTGAAGGCAACATTTCATTTACTTGATATTCAGATTATCTGGGAGTATTTATTTTCTTTTTTGGTAGGGAGTGGGGACCTGGGGGCAGCTGGGGTACTTAGTCTACCTTAAATTTCCACAAATGAGATGATATGCCTCAAACACTTAACTCTCTCTTTCAAAATGGTCTAAGAACAAAACCAACTGTCAAAGTCTATAAGAAGACCTGTGAGTACTGAGCTCTGTCTTCATGAAACCTACAATCTTCCCAGGCTATATTTCAAAAAAACAATCATGATCTATATTTCAAGTTTTCAACTTAAACTTTTATTCATTTTGTAAGAATATGAAGAAGTAAGAAGACTATCCAGACACAGTGGCGCACGCCTGTCATCCCAGCAGCTCAGGAGGCTGAGGCAGGAGGATCACAAGGTCAAAGCCAGCCTCAGTAATTTAACAAGGCCCTACAAAATTCAATTAGACTCTGTTTCTAAATAAAATACAAAAAAGGATTGGGAATGTCGCTCAGTAGTTTAGTGTCCCTGGGTTCAATCCCTGGTACCAAAAAGAAAAAAAAAAAAAAAAAAAAAAAGACTACCTCTATAGATTACATTTATAAATCTATTTAGTTATAATGAAAGAGTTTTTCTTAAAACTTTTTTTGGTGTCAGAAGAAAAAGAACCAAGACAATGAATATGTATGTACAATAAACTAAGGTGAATTCCTAAATTAAAACATTTTTCTACTGTTATTTTATCTATTATAGCAAGATTAAGAATAAATTATAAGCAGTACTTTGTACAGTTGCATATGCACAAAGGTATTATTTTGGCACTAAAGTTATCTCACTTAAATTGTAAAAGCTACAATCACAATGTTTAAATTGCTGTTATTTAGCCTCTGTAAATAAAGTAATCCTCATAATAAATATTTAAACTACAAAAGTACTTTATAAATGTTTTTAGCAAGAGAGTATTTTATGACAAAAAAATTAAGTAGCGATAATTACTATTTAAGTGCCCAAATGATTTTTCACAATTCTCACAAATTATAATGTAACGTCTTTCAACTTTGCAAAACATTGCTCCCTGCAAAATTAATAAGTTTCTTTACACGAAAAATCATATATAAAGTTTGGGACGGGGGGGGGTCAATATGGCAAAATATCAAAGCAGCATACACTTCAATCATTTTGTGTTTCCCAGCAGAGATCTTGGAAAGATATCCCTGCCAATTACACAGCAAAATTGACATATTTTATTTGAAGGGGAAAAAATGGGAGGAGGGCAAATGGAACAGAGTAGGGAGGAGCATAAAGATTGTGAAACCCTGAAGAAATTCAAGCTCATGCTTTTAGAATTCAGGTCACCCTTCCTTACACAGTTTAAAAGTAGAATTACTTTCAAAGAATACATATTTCCTCTGAGCTATGATACATATTTCCTTTTAATGTATCGTATTGCAGCAACAGCTGAAATGAACAGTCTAGACATCAAAAACACTTCTTACTCCCACCTACTGCTTTTTTACCTCAGGCATCAAAACTAATGAAACCTATTATCCAGAACATCGAGTTCAGCAACCACATTGGCCACTGCAAATATTGAGGGGGAGGGGCGCTTTCAGGGATGGCACTCCTTTATTCAGTCATTAAAATTACTGAAAATCAAATTTTGCTCCAAACTCCCAAAATACAAATAGATTAAAGCAAGGCATATAAAACAAGGAGACTGTTTCCCACTTAGATTTCAATGACAAACTGCTAACGGTAACGGCTCTCAGGGTTTGTGATTTGCCCACTGCCTTTGTTTGCAATCTCCATTTTCAACATATAATTCTGTAGTTTAAAATATAACAACTATTCTATTGATACCTACTTCCTAAGAACTATAACCAGCAAACATTACAATAGGAAACAGTCCAGGGGCCGGGCTTGTGGCTCAGTGGTAGAGCACTTGCCTAACATATGTGAAGCCCTGGGTTCCATCCTCAGCACCACATAAAAATTTAAATAAATAAATGTATTGTGTCTACCCACGACTAAAAAAATATATATACATATATTAAAAAAGGAAAAAGAAAACATTAGTCCATTTAATTTTATGAACTACATCAAACAATATTTAAAGATAGAGAATTTTTGAAATACCTAATTTTTTAATTTCTTATAAATTGACTTACAATTAACAAAAAAATAATGCTGTGTTAGTTCTGAAAGATAGCATTACACCCATAAAAAAATTTAATTACATACAATACCACTGATTGATCACAGTTATGTTACCATTGATTGTCTTATAAAGTCAAATTCCACCCACTTAAAGCTCTGATTTCTTGAATTGCTGATGGGTGTAGAATATTTGGCATCATTTAACAAATCCATATTAGAAATGGATTTTAACATTCCTACTGTCAATTCATTAATCAAGTAAAAACTCAGGGGAAAAAAAAGAAACAGGGATAAACGACTCATCAAAATGCACTATTTGATTTGACCCATTTCAATTTTGAATTACTACAAATACTGATAACAATAACGGACAGAGGCGCAGTCAGTATTTGAAACTTTAACTGTATAATGTCTCCCTGAGGAGTCTCTGGCAGCATGGCTCCTCTGCCACTCACAGGATAAGCAGAGTTTTAAAGACGGCTGCCACAGCACTGCAGCACCGAGACAGGACCCAAGTGAGCACTTCAATGGATCACAGGACTCGACACTGAACTTCTACATAAACTGCACAAGATCTTCAAAAGACAACTACTAAAGAGGCCCAATGTTACTTTAATAGCTACACATTGAAAAAGAAACCTCCAAACCATAGCTGTTACTAACTTGTAAAAAACAAATTTGTCCCCATTTGAGACTCCTTTCAAAAATTTTTAAATAATTATTACTACTGTGTCTTTAAAAACTATTAAAATGCTCTGAATTCATACACTCTAAAATGCATGAACAAATAAGGGTCTCCAAGGACAATCACCAAAACCGACAGTTATCTTGGTTGCTGGAATAATGATTGTTTACTTGTTGCCCTCTAGGTGTATTTTCCAAACTTTCTTCAATGAGCATGCACTATTTTTATAAGCATACACATCTGAAATTTTTTTTTATTATAGGGCCACTATTACACACTGCTCAGAATTTTTACAAAGAAGCTCAACATTGTTAGGATGGGAATCATCATGAGATAACATTAAATTTTGAGAAGGAAAACCATACATATGACTCAGAGCATTTGCATTTCAATCCATCAACAGTACAAATAAACATTTTATAAACTTCCTCCAGGACAATGGTTTTAATCAAAATGACTCGACTATTGATTTCAACATTGCCACAACTGAACAGCAAAAATTAAAACTATTTCCTTCCACTCTTCAGGCACAACCTAATTTGAACACACGCACACCAACTTGCTACTAAAATTCTGACAGGACAAGTCCCCAAATTGCCTTTCACACTAAAAAGCTCAAACAGTTGTCTGTCACCGCTACTGCAGTGAGTAATCCTTGCAGCTGTAACTGTTTGAAATGCAGCTGTCTCCCTGGCATTCTTTCCCCACCCCCACTCACCCAGCATTTCTGTTCTTGCCACAATAATCTTAAAGAGCATTTTACAGGAGGCTTAGCCCTGGCTGAGGGCACTCTACGGCGTGACCGAGAGAACATGGAAACACGATTCATTAGACACGCCTGGAGAGATAACAATGGTGCTGCTTCTTGCTGCCTTTCATTTCGTACATCAGGCTGAGACTAATGCATTCTCGTTACACAACAAGCACATTTATAGACAGGAAAAAACTGTAATCACCTTTGATTAAGAGACAGCATATTTTTCCTATATGAGCCGCCAGCCACACTGACATAGTAATTATTTTTTAACTGACAGGTTAAAGTAGCAAATGTAACAAAAATAACATCTGCCAAGACAGAGACACAGAAAGTGTGTGTGTGTGTGTGTGTGTGTGTGTGTGTGTGTGTGTGTGAGAGAGAGAGAGAGAGAGAGAGAGAGAGAGAGAGAGAGAGACACTAACTACTATGAAGACTTGGTACACAAAGGCTCCTTTAGAACATGCTCTGTGCCGTCTCCTTGAGCCCTCATGGACACTGGGGCTTGGGCTTCAGCTGGACAGCCTATAGCAAATAGATGAGACCATTATTAAGCAAGCATATTATGTATACTTAATTCTTTGGAGGCAAAAGTGACAATTTTTTTTGTCATTTTAACTGTAATTATCATTGATCTGCTCTTTATTTTAACATGGTTATCTAAAATGAACTTTTGATTAAAAACAGGAATGTAGAGTAAGTATATCAATTTACCATTTCACTAATCCCCATCGATCACTACACCTGACAAAGGCTTGAACTCTAAATATATAAGCCCTAATCTAAACTAGAAAAAGTCATAAGTGACATTAGCTGACAACATGCAAAGTCCATATTATTATAGGATTTTCAAAAAGTAAGCTCACTCTTCACACCCTCACAAATCACAGTCTTTTGCAGGTTTATGCACGTGTATTGAAGGATTGTAGTTTGATAACAGTTTGGTAGTTGATGATAAAAGTACCTGCCAGGAGCTGAAAGATTATAATTAAACTAAAACACTGTAAAGTTTATTTTAAAAGTTAACAGAGCCTATATAATTAAGCAATTTTTTGTCTATGACCATGCCACCCTAAATAGACTCCATCTCATCTAATTAAGCAATTCTTTAAAAATGGTTAGCTTCATTCTTGAACTTTATAAAATACTACTACATTTTTACACTAAGAATATGCTATGAAACTAACGAAACAATTTGCACATGTAAAATTTTGTTAAAACTTTAAAGGAACCAAACAAGCAAATAATAAAGGTCTCATTCACAAAACTTTGAAGCCCAAAATACTTCTTTTTAACAAACAGTTGTGTAAGGAAGAAATGCCACTCAGTGGTAGCACATTTGTCTACAATACTTGAAGATCTAAGTTCGATTTTCAGCACTGCTAAGCATTGAAATAAAATAAAATAAATTTTTTTAAAAAGTTATGTAGTGACAACAAATTTTTATAGAACAGCAAAATTCTTGGGCAATTTTAAGTAGTTGAGTCTTATGAGTTTTGTGATGCATGATGCCACAGATTAGAAACTAAAATATTTGCAGTTTATCCTCTAATGTGTCTACAAACTGACCACTAAACTCTAATGTACATTTAGACACAACGTAAGTTAAAGAGAAGTCAAATGTGTACCAGGGCATATTAGAATTACACAAGTTTAAATTTGTTCATCATCTATTATCAAATCTAGAATCACAGAAGATACCATTTATACAACTTTTACTCCAATGGGAATGGAGTTTACTCATTCTCTTATTTTGGTCCTTTGTACTATATTAAATCAAGACACCCACCCACAAGAAAGGGAGGGGGAATGGGAATAGGAGACAGTAGAATGAATCAGACATGACTTTCCTATGTTCATATATGAATACATGACCACTGTAACTCCACATCATGTACAACCACAAGAATGGGAAGTTATATTCCATGTATGTATGTCAAAATACATTCTACTGTCATGAATGACTGAAAAGAATAAAAAATGTTACCTAATTTCCTTATGAAAAAGACTCCCCCCAAATCTAATGAAATTACTTTTACAAGATTTCCTTATCTTTTCTTAAAAATCAATCAGTATCTCAAGACACCACACAAAACTTGTATCTTAAAAAAAATCAGTTTAAATGTATTTTAGTAACCATTTTACTTTAATAAATGACTTTAGTTCCCATATGAATTTCCACTGATCTGACTCTTTATAGAACCAAATTATTATTGTTTATTCTTAAAAGCCAAAAAAAAAAAAAAAAGTGTAGTTCTCACCTTCCATAAGTCAATTTTCCATTGCCATAACAAAATATAAGTCCTCTTTATCAAGAAAGATGTTCCTCTAGTCCACAGTTTTAGAGGTGCAAATTCTAAACAACATGGTGCTGCCTCTGGCAAGGCCGCCCAGACCTCATCACAGCACAGCTGAGGGCATCACAGGAGTGTGTAAGAGAGGGAGCGCTCACACAGCACGACAGGAAGCCAGGGGAATCCCAGAGTGGCCAGTCTATAACTTGCTCTCAGACCTAAGCAGGGTCCCACCAGAAGCGCTCTAATCCCTTCTGAGGGTAATGCCTCAAATGACCTAAGACCTCCCACTAGTCCCCACCTCTTGTCCCACTGCCTCTTAACATCACCACAGTAAAGACCAAGCTTCCACACGCGAATCCTTGAGGGACACACTCAAACCATATTCCAACCATAGAAACAAGTCTTCAAAATTAATGTATGGTTTTCTAATGCAAAACAACATATCGGAAAGCAACAAAAGTTTCTCAAAACCTTAAGCTGAAACATATCCAGGAAAAAGTTGTCTTTATCCAAAAATTAACAAGCTAAGAAATTTCCAACTCATTGGCAAAAAAAATGTATAAATGACCTAAATACCCCAACACTGCCAATATTTTTACTTCATGTAGGCACTTGAATGATACGATATTCCTTTGCATTAACACAATTCAATATGAAAACTGCAAGAACTTGAGGAAATAAAGATCAGTTGTTTACACCCTGGTATGAACAAGTTCAATTAAAATTAAAATTAGCCAAAATGGCGTTCTGAGAGCAAGGCGACCCAGTAAGTGTAGATGGAGCAGGACTGAATAGCTTCAATAGCACATGGAGCACTGGTTTTCTCTCTGTGATCCTTGGAGTACTAGCGACCTATGGATGAGCCCCGGCCAGTCTTTCCGGCTCTTTCCATCTCCACATCTCAACCAGGGTTGCAGTTTTATCCATTATAAATTATGAAGTTCTAGAGAGAGTTCATTTGAAAAGGTACATACCAAGAGTTTGCACAGGGAAGAGAATTTGAAAACCACTAGGGGGAAAAAAATCAAAGGAGTCAACGAAACCAGAAAACCAAAAAGCCTGGGCCACCAGCAGCGCTAACACTTTGCTGACTCTGCCATTTCCTGCATAGTTATTCTCCTTCTTTGAGAGTCTTTCCAGCTCTCAAATTGCATGATTCTAACAAGGTGCACGAGAATGTAGGAAAGCTGTCCAGGATGGATTCTGAAGACTTCACATGTTTACAAAGTCCGAGCCAATCTATTATTACTCACCACAAAAGCCAGAACACAAACCAAAACTACAGCATTTCAGATTAAATCAGCTTTTGATAGGTTAGCCTTAGACTCTAGTCACTATTTAAAATAGGTTTTTTTGGAGGAAAAAAATATTTTCCAAATAATCAACAAAAATTACCTTTCAAAGTAGAATTCTTTCTTAACTGTGTTTGACCATGTTAATTCTTCTTTTCCACAGTTCAAAAACCAGCTATTGGGCTGAGGTCATGGCTCAGTGGTAGAGGACATGCCGGGCATGTGTGAGGCACTGGGTTCAATTCTCAGCACCACATTAAATAAATAAATAAATAAATAGTGTCCAACTACAACTAAAAAAATTTTTTTTAAAAACCCAGCTATTATAAAGTATAACATCTGAAAGGTATTTAATTTAACTAGCACTTACCACTTAAGGGAAAAGGAAACAGTGTTAATAGTGATGGAATATTTGGAAAATTAGAGGGTTATCTGTACATTTCTTGGGAGTTACATCATAGGCTTTTTAAAATGTTTTTTAAATATAATTTTCTTATTTATATGTGGTGCTGGGAATCGAAGCCAGTGCCTTACACATGCTAGGTAAGTGCTCTACCACTGAACTAACACCAGACCCAGATGTTTGTTTTTCAATCATTTATTTTGTATACAATTTTGTTTGTTATAACTATTTTAAAACTTTTAAATTGTGCTTCATAAAAAAAAATACTATGAGTTGAGAAAGTTCAACTATATGTAAACAGTATGATAGAACTTTGAAGATACATGTTCGAATATCTATAATGGAATAAACTTTTTGCACTAAAATTTAAATATAAGTAACTGTATATAATCCTTAAAACAATACTCTAACTATACATACAGTCACAGGCAATATTATCTACTCAAAATGACTTTGAAACTCAAATAAAGAAAATAACCTAAAGAAGAAATGCAGTAAACATAAAATAGATGTTGTCTGGACAGAAGTTATGTTAAGACTCTGAAAAGGACAGACACTGTTGTTCAGTTTCTTTTACAACCCAGTTTCACCAAGAAGAATTTAAATTTAAAAATCTGCACAGTGTCCCCGCTTTCACTTAAGATACCCTGAGATCCTGCTCCATGAGTCAAAGGAATCTTTTCAAAACTTAAATCACAGCATGGCGTCCTTCTGATGCTCCTTACCTTGGCCTTCAATGTCTCACCTGAGTCCACCTCCATCAACTTCTTCCATCTCCCACTTTCTACCAGTTCGTACAGCACTAGCCTTCTATTTCTCCAGGAGTTAGTTCAGGGTCAATACTTTTACTTTTTGTGTGTCTGGCTAGTGAGGTCAGCTTCCTTCTAGAAGCTTTGCTTTCCCTACCTATACCCACCCCCCTTCTTTAAAGAAGCCCAACCTGGGTCACTCACTTTCTTATCAATTGCTTTGCAACATACAACTGAAAGATGCATTCATTTATTTACTACCTGTCTCCTCACCCACACAGAAATTTCAGCACTACATGGACCAAGTTCAATCCTCTGTGCCCAGAACCCTCCACAAAGAAAAACATTCTGACCCCGAAACAAACACTCAAAATGCAACTTAACCACCAAAAGACAGTTTAATATTACACAACTTTATGTGGGTGCACACACATACACATTTACTGGTGATTGATCTCAGAACCTCAGGCATGCTAACCACACACTCTTACACTGAACTATGCATCCAGCCCCTTTGAGGCAGGAAATTATACATCATGTGGCAGCAGAGCATAATACAAGTCCAAGGATTTTTAATACTATAAAAAATGGAAAATAAACACTTCTATAAAAGGCTTAGGTTTTTTTTTTCCTGATGATAATTTAAGGTAACTTTCACACATTTTCAGAGTTGTGGTTTTATATTATTTTCATGAAAATCAAATAGGGTAGAATTATTGCATGAAAACCAGTCTGCAGAAAAAAGAACATGGGGAAAAATATGAAAGATGTGAAAATAAGACTTTATTGAACCCTAATCAATTAGCAAGACTAGAATGGTTAATGAAAAATATTAAGGAAAAAACATCAAGAATATATATTAAATAAAATGTCATTTAAAATATTTACTATTATGAATTGAGTCCCCTCATAATATATTCAAATAAAGCAATTTTAAATTATAAAAATCCTATCCCAATAAGTAACCTTTGGAAATGGTATCATTAACTCTTCATCCTCTTTCCTGAGCATAAATGATACTAATTATCAACTCTTTAGGCCATTATTGATGAGGTTTCTTTATCACTATAAATTCACAATGTCCCTATTGAGCATGTTCACCATATTTTAAATAATGAAATAAAGATAATTAAATACTGATATTAAAGTACATATTAAATTCATATTATACACTGATATAACTTCATGTAAATAAGAATAGCATGTATGTATTACTTGTTCCATTCTGTCAGGTATACTAAACCTAAAGTTCCTATGTATTTATCAGAAGCCACATCTACAAAAGCCTAGGAACCTTTTGTTTTACCCTTGGGGAAAAGGCAACAAAAAATCTTCTATGAATACAAGATAATTTTATAGGAAAATACTGCAGAATCATTTCTACAGAAATTTTTTTAAATGTTATATAATTTTCTTCCTGAGAAATCAGCTTCAATATAATTATTCTCAAGTATCTCTGGTTTATTCGTGTACTATGAATTTTTATGATCCTTTCTCAAAAACTTTTAAAAACTGAATTTATTGGTTTTTAAACAAGTACAACTTAGACATGGGAATCAATTATAAATTTTCAAAATGGCAGGCAATATTTAAGGAATCTTTTTATTTTAAACCAGGGATTGAATTCAGGGGCACTTGACCACTGACTGACCCACATCCCCAGCCCTATTCTGTATTTTATTTAGAGACAGAGTCTGAGTTGCTTAGGGCCTCAATTTTGCTGAGGCTGGCTTTGAACTCGTGATCCTCCTGTCTCAGCCTCCTGGGCTACTGGGATTACAAGCATGCACCACTGCCTATTTAAGGGATTCATATTTTTATTTGAGGATAATCCAAATATTATACTTTGGAAGAGATGACTAAAAATCCCATTTTCATCAAAGCTACTTAGAAATGAAGGTGAAAAGAGAAGAAACCGAAATACAATGGCTCCTTTAAATGAACCAGACAACTATTCACTATTCATATTCATTTTATATCCTTCGGTCTGGAAAAAGCAAAGCCCTTTTTAAATTTCAATTAGTCATACACTGTCCTAATTTTTTTCTAACCATTTTGCCCTTTTGAAGGTGAACTTAAGTCAAAGACATATAATATACAGACAGCAATTTGGAAGTGGATTTTTGCCTACCCAAACCAGACATCATGCCTTGCCAAGGAAGAAACTCTGTATAAATAAGACTATTCACAAGATAGGAAGAACAGGCACATACCAATTTACCTCCAGGGCAGTCACCAAAAGTTCAAAGCACCATTAAGTGTAGCATCATCGCTTTTGTCTAAAAAGCTAAGGCACACTGTGAGGAACCTTGGTTTCATAAACATCTATGATTTTCCAAGCAAGAAACAGGTTTCTTAAACTCAAAAGAAACTGCCTAAATCTTTCTCATTAACTACAAAAATCACAATCTCCTCTGTAAGTGATCATACTAGTATGAATTTAAGAACAAAAAAACTTGGTCACACACAAATAACAACATAAAAGCGCTTTATGCTTGCTTTTTACTTTAGTTCAGGTTAAGAACAACTATTTTAAAAATAAAACTCTCCAGATTGTGCAGTTTCAATTTTCCACTGCTCATTTTCTACAACAATCTGACCAAGAATTTTCCAGGAAGGGAGTGGGTATTGATACCCAGAAACTCATTTTCAGAAAGAAAAAGAAAAGAGGACAAAAAAAAATTGATAAAATGTCTAACTTTTTTGAACATATTAATGTAAAGGTAATGATATCATAAATTGAAAGGCCGTTTTAGAAATGAGCAAGTCAAGTTTGTCAGAAGGCCAGAAAGGACTTTCTGGAAAGAATGATAAGCATCTTGGAATCTCACTACTTCTCTCACACACTGAGCTCCAATCTGCAGCCTTTTCCCTCTGAGCCAATGCACTTGATGGGTGTGATAACAGATGGATCATTGTATCTGCCAACTTCCTGTGATGTACTGTATGGGGACTGATAATTTAGTGACTACAGAAGTCCTACAACAGACAATGAAAGCAGTGCTAGCACTCGGAAAGAAGCTGCATGCAGTTCTTTTGACGAGATGTGTGGGTTGAATATATGTAGTTTATTGTACAATACATAAGCTCTCTACAAGTATCTAAACCACTTTTTTAAAAACTTAAAAATTGGGCAAACTAACAAGGAAAATAAGCAAGAACAAATATAATTCCCAATCAAAATGGCATTTTCTACTTAAACACAAATGAAAAACATACATTACACCAAGGTCTTACACTTTCATGTGCATGTAATAAAATACATTAGGGCTTAATTTTCAGGTTTCACAACCTGGGTAATACTCACAGAATCAAAAAACTGTCATAGGGGCATGTCTTGTAAAATATAGAGTGTTCCAAAGTATCTCTGCACTCTACCCATGAAATGCCAATAGCAAACATCACAGCCCCTACTGAAACAATCAAAATATGTTTCCAGACATTGCCAAATTCCCCTAGGGGACAAAATCACACAGCTTAAAAACCACTGGAGAGGACGGTCTAAAGTTCCATTCTTTCAATTCTAATTTTTGGAGAGTAGAGAGGGATCATTAGGAAAGGAGACAGAATTTATGGAAATTATACCTAAAATAATCAAACATAATATATATGATGTATACCAGTTAAGTACATATTATTAAGAGGAAGAAAAAAATTAAAGGAAAGACTGTATCTAAAGGATTCAGTGGGGAAAGCTCCAGGTTGCATACAGGATTGGAGAGTCAATTTCCACTAACAGAATAGGTAATAAGCTTAACTCTTTGCAAAACAAGAAAAAAATAACAATCACTGCTCTGCCACAACATCGCACACAGTTGCTATGGATGACTCTTTCACTACAAATCCTCACTAGATAATCTGCATTATGCTGGGCACTAAATTACAGAATTGTCAACGTTAGCAGATGCTTAGAAATAAAACTCTCTAGGTTTCAGGTTCTGCGTCAAAAAGAATCTTCACTTTTATGCACATAAAAGAGGGCAGGGAGTAGAGGTGGCAAGGGAAAGAATTCAATCACGTTTTAGAAAGACCAGTACCAAATTAAGTAGTAAAATGCTACTTTTGGGGACATCTCTGGAACCTGCCAAAATTAGGGAGAGGATTAGTTTGTCATTTTTACAGCAACTCTAATATAATGGTACTCTCAAATTCTAAAGCACAAAATCTCTTTAAAAATATTGTTTTAGGATCTGCACAATATTAGCATTTGGAGTAAATGTCCTATAATCAAACTAAATACGCTATTTGCACATGGAAATGTGGCTTCTCCTCATTTCTTTCAGCCTGCTTTGTTTGTAATTTCACTATTTGCCAATCCTAAACTACAAAGTGAAAAGGGGGAAGGGGTAGGGGGATAGACTACTGGAAGAAATGCACTCAACATGACTTGCTGCATGGTTGCAATTCTTTTGTTAGGAAAAACTACAATTAGAAAAGCTTGAAGACCATAAGCAAGCTTGATTTACACTGATAATATAGGCATAAAGAGAAGAATCAATTAGATAAAAGGAATATGAATGCAGAGCACAATGTTCTCACAAATAACAGAAGCCCCAAGTAGCATCAAACAAAACCATAACTGATTTCTGGTGGGCTCCACAGTTTGTCTTCTCCTTTCCAGATTTCTGTCTCTTTTTTAGTGAATGAGCAGCCTATATTTTGAAATTTCTGAGACACATCCATAAAACACAGCACTTTATACCAGGAATCGACATTGCTGAGAAATCCAGTATTGAGCTTCCCTCTCTTGCCTATAGGACTCAATTTACATGGCAGAAGAAATAGCGACAATCTAGGAATTGCTTATGCACAGAGGAGAGAGCAAGATACAGCATGACTATAGACCAAGCTGGTACTACAACTCCTGGCCTCCTCTGAGACGGGCTCTGGGACCAATAGTGACAGATCTGAGCCACAAGGCTACAGTTAGGCTAGAGTTCATCCAGCCCGACACACAATATTTTCCAAAGTTGGCTATCACAATAAACCACATCCCATACACCCTTTCTTACGGTATGACATTATCACTCTCCTTAAAGGTGGTAGGATCTATGTCCCCACTCCTGAATCTGAGTGACTCTTGTGATTGCCTCATCAAACAAAATACAACCAAAGTGACACTATGCTAGACTCCAAGTCTAAAGCTTCAAAATATAACACTTCCCATGACCTGCCTCTTAAGAGGGTCGTTCTTGGAAATCCAACCATTATGTTGTAAGGAAACCTAGACCACATGGAGCAGCCAGTGTGACTGTTCTGACCAACTGTCTCAGGTGACATCCAGCCAACAGCCAGCATCGGTACCAGCTATGGAAGTAAAGACACCTCTAGAGGAAATCAGATTCCAGCTGTAGAATCTTGGTATTGCAGGATGTCTGAGTGGTTTTCTGTAAACTACTGGTCCCTGCTGTGCCTATCTGCAGTTCTGACCCCAAAAAGTTCTTGGACATAATAAAACAGCTTGTTTCTGGCCAATGAGTTTCCACATTAGATAACCTACATCCAGGGCAGCCTGTGTCTTGAAGTGGATTCAGTACTTCATTCACAAAAACAAAACCATTTTAAAACTTCACCCTATTTTTTCAGTAACATAATCTGGGATGACAATTGCTGGGTAACAAATAATTAGGGTAGAAATAGTATATTGACAGCAGAATAAGTGAATTTTAAAGGTACATGATTTCATTACTAAACAGATTATAACAAAAGAGATTCAGTGAAATAAAATACTAAATTTATAATTTGCAACATTACATATTTAATATGGGAAATTTTTATAAGAAACTTTATGATAAAATAGTATTTACTAGGATACTTGCTAACTCTGACAAACTGGCTTATATGGCTTTTAAGTCACATATTTGTCCATTCAGTAAGCAGCTGAGTGCCCATAATGCATTATTAGGCTCTACTCTAGGGACTAAAAGTTCAACAGTGAACAAAAGAAGCAGGTTTTTCACAAAAATTACATTTTAATTGAAAGAGAAAAAAAAAAATAATGATTTCATTTATATAAAAAAAATTCCAACCCATAAATGCTATCAAGTCAATAGAACAGAAGATCAATGGGGGCAGGACTGGTATGCTATTATAGATAAGATAATACAGCAGTTTTAAAACAAGTCACCCAATTCTTTGACACTTTTCCTATTGAGAGGTAGGTCCTGTATCTCCTTCCCTTGAAAACAGGAGGGCTTCTGATTGCTTCAGACAAGGAGTAAGGTGAAAATGACATCAGGTCATCTCTAAGGCCAGGCAGTTTCCACCTCTGTGGAGCACTGACTCTGGAAGTCTGACTACTCTGAAAGGCCGGCCAAACTACGTAGAAAGGCTACTTGCAGGGACTGTGATTAACAGTCCTAGCTCAACCCAGACCTTACATGAGTCAGACACATAAGTAAAGAAGACTCCAGATGACGTTAGTACCCGTCATTCAAGTGCCCTAGTTTTCCCAGCTGAGGTCTCAGACACCATGATACAGAGAAAAAACATATCCGCTACACCTCCCCCACATTCACAACCTAAAGTAACTTAACATAATAAATGGTTGTGATTTTACACCACTAAGTTTAGGGTTTGTTATACAGCAATGGACTATGGGAAAAAGTGGTAAGGGGAAAATTACTAACAGAGTTAGCAATGATTCTGAGATGTGATTCTATCAAAAGACAGGCTCCTGAGGGTACAAGGAAAGGTTGTTCAAAAAGGGCAATATCAAGTACAATTTGCTAAAGCACAGAGAAACTTGGTGGTAGGAGTCAAGTCAATTAGATGCACAAAGGCTGGCTGATACACAGATATGTAATCCTTAATGAGTCACTTAGAAATTATTTTCAGTATTTAAAAAGCCACTGTCTTGCTCCAAGTTTTTCAAAGATTCCTTTTCCTGGTTTTTTTTTTTTTATGTTAAATGAAAAAAACTGAACTAAATGTGATTCTTTTAGATTCACCACAAAAATAAGTGTTTCTCCAATTAATTGAGGCACTAGAAAAATCCTTAAGCCCTCAACAAAACATTTTTTTGTATTTCCACAAAATTAAGTAATCTTTTAAAATAAATGCTTATTTGAGTTCATTAGAATGAATGCTCATAAACAAATACCACCACACAGTGCCAGTGCCTGTGCTGACCAGACGGCTCCCACTGAAGGGCTGATGAGAACACAGATTCTGGGTCAGGGACCAGGGACATTCACATTCATGAGGCCACATGAAGATAAGGTATGCTCTGCTAAAGTTTTACAGCAATTTAAACAAGAGGAAATAGTGGCAAGAATTGAGTCACTATATCATCCACAGTAGAACAGGAAGGCCAAATTTAAACAGATCTGTTTCTAGGCAGAAAGTACCAAATTCTTGCTGGAAATAAAAACTTAAATTGAACTAAATATCAGCTGGCATATTATTGTGCTGATCTATATTTTTATCAGTTAAATAGTTCTGATTGTATTTAACCTATAACAATTTCAGCTTTATAATTATGTAATAACTATAAACACACAGCATTTATTCTAAATTAGTGGTTTTCAAGACTCTAAAGTTATAATAATGTTTTCATTATTAACAGTGATAGAAATTGGTGACCTTCACAATATCCTGTAACACATTAAATGCGCATTTTCATGAGCTTTTGATCTTCCTGAATAGACTTAAAATCTGGTGACCCATTCCAATTATTTTAAGTTAGAAGAAGACAACTGAGCTGAATAATCACTACAAATTCAATAATTAAAGTTATTTTGAAGTAACTCTGTGTTTTAAGGAATAGTCCTCTTCCAACTTTGTCTTTACTTGGCTAAGACCTTTTCGCTCTGTAAAATCTAACCCAAGCACCATTTTCCTGTATGGACACTGCAAGTCACTCCAGCCCAAACTCTCTTAAGCATTTCTCAACTCTCAGATACTGTCCACACCACTCTTACACAAACTGCCTGACACTGTTAGCTATTTTGGCAAATGCCCTGTCACTAAGCTGGTGCTGATGGGGTGATAACGGTAGTGGTGGTGCTGTGATAAAGATGAGGACAACAATGGTTAATGGCTCTCATTTACTTAGGAATGATTTTTGTTCCAACCATAAAATTCACTCTC
Source organism: Sciurus vulgaris (assembly GCF_902686455.1). Taxonomy (NCBI): domain Eukaryota; kingdom Metazoa; phylum Chordata; class Mammalia; order Rodentia; family Sciuridae; genus Sciurus; species Sciurus vulgaris. The sequence continues at coordinate 141,441,745 of NC_136468.1, read as the reverse complement.
CATAGTACTCTTGGGAAGCAGATAAATATGATCTTCACTAGAAGAGAAGAAAATAGAGGTAATAGAAATAATGTATTTTCCTCACGGCCACAAAGGTAACAAATGAATGAGCTAGAACTGGGAAATTCTGGTCTGTTTGTTTTGTGACTTAAGTGTTAATCAGAGTATGGGCCTTTGACAACTCATCAAAATCACAGGGTCTATGAAATCTAGGTTATACACAGGAGCCCCAAGTTACATTAAAGCCCCAGGGGAGAGAACATCATGCTAAGTGAAATAAGCCAGGCTCAGAAAGTCAAGGGTCAAATGCTTTTTCTCACACATGAAACAGAGAAAAAAAGAAATACAAAGGGGAATCTTGGTGAAAATAGAAGGGACAGCACCAGAGCAAAAGCAAACAAGGAGTCAGGGAGGAAGGGAGGCAAAGGGGAAGAACTGGGGGAGAAAGTTGACCAAATTATGCTAAAAGCATGTGTGAATATATCGCAATGCATTCCAATTTTATATATAACTATAATGCACCAACTAAAAATGAATAAATCAATGAAGAGAACAAAGACCAACAAAATAAAGGAAGGGGGTCAAGGGAGGAAGAAGGGAGGGAAGGTGATAGTGCTGCAGACTGAAAGGGAAAAAACTGTCATGTATAACTGGATATGTCACAATGAACCTAACTATCATGTACAACTATAATGCACTAATTTAAAAAAAGAAAAAGAAAACACCCAGGGAGATGGGCCTGAGAATCCAGTAACAATCTCCCGCAACATGTTCTCATTAAGAAACAGAACGTACCCAGTGCTGATTTGACTTCATCTAGATTGTGGTATTCTAAAAATATGAACAACTTATATAGGATTCCCTAGTCTAAAAAATATAGTGCTGCACCTTGAAAACCATAAGAGTTGAATAAACACTGGATGTTATGCCTTTATAATGACAGAAATAAGTTATTAAATTCCATATTTGTTAAAATCTAGAAAAGTCTAATTATTTCACAAAATAATTACAGCCTAAATTTAGGAGAAAAAATACAATTTCAGTGGTTTTCAAGAACTTTTTACATAACAGAATTTTTTGCAGATTTCAGAGCATAGGGTAGAATAGAAGGCTCTTGGGTAGTCCCTGGAATTCTCTCAGTGCTCAAGAAAAGCGAAGTCCAAGCTAGGACACTCACAAAGCTACAGTCTTTTTGCTGCTTATTTCATCTAGCTCTAGAGTTTTATGATTTAGTGAGCTGGGTGGTGGTGAAGTTGCTGACTTCCCACAGACATTTGTCTGTGGCCATCAGGACAAATCTGAGGAGCTCAATTAACATATGTCTGACCTTGGGCAAATCATAATTCCTCCAAAAACATCTGCCATATTGAGATCTACCAAAAATTTTCAGGTAAAGGTTACAAGGTGGCAGTGAAAGGTAGGAATGCTTTGTTCTGTGGTATTTTTTACTCTAGTTGACCAATGATGATAAGTCCCTGGAGTTCAACATATTTTAAGATAACTAAAATCTCTACCTTAGGATGTTTTTAATATTTAAAAAGAAAAGAAAATGTTTTGAAATCAAATCACCTGTAAGGGCCTATTTTACCAGTAACTGATGAAGTTCAAAGTGATTAACATATTTGGTTAAAGATGGACACTACAAAACCATAACACAGTTGAGACATATTTCTGGGTTCTCTAAATCCACAATGATTAACACCTTTGTTGTAACAAATGAGGTCATAAAGGGGTGGCTGAAGATGAGACAGCGAGTTTTCATTATGAAAACACTGTATCAAGAACGTCCCAGAGTATATTTCTCATAACTATGATAACATCTCAAACTTTAAAAAACCCATATATAATATCTTAAGCCATATATAATATCATGTATTTTTCTGAATACATGTACTAAAAGAAATCACAAGCTGATTCCATAATGACTGATAAAAATTTGGTAGGTCTGCCACATTCTATTCAGCAGGAAATAATGCATCATAATGCAGATTCTTCTTTTTTCCAAAAAGGGAATCAAAAACCTCTAGAGAAAACACTGCCTTTCAGAGATCAGTATTGTAGCCTCCCACCCCCGATCCCCAGTCCAGGTCTCACAAAATAGTTTGTTACCTAACATCTCAGGTTTCTTTAAAAAAAAAAAAAAAAGATGTATGACTCTCTCCGTTAGTTACCATGAATTATTCTTTTAAAAAATATTTTCCCATTCTGATTTTAAACTCTGTAAGGGTACAGAACATGTCTTCTGCATTTTTTATTTCACAGTATCCAGAAAAAGGTAATATGCTTGATGAGTATGTTCTAACCATCAGCTAAATAAATAAATGGGTGTGACTTACATTATAATTTTCAAAGGCAGAGAGAACTAAAACAAATTAAAGTATACTTTGTTTTTCACTAGAAACAAAATTATCATGAAAAGGAAAATTTGCACAAAGTGAGCAAAAATATATCCTTGCCCTTTCCTAGCATGCTCTATTCTCTCCAGCCTGCTTTATTTTCCTCCACAGCATTTACTGCCAATCTGACAAACTGTACATTTGTGTGTGCTCTGGGTCTGTCTCCTCGTCCCATCCCCTATAAGAATGTAGGTCTAACAAGGCCAGGACTTGTTCACTTTGTTTGAATGCAGTATCCCGGAGCCCAGACCACAGCCCAGGACACACTGCGCACCAATGAATAGCTCTTGAATCCATCAGGATCCGTTTTGGCATTCCCGTTTCTACTGGCGGTTCTGGTTATATATCAACAAATATATAGGTTGAAATGAGAGGCTGAAATATATATAAACCTATATAATATATAGGTAAGTTGAAATGAAAGGAAAAAAAGCGAGAAAAGAAGAAGAAAGGAGGGACAGGGAAGGGGGAGGGTGGTGGAAAGGGAGAAGGGGAGGAGAGATCAACTGTTTTTTGGTTTTTGTTTCTTAAATCCCTCAGGAAATGTTGCTCTTGGAGGTGTAAAACAGCAGGTACCTGGAAAAGGACATGTTTGAGAAAGCAAATCATATTAAATTCTAATCATAAAAAGGACCCAGAAAAGCAGACGATTACTAAAACTGGTCTAAAAAGAACTTTCAATAATAGCTGGTCACTACTAAAGATGGATCATCTCTCGCGTGGCAACAGAGAAGCAAACTGAGCGCTGACTGAGAGACTACCGCAAGCTCAACACTGCACCGCAACAAGCCAAGTCATCTCACGGTTGTTTCTAACTAGTCCCTCCTATTTATCAGGAAAAGTACCTGGAGTGATACAATCATCACATTTTGATTTAATTATCTTTTAAACGTTTATCTGCTTTGTTAGATTATAAATTTCTTGTCGACAGGGACACCCATGTCTGTTACCCTGTTTCCTTCATCTGCTAATTGTTACGTTATTCGTTTACGATGTGCTGTTTCAAATCTGTCCTTTAACCATTAGGACATAATAATTATGAGAACAAATAGAGGACAGACTACAACAAATAAATACGTTTAACTGAACACAGAGATCAAGATGCCAATAAAATTAATCTCTGATCTACAACTTTATTTCTAAACAATTCAATTATTATTAAATATTCTTATCAGGAACCTACTATGAAGGCAGTCAAACAAGCCTCGATTAATCTATTAACATTCTGTATTAAAATTAAAGCTATGTATAACCAGTTACTGTAATTACATAAATGAAAGGCTATAAACATTAGGTGGCAGCAGCACTCTGTATTATAATCCTGCAATTGATTATTTTACGTCTTAGAAATTTGACTCATAAATAGGGCTACACAAAAAGCTCCACATATACAATACACAAAGATGCAAGAGCAAAACACACAAACAGAATTATTCCTTTGTACCCAGACCTTTCAAAGTTATTGTTTCTTATATTTAAAAACTGAACAATACCAATAATGTTGGAAATTTCCTATAAAATTGTCCAAATTTTCACTTCATCTTTATTTGCTCACATTCTACATTTAAGACACAGCTCCACTTCAGAATGATATCTGGAATATAACTGCTTTTCACATCCTCGCCACATGCACCTTGGTGGAAGGCACCCCCATCTTTCACCTGGATCCCTATGACACCCTTCTGCTATTCTCCCTGCTTCTAAACTGACCCTTCTCAGCCCATCAATGTCCAAGTGGTAGCTAGAGGGAAATTTTAAGACAGTTAGGTTAGCTCACCTCCCTCCTCTGATCAGAACAGGGTTCTCGGACCAGTGGCTTCCCACCTCCGAGAAAGGCTGTACTCCGCTCTTCAGCACCCTTCATGACCAGTCCCCAAGACACAGCCGCCCTTCATCAGCCCACTCTCCACCTTGCAACCTCTGCATTTACTCTTTCCGTACCAGTCTTCTAACTAATAATACTGTCCCATGTCCCTCCTTTAGGCCTGGGCTAAAACCCGGCACACCTACACTGGCCTCTCCAATATTTAAAATAGCAACCATCCTCCTTAATTGCTCCATTTTCTTCTCCATGTCACTAATCAGCCTCTAAATGTTATATTTCATGGGTTTACCTCTTTATTATCTCCCCTATTAGAGCTTAAAACCCACAACAACTAAGCTTCAGTCTGTTCTCTTCACTGCTTATTCCCAGTGCCTTAAACAGTGCCCAGTAAACTATGTGTGAGAAAAGTATTCCTCTTACCAAACAAGTACACTTAGTACTTTAATATGAACAATTCATATGTGTGTATATACACACAAAGTAACACTTTATAATACAGACATTTTAAAGCAATGTTAATTTAAATCAAATATATTAAGGTGACCAACATAATATACTGGAATATTGTTTTTCAGATAAGAACTATTTTAGCTGTGTCCTAACTATCACAACTGTAAGCAAACAAGCTTTTCTTGCACTCAGGTGAATTCAGAATTGCCTGTTACAATTTATCTTATGTACTGGCAGGCTTCTAGGGGTTCAAGCTCTGTTGGCTTCAGAGAAGGAAAGAATTACAGGTTTGTTCTCAGCCAAACGACTCTATAATCGGTGTTGATTGCTTAATTCTGAACTACATCAGTAGCTAAGCACTGATTATAAAATGTCCAAATTTAGTCTATTTTCTTGACTATTTACATACTGGAGAATAAACACTCAGGCAAGAGATGGATACTCAAGAATCTCAAGAAATTTTCAAAATAAAGTATACCTCTAAAATTCTCACAAGTCTTTTGACAGGATAATTAGTATTATAGTTACTAAAAAATAACTCAGAAAGCATTTAAACTAAACACATGTGAGAAAACCATCACTGTCACTTCTTAATTGTAGTATGTGGGGAGAGAATTTTTTTCCTCATAGTATATTTGTACATGTTCCAAAGAAAATGCTACGGAATTCCTTGGAAAAGATTCTTGGTTTTCTGTTTTGTCTTTGGGGTGGAGGTGGGGAGGTGAAAGCATGAAAAGAAATGTGGAGTTTAACAAATGCTGGAAATGTTTCTCCCTCCCTTTGATGTCAAACTGAATGAGGCCATGTGCTGCTCTGCCACCTCAATGTGGACAGAAAGAAACCATCAAGCTACATTTATGCATGTGACAAAGGAAATGCAAAATTATTTCTTAGTCACCAATGAATGAAAATGAAATAACGATTTCCAGAATCAGAAAATTTAGGCTTCTCCTTGTTTTCTGAAAGTCTACTTAGAAAGATGCCAATTATGAATGTGTTACACTACAAAATTTCATTTTTAAGTCACTGATTTGGAACTCAACATGTGCTTTCCTACAAAAACAACACGAAGTTCATCAGGTGGGTTCCCAGAGTGTCCACAGCAGCTGACGATGGCTTACTTAAAACTGCCTCTTGTAGCTGACTCGTGGCCATTATCTTCTGGGACTCCCTTTATTTGAAAATTGGCATTAATTGATTTCTGTGTCCTAAACTAGATACATAACCATCATGCTTCCTATGTGTTGCTATGAAAATAAGCAGACAAACATCAGGGCAAGACAAGAAAAAAAATAACCATGAATACTTTTTGCTCTTATTGTCTCTAGAGGGCTGAACCCTCCTGAGCTGTTCAAATTCTGAAGTGGTATATTAAAGTTACACATCCTAAACCATATAAAATGAGTATACAAATAATGTATCTAAGAAAGATGAAAATCAAACCAATTTGTATCTTTATAAAAACACGTTACATATTAGCTCAGAGACCACACACACCCACCTCCTTTAAATACCCAACTATTTAGTCAATGATACAGAAATTAATAAGCCAGGTGGCTACACAGTGCCACAGGAACACACAAATACACAGCATATCTTTGCTTGGCTTTTCCTTTGGCGCACATACATAGCACACCTAGAAAGACCCTGACTACGCTGAAAAACTTGCTATTCTACTGCCCCACGGATTCATTCACCATTCAGAAGTACACACACATTAATCTGACTGCATTTAAAGGAATATTTGACAATAAACTTCCTGATTCCCACACCAAAGGCAATAATCACCAAGAAAAGCCACATCCTCATTTGGGTGAGAAAGGAAAGTACTGACCAAGTATTTCTCAAATTTCCCCATTGCTTGTCTCAAAGATCCTGGTTCCTGACAAAAGTTCAACCCCAAAAGTGACTTCAGATGCCCTTTCTGAAATTCGGGATGATTCCAACATCAAATTTAGACTGATGATCTTTGTCCCCAATCTATTTCTCCACATAAAGATTCCTGTAACAAAATAGTCTACCTCAAAAAAAAAAAAAAAAAAAAAAAAGGAATTTTTGTTGAAAGCATTCTCAACATAAATTCTCCATGTTAGCAGTTCATCAATTTGGCTAATATAATTAATAGCTCACCTACTATGCCTTTCACTATGAATTCATATACAACAGAACAATTGTAACACCTTTGGGGTCTTTATTAAACAAAATAAGGGCTACATGAACACAAACACTTTGACACCTGGACAATCAATCTAATAAATGAGATGGCCACTAAGCAATCGTGGGCAGATGTAGTACACACAGTGTGGATACGCTGGACAGAGGAATGAGTCACACCAGGGCAGGCTGAAGTGGGGTGGCATGAGATTTCATCATACTACTCGGAACACTATGTAATTTAAAACATATGTATTGTTTACTTCTGAAATTTTTCCATTTAATATTTTCAGACTGCAGTTGACCCCAGGTATCTGAAACCTTAGAAAGTGAAACTCCAGAGAAAAGAGGACTGCTGTATGTTCCCTTAAGTTCCAAATAGTATATGAGACACTTCAAGGATTAACTCAGATAATAAGCAAAGGCTCTTAAAACAGTGTCTCTGGCAAAGGATAAATGTTCTATAAATGTTTATGGGTTCTGTTTTCCCTAAACACAGTAGTCTGTGCACTGAGCTTGACAGGCAACAAGCAATATGAAGCAACCTGTCTCTGCTGTGTGTTGACATATCTGAGGGATTTGATAATTTCCTATCAAAAAATCAATGTCTATGCTACACTGCTTCTGGTCATATTTCACTGCACTGCAGTAGTATTTTTACGCTGCAGCTGCTCCACTTACTTCATCCCATCCTGCTTACTAAAGTAATCACAGATGTCTAAGCACCTAACAAAACAGCACTCAGGGTGCATGACCTGGTAGTCAATACACTAACTTCATAGCATGATGCTGTTTTATTACTATGGCCATTTAAATAAAACTGGCTTAGCAACATCATCTCCTTCAGATCAGTATCTGCCTCACACCAAGTACAGTAATTAAATATCTAAAAGACAAGTTGTTTTTTGGATGGGATAGCGAGTTTAGTTTTTCTACATCTATGGTTTGACAAGGCAATGCTAACGGCCACCAAATCAAAAACAGTCTAAATGGCAGATGGAAAACTTTAACAAGAAATCCTGATATTTAATCTCCAGGTACTTTCTTTTTCATTTTCCTGGTACCAGCAAATGAACCCAAAGACGCCTAACCACTGAGCCACATCCTCATCCCCCGCCCCCTCCCTTTTTTTTTTAACGTTTTATTTAGAGACAGGGCCTCACTAAGTTGCTGAAGCTAGCTTCAAACTCAAGATCCTCCTGCCTCAGCCACCCAAGCCAATGAGATTATAGCTGTGCACCACTGTGCCCGGGCTCACTGTACATTCTTAAGAAAGGGACTCCTGAGACAGCATACAAAAATGTTCTCATCGAACAGGCTGAAAAGAGCTTAGAAAAGATTCTCTAAAACTGAGCTGAAGAGAAGTGAATGTCTGGTCTACCTCATCTTTAAAGGTCCCTTCCAGTCCTAAAAGTCTATGCTCTAATGCTGCTCTATGTCTTCAAAGGTAAGGCATAGAGTAGCTCTGCATGTTTTCTTAGTCTAAGCTTACTGAGAGCACCATGATAAATAAATAAATAAAATAATAAATTAATTAAAAATTGTCAATAAAGTGACATGTTTTAGCAGTATGTTTCAAATTCTCTGTGATAACTCAATGAATCAAACAAGGAAAATATAATTCCTTCCTATTTCTGACAAGGTTCAAAAATTCACTAGCACAGAATATAAAATTAACACCCATAAATCAAATGTGTTCCTATACATCAGTAATAAATCTACTGAAAGAGAAATTAAGAAAACTTCCCCATTCACAATAGCCTCAAAAAAAATAAAATAAAATATTTGGGAATCAATCTAACAACACAGGTGAAAGACTTCTACGATGAAAACTACAGAACACTAAAGAAACTAAAGAAGATCTTAGAAGATGGAACGCTGTTCCGTGTTCTTGGACACAATTAATATTGTCAAAATGGCCATATTACCAAAGACACCATACAGATTTAATGCCATTCCTATTAAAATCCCAATGACATTCCTCATAGAAATAGAAAAAGCAGTCATGAGAGTCATTTGGAAAAAATTAGAGACCCAGAACCGTCAAAGCAGTCAAAGCAAGAAAAGTGAAGCAGGAGGCATAATACCAAACCTTAAATTATACTACAGAGATTTAGTAACAAAAATGGCATGGTACTGGCACCAAAACAGACAAGGGGACCAATGTTACAGAATAAAAGACACAGAGACAATCCCCCATAAGTACAGTTATCTCATACTAGGCACCAAAAACATAGATCAGAGAAAAGATAGCCTCTGCAATAGATTGTGCTGGGAAAACGGGAAATCCATATGTATCAAAAATAAAATTAAACCCCTATCTCTCGCCCTGCACAAAAATCAACTCAAAGTGACTCAAAGACTTGGGCACTAGAACAGAGACCCTGTGCTCAATAGAAGAAAAAGTAGGCCCAAATCTACCTCATGTTGGCTTTGATTTCCTTAACGAGACTCCTAGACCACAAGAAACAAAAACAAGAATCAATACATGGTACACACTCAAACTAAAAAGCTTCTTCACTGCAAAGGAAACAATCAAGAACATGAAGAGAGAGCTTATAGAATGGGAGAAAATCTTTGCCACCTGCACTTCAGATAGATCATTAATCTACAGGATATACAAAGAATTCAAAAAACTTAACATAAAAAAAAAAAAAATAGCCCAATCAATAAATGGGCTAAGGAACTGAACAGACACTTCACAGGAAAAAAATGTTCGACATCTCCAGCAAGTAGAGAAATACAAATTAAAACTACACTGAGATTTCATCTCACTCCAGTCAGAATGGGAATTATCAAGAATACAAGCAAAAACAAATGTAGGTGAAGATGTGGGGGAAAGGCACACTCATACATTGCTGGTGGGACTGCAAACTGGAGCAGCCATCTGGAAAGCAGTATAGAGATTCCTCAGAAAATGTGGAATAGAACCACCATTTGACCCAACTATCTCACTCCTTGGTTTATAATCAAAGACTTAAAATCAGCACACTATAGTGATGCAGCCACATCAATATTTATAGCAGCCCAATTCACAATAACTAAACTATGGAACCAACCTGGTGCCCTTCAAAAGATAAATGGATAAAGAAAATGTGGTGTGTGTATATATACACAATGGACTATTAGTCATAAAGAAGAATGAAATAATGACATTTGCCAGTAAATGGATGGAACTGGAGACTATCATGCTAAGTGAAATAAGCCAATCCCAGAAAACCAAAGGCTGAATGTTTTCTCTGATACACTGATGCTAATTCACAATAAGGGGGCAGGGGCACAGGCTATGGGGGAACTGGGAAAGAACAGAAGTACTTTGGATGAGACAAAGGGGAATAAAGGGAAGGGAGGGAAATGGGAATAGGAAAGACAATAGAGTGAATCAAATATCACTATCCTATATGCATATATGATTACATAACCAATGTAATTCTACATCATGTACAATCAGAAGAATGAGACTTTATAATCCATATATGTATAATATGGCAAAATAATTCTATTATCGTGTATAACTAATTAAAACAAATTTAAAAAACTTTTTTCACACAGACTCATAAAAGAAAAAAATTGGCTAGCAATAAATAAATTTTGACAAAATTCTCTAAAAAGCCTCAAATCAAGAAGGGTGGATAGGTCTAAGTATAGACAAAATATTAAATATTTGTGTATTACAACGACAACAACTCAAATATTTAAGTTGGGGCCAGTATATTCAGAAAGGTACTAAGGCAGAGCTAAGAATGATAAATATATCCTGGAACCTATGGCCTCAGACAAGACATACCCATGCATCCACGCATTCAAACAACTGCAGATTGAAAATACTGGGGGAAATTTGTACAGATTTTTCTTTCTTGTCATTATTCCCCCTAAATAATACAGTACAGCAACTATTTAGTATTTGCATCACAGTAGGTATTGTAATAATCTGAAATGATTTAAAGTACTTAGAAGGATGAGCACAGGTTCTATGCAAAGACTACACAAATGTACACAAGGGTCTTGAGCATCTTCAGGTTCTGGATTCTAAGGGAATCCTGAAACCAATACCCTGCAGATACCAAAGAGTGACTACATATATGCATTTAACCAATACTTAACAATTTTTTTCTGTGCAAACTCTGTGCTCATACGAGTTCCTAATCCAAAGTACTATAGCTAAGCTATAACAAAAACTAAGAAAAGATAGCCAACATTAAACTTATCCAAACAGCCTCTTGCTTTTCTTATTATGAATTTTTTAAATGGCCCCAATCTGAAACACTGGTATCATTGATCATTTCACATACTAAACAAATAGCACTTGATTTCATTATAGTTGTCTCATTTAGTAACAATCTAAGAATCTCATGTTCTTCATGGCATAGGTATAATGCTGAGAGTAAAACTTAGAAAAATAACCAGATGGTACTATTTTATCAGATTCTTCACATCATGAGTAATTTTTATCAGAAGCACTAAAAAGTTAAAACAGTTGTTTCACTGTTTCTATTATCCTTGCCAAAAAGCAACTATTATAAAAGGTATAGTGAAATATATCCAAACCTATAATCATGTCTACAAGACAAGTTAAGTCTTTGGTTTTCAGGCAACCTGAGCAAGGCAGTCTTGCATTAACTACACAGCCACAGAAAAATCATGGAAGCATGATATGGGACTGCTAAAGATTTCTTTCTAGGCTTTAAAAGAACCTATACTTATATACCAAACTGCAATTTGTTACCTTACAAAAGGAATAATGGGGGAGTTACACTTTTTACAATATTCATTCTGGCTCTGTTCAAATATTATTATACAGTGAGCATGTGTTAATTTTGTAGTCATAAAAAAATACACAAAAAAGATGATTCCTTAATCTAAGAAACTATCACAGTAGTAGTAGAGGTAGTGATAGTAGTAGAAGGTAATATTAAATTATTAAACATATTGTCAAGATGGATTTTTCACAAGCAGCTGGAAACATGTCATTCATTTTCATACATACATACACACACACACACACACAAACACGCTTATTTATACAAAGGTTCAGAAAAAGAAAGTCTTAATAGAGTACAAGTACTTGTGGAATCTCTTACCTAGTGAGCAAATAACTCTCAACCCTATCTAGTTACACTTATATTTTGGTTCTTAAAAAGAGCAAGTAATCTATATGAAATTGCACAAAACCACATGTTAAGATTATTTATATGATTGATGCTAGTAAATTATAATTATTTATATAATTAATGCTAGTGGATTATAATTCTCTTCTACAAAATGACAAGAGCTAATTAATGCAATTGGCTCAAAAAGAAAAGAAAAAGTTTGAAAAACTTCTATGTCAGTGACAAAGTTGTTTATATAATAACCACCGAAAGATAAAACCACCAAAGAGGTGATGTTAAAAGTTGCAACAATGTATACTGAAAGCATGTTTGTTTGTTTATGTTTGAAAAAATAAATAAGTTTATTTAGATTTTGTTAATTTGGGGAAGTTAAATTCAGAAGGGTAAGTACTGGGATTTGGGTCACCTCTGGAGAAAACAGGCCTTGCTTTTCAGCAGGGAACTGGAGACCTTATTCATCTAACCAATCAATATCCATACTTTAAAACTTGGGTGTCTTTAGTTTCCCATGTAGATTTGTCCCTCAGTATTGCCTTTGATCTATTCTTATGACCACCTCCAAAGTAAGTTCACTAAACACATTTCTGATCGTGTTTTAAATTTAAACTGCCTAGAAGTAGTTCAATGATCTTAGAACCATATATTTCCCTCACCTGCTTGTTCCTGCCCACTAACAACTCACCATCTGAGCCACTTTGAACACATCCTATATTCAGACCTTTGCTCATGCACCACGTGCTGCACCTAGAACCAGCTGCCCTACTCCCATCTCTACTGGCTACTAATGCCATGTTTCTAAAAAACTCTACCCACATCGCTTCCCTCCAATAGGGCTGACCTCCTCCCCTCTTTCCTGATTAAAGGCATTCTTGATCATATTTATATTAAAGATCTTCTCACATCTTGTCATATACTTAGCTATGTACACGAGACTGCAGGCTTATCAGAAGGAGCTACCTAGTGTTCAGCAAACATGTCCTATTGTTAAATATATCCTCCCAAAACCCTATAATTCTATGTTTTGTAAGTCAGAATATATATTGGATTCATTTACCATATCTCCCATCCATGAAGTATGCTTTACACACTTTTTAATTCTCCTTTGATGAAGAGGACTGGCTTCATGAAGAAAACCCCAGGCTATATTCAAAAGTCAGTTTGTGACTTACAAGGGAGAAACTTAAAAAATCGTACCTGGCATTTGTGTTAGAGGTTTATTACACTTCATCTAAATGCCAAATCCTCCAATTATATGAAGTCGGACCCTAAAAGGTAGAGGGCGTTTAGAGTAAGAAAATGGAGAGATGGGAATACAGGTAACTCCAGCAGAGAGGCACCAAGAAAAAGACGACAGGCACAGAGAATGGTTTGGCTACAGGTGAGTGAGTGGGAAATGGAAGGCTTCTTGTACGTGTCCCCATTGTGCCTGGAGCTAGCTAGCAATCAAACATACTGGATAAAATAGCAGTCAAGGAAAAAAGGGCTAGGAGGAGGGGAAAGAGAGGCTGAAGGAGAGGAGGAGAGAAAGAAAAGCTGGCATTGCTTTGACTTTGGTCTCTGATAATTACATTTGTTAGTTTTACTGACTAAAGTAGTAAAATAAATGAACACTTCATTTTCTTAAATCGCATCATATACAAAATAAAATCCAAGTATATACATTTTTTAAAATGCACAGAGATAGAGATTTAGCTGTCCAAGGAATGGCTCTAATTGCAAGAATCTCTGCAGAAACTTAATTGAAATCAGAGCTGACGCTGAGATCGCTGCGATACCAATATGGCCCTAAGCCAAATCTCTTTTCTGGCTGACCATGCAGGCTGTGTCACTGGACATTAACTTCACACAACATGCAACAAGCCACAAAGTGTCGAGTCCTCTTCTGTCAGCCTAAGGCCAGCGCCTACCTTCCCAGACGGAAGAGTCAGCATACCAATACACTCGAATTTTATTACAACAAAGTTTGGAAAACAAATTCAAGAAGAAAAAAGAAGACATTTCTACCTTTCCTTCTAATTAACATCTAGACCTTGTCATGATTTTAGTAAGCCAAATTTCTGTAAAGAATGAAGTAGGCAAGCCTTTAATTCCCAGGCTGGCCTTGCAGACCTCCCATAAACAGACCTGGGCTTCCCTTCTCTGCCTCCCACTGCACTTCAACTCACCTCATTCTACAGCTGATTTCACCAGCTGTTCCTGCACCAGCTCCTCTCACGCCTGCTCAGAATCACCTGCTGCTTCTGGGACTTCCCACAGAACTTAAGCACACCATTTTCATGCCCAGAATTTCCTAACCTATATCTATACCTGTTTGCAGAACTCTAAGCCAGAAAATAGTGAAAATTATTTTTTTTTTTGAAGGGCCCTTTAGAATTATGGAAAGATATAATCACTGGTATTAGGTCAATCTAGATTTGAAAAAAATCTGTGACTTCCTGGCTGTGTGTGGTCTTGGGCTGGCCATTTAATTCTCTCAAGCTAAGTTTCTTCTTTTATAAATGTAATCTACAGTGTATCACATCAGCTGTTCTAAGAATTAGAGCTAAGGTATACAAAGCACTCAGTACTACAATAAGCACACAGTAGAGAGCCAACACATAGTGGTTATTAATATCATTCCATTTTGTTCCCTCTCTATCCTACCCCCCCACAGGTCTACCACATCACCTTGTTATCAAGAGAAAACTAAAGTTACAGAGAATAAATTAGGCCCATATTTAAATTTCATTTTAACCACGTTGCAGCAACTGAAATCACGTGGGGGGAGGAGTATATTTAATTATAACATTCTGTTCCTGAAAAGAAATGTTTAAGAGGTCTTCATAAAGAAGTCAATTTTAACATATAATTGGTTAAAAGATCAAAGATGTCTTAAGTTACTACAGAAATGTCAGAACTGTTAAATGCTTTAAGTGAAAACGCTTCTTCACATCCTATCTTTAAATTGCTTCCTCAATGAAAAAGTATTTTAAAAGGTATCATGAAGAAATTCCATTAGCAAGGGGTTAGGACTGAGATTTAACAATAAACGCATATAATGGAACTTCTTTGTTAAATTGATTTTGAAATAAAACAGTGCCAACTATATTATGTATGGTCTTTAAAAAAACTGTGGCTATGACGAGTGCTGCAGAGTGGCTGACACTAAGCAACAAGAAGTCACATCACAACTGACCCAGCTACAGGAAATCTACAGCAAGTTTTAGAAAATCAGAATTAACCATCATTTTTAGAAAGTAAAATGATGTCATCTGCCCACACAGACCATGGAAACCACATAACGTACGTATTCCTCAATTGTTAACATTTCCAGGGGTGAAAGTCTACAAGGAAAAAAGGAAGGAAAAAAGAGAGAGAGAGAGATCAGGAAGCAAAAGGTAAAGTGGAAATACATTTCCTAAATTTAAAGGTATTCAAACTCAGTAACACTCTACTTCTATTTTCTAGCCTTTCTCACTTTTATATTCGTGCCTATCTTCTTCGGTTTATTCAAGATACCCAAACACCAACAACTTTTGAAGCCAAGTCCTACCTACTTGAACTTTGAAAGAACATTTGTCCTGCCTCCCTAAGTACTGGCACTGGCCCAGACTTGCAGGCTCCACCGTAGGTGGAAACTGTTTCGTGCAGGTTCTCCAGATCAAAAATTCCCTGTGGACAGAATCACAATATGAAGTATCCCAAAAAGTTATGAAAAAGAGCAAATTCTTAGTAAGTGTCTACTGAATAAAAGAAGAATATAAAGTCATTTTTGCAAAGTCTGAAATTATTAACATAATTATTATATAGAATCATATTATTGTTTCCATTTCTAAATAAGCTTTTAACAGCAGTAATGTTTCATATCCTGTTAACAAGAGATAATAAAATATTATTTGTTGTTTTTTGCTTTGCATGGAGATAGATAATTATACTGTCAAATTTAGTCTTCAGGAAGTCCCCCCCACCCCAATTTCGAGTACATGCCTACCACTCAAGAATGTACACTATAATTTGGTACATTTTATACACCACCTAGGGCCTTCACACTCAGCTGGTGCTTACCACCTACCCTGTACCAGTCCCCCAAAGCAGAAAGGCATCATGGGCAAGAACCTGAAGTCACAGAATCTAGTCTTTTCAAAAATTCAATGAAAATAATAGAATGAATCAAACAACATTGCCCTATGTAAATTTATGATTTTTAATTAAAATTTAAAAAATTCAATGAAATTGGAAAAATAGAGGAGGGAAGGGTTGTTCAACATTTGAAAACAAACTCAAGGAAAAAATAACTAAATTAAATGTGTGAGCATCATAGTGTGGTTAACAAGAAAATAACCTTATTTTTAAAGTGTATACTTCAGCATGAAATATAAAAATACCAGTTATTTTTTCAGATGCACACTGAAGTACAAAACATATGATTATGCTTTAAAACTTGCAAGAAAAAAATAAATGAAGTAAACATGGCAATGTATTATTAACTATTAAATGTAGATGAAACATATGGGGAGTGTTCACTATAATAATCTATATAGCTTTTCATATATTTGAAATTTTTCATGAGAGAAGTTGAAAAAAATGAAAGTTTTGAGTCTGTGAAACCTCTACTTCAGTCATAAGTAGGACACGGACTGTGTGGGCACAGGTAAATTACTAGACCTCTCCAAGTCTCATTCTTCATTTGTTAAACACTAATAATAATACAAGACTCGAAGAGTTCTTTAAGGATTAAATTAGTATGCAACATAATTAAGACAATGACATAATACATAAGAATTACATAATAAACATTAGGTGGTATTATTAATATTACTGCTGGGAGATGGAATAATTTCAATAAATAGCCCTTCTTTCTTCTTATACCCAGAGCTTACTACTAGTGGGAGGGTTCACCTGGAAGAAAGATTAATTGCCTTTCTACAATCCAGCATATGCCCAGACATTATAGTGATAGCTAAGAGTTACAATGTGGAACAAAGAAGAAGAAAGCCAGAGTGCCACAGATAGAGAGCACTAATAGGTAGTTACACAAAATCCCCACCACCAACAGCAGCATAAAGAACTATAGAGTGGACAATAAGAAGCAATTTCTGTACTAACAATAAACCTGTATGTCATTAACAACAAAAATCTACCATTACTACATTCAATAAAGACTTCAGAGTAAAAGTTGTATAACCTTAAAGATCAAAAGCAGGTTACAGATGTGTGCAGTAGTGCGTGCCTGTAATCCTAGCAGCTCAGGAGGCTGAGGCAGGAGGTTCACAAGTTCAAAGTCAATCTCAGCAACTGAGGGAGGCACTAAGCAACTTAGCAAGAGAGACTCCATCTCAAAATAAAAAGGGACAGAGCTGTGGCTCAGTAGTTAAGCACCCCTGGTTTCAATTCCTAAAAACAAAAACAAAACAAAACAAACAAACATAAAAAGGTAAAGTTACATTCATTCTAGAAGAAATGATGCCACTAATCCAACTGAACCTTCACACAGAAAGCAAATGATTTTTCTTGAAAGAGTCTAGACAACAGTACATACACTGCTGCTTTCTACATCACACTCTTCCTCTTAATGTAGAATATTTTGTAATCAAATAGAAAATCCTTCTAACTTCAATGAGCAAGGAGTATACCTGGTTTAATTCTTCCTCCGAGCTTAGGATATATTTTCCCATAAACACACTCAGGGTTTACTTGTACTATGGTCATACAGATTCTTCTTATCCACAAGCTGACAACATTAAGATAAAAAGAAGAAACAAGTAACTATTTCATTAAAGGCGGCCCTGATAACACATATACATATCACGATCAATGAGGAAAAAAATACTGAATAGTAGATAAAACAACAAAAATCACAGCTATCAGGAGCCTTGTTCTTGCAGTTGTGGGAGAAACAGAGATGATACCATTAACAACAGTTCATACTTATTGAATTTTCTATCAGCTAAGAGATTTCCATGTGAACTCACGCAATCTTCACACTCAATACAGTATTGTGACTCTAATTCCCCACTTCGGAAATGAAGAAAATGAAAGGAAGTGGTTTGACAGAGCAAAAGTTATACAGCTAGTGCTCAGGATTGTAACCCACGTCTGACTCCAAAACCCATGCTGTTAATGACTGAACTACAGAGCCTCTCTCCAGTGGATCCCCACACTGCAATAAGCCTGGAGCTCTGACCCCATTATTACCAAAGCCAGGTAGTGGCACTAATAATGATAAGTCAGATTTTGACATCCTCCCCAATAAAAAAAAATGTAATAGTTGTTTTTAAGAAAGGGAAATTCTACATTTTTTTTAAATTGCATCATGTAAAACATTTTCCTGTCTTGAGAGTTCAAATTCACCTTACACAGAAACCTCTCTGTTCAGAATGACTAGTAGTTCTCAGAGGGTCCCAGATCATTTTTAAGTATTACTATACTTAAGAATGTAAAATCTATGGCAACAGAGCTTGAAAGACATGCTAGTAACTTGGTAAAAATATTGAGGAAAGTACCAACAACACATAAAAGACACATACCCTCAACTTCTACTTTTTAAAATCTATTAAAAGAGATTTAATTCCAACTGCAGAAAATAAGTAATCAACTTTTTATAAGAAATACTTTGGGGTGAAAATGCCTTTTTTGAGGTTCTGAATACTTCCAAATCCCATTCCCTTTAATTAAACTTAATGAAAAAAGGTCAATAGGTTTGCTAAAGCAAACATACACACAGTTCAGTCACAGAAGGTGCATTTCATGTTTGCTCACAAAAATGTTCACAGCACTGAATTAGAATCTTTTTTTGATCCCAGTCACCAGCACTATGGGCCATGCTAGAGTTCATTTTACTACTGGAATAAAATTTTACCACATAATGTCTTAAACAAGTGTCTGCTTCACATGTACCTAAACTCAAGATTTTTTTTTAACTTTGAACTTTTGACATATGAAATATTGTTTGCAGGTTCTATTCATGAATTTTTTTTTTTTTTTTTTTGGTTCCTTCAAAACACAAAACCTAAACACATTCCTCCGCATGGTACTAAAGTTCAAGGATGCTCAAGATCTTTATATAAAGTAACACAGTATTTTCATGTAACCTACATATATTCTCTTCTACTACGCTTTAAATCATCTCTAGATTTCTTATATTACCTAGTACAATGTAAATGTTATGTAAATAACTAACCGTTACAGGAAATAATGACAAGGGGGAAAAATCTGTACATATTCAGTACAGATAGTTTTTTGGGGGGGATATTTTTAATCTGCACATGGCTGAATCCCTGAATATGAGTCCTCAAATATGGAAAGCCAACGATTCTAGGTTCCAAGTATCGATTCTTTCATATTAATAAAAATCACTAAAGACACATATTAGGACCAGTATCTGTTTTCATGATTACAACAGTAAGGCAGGGAAGAAAAATAAAATACCATCTCCATAACAGTATGTGTGAATTTATACTCAAATTAGTTTATTATTTAAAACAATTTCTACAAATACCCATGTGTCTAGAACAATTGCCCAATTCGCTCTAGAACGGTTTTTCTTAAACCTTTTATTTTTTCAGGAAAAAGAATTTCTTCATTTCGTTCAAGTGTTGTGATTTTATTCTCCGAAAATGCGAAACTTTTTAGTTTGTGCTGTTATTGGCAATATGTTTAAGGCTCCAGTTCATTTTTTTTTAACCTTTGCAAAGAGACTAAAAATTTCCAACTATACAATGAATGTCTCTAACAAAAATAAATTATAATTTGTAACTTTTCTTTGAAACACATATGTAAGACATGAACACATCCATCAAGGTGCCATTTTTAACTCCAAATTAAGTAATAAAGGAATTTGAAGTCGAAGACAGCACAGTATAACTGGTAAGTCTCCAATACCTTAGGAAAAAAAACTTTAATAGTCCAAATTAAGATCAGTTATCTGAAATGAAGAAAGTAAAGTTCATTCCAAAGTCAAGCCTAAGTGTCCAGTTTAAGAAAAGGATGCTACAAACTTCAAGCCAGGTTTCTAAGTATCAAAGCATCCACAGTTCAAACAATTAATTGAAGATTAAGAGGAAATGCTTAAATTGGGCAACCCCCCACCCCCACGCCCGAGCGGGGGCGGGGGTGTAAATTGTTTGTTTCCTGGCAGTGCTGGAGATCAATCCAGGGTCTCGTGTATGTTACACGTTAGACAAGTACTCTACCACTGAGATGTATCCCCAGTCCCAGAAGAGTTTTGTATACTTATTTTGTAGAAGCATTTAAACTAAGACTTTTGAAAATATGAATTACATATTTTATCTCAAGTGTTCCATCCCAGAGGATATAAGACTAGCAAGTACTTAAATATCAGCCTTCTCCCTGGCGGCAGAGGAAGCCATTGTGCCTAAATTCTAATAGGGTACAAATAGTGTGATATCCCCTGGGACTGGGGTTGTGGCTTAGTGTTAGAGCACTTGCCTAGCACTTGTGAGGCACTGGATTGAAGCCTCAGCACCAGTTTAAAAAAAAAAAAGTGTTATCCCCACAACCAGCCTCTCCTTCTCCTTTTGTCTGCAAAGGGGCCTACAACACAGCTCCAATGCTACAGTACAAGATGGAAGCTGTGCACTGAGGATGGAAGAGCAGTAGGACAGGAAGAGCCTGGATTCCTGACACCATAAAACCACTACAAGAATCCTGGGCTGCTGGAGTTCTCCACTAAGAAAGACACAAAGACGCATACACACACTTTTTAATCTTTTTTTGTTCTACTGGTTTAGGGCTTATATTATAGAGGTCAAGTTATGTACCCTTAAAAATTCAGACTGCAAAGCCTCACCGAACAAAAATCAAATGAAACTTTGTTTCATCCTTACCTTCATATACTTCTCCATACCTCAACTTTCTTCCCTTTATTAACCACTTAAGAGTTACACCTTCAATAATACTGACTACACTAGTAAGTACTGACTTAATAAATTTATTTCCAAAGAAACAAGCTGAGGACGGGAACCATGTCTCTCTTCACAGACACATCTTCAGCACTGGCACAGTGCTCACTATACATTTGAGAAAAAGAAGAAAGTGACAGGAATCCTTCAACACTCCAGTCCTTATAATCTCCCTATTTCTTGAACTCCTGAAGGACCTGTGCTCTATCCCATAATCAAGTCTATCAGGAGTATACAACCCCTTCCTTTTGCAAATGTCTTATCTAATTCTGCTCTTGTCAACATACCTGAACTCCTTGAAAGCAAGAGTACAT
Source organism: Sciurus vulgaris (assembly GCF_902686455.1). NCBI lineage: Eukaryota > Metazoa > Chordata > Mammalia > Rodentia > Sciuridae > Sciurus > Sciurus vulgaris. Next base: position 141,420,595 of record NC_136468.1, on the reverse strand, counting down.
GCTTCCTAGTGCCACTGTTTAAATTAGCACACAAACACTGGTTAAAGCAGGGTATCAACTCTCATAAAGGTGAATAAACCAATGTTGCCCCACAATACTAACCCTACAGTGCAGATTACTACAGTACATTTGTGGTTCCCACAAAGGCAACCTTTTATTCTCATCAAATTTCAAAATGTGCTTCCAGAGAAAAGGGTGAGACACCCACTGTGTTCTAAAAGATAAAATGTCAACACTTAGCCCTTGGCATACAAGCATAAGTCAGTGTGAGGCAAGTATTTTGCACCAAGAGAATAGAAAGCAAGAGGTATCTGGGTATTATATATGGGATGAAGATTAGAGGGGCAGAATGTTGGTTTTCAGAGCTCACTGATGAGAAGAGTCCAGAGTAAAAGACAATTAATTTAGATAATAAAAGATAAAAGGGGATAAGGAGCCTAGGGATGCAAGCTGTATGGTTCCAAATCCAAGCAAGAGACTGATAAACATAGACTCAGAGCCGCAAGATTCAAGGAAGAAATACAGAAAACAGATGATGGTCATCTATTATTCTACATACTGTCAAAGCAAGAACTTATCCCAAAACCCATGCTAACAGAAACGTGAAACAAACGGGGAGGTGAAGGAGCAGGATGGAGGAATAACACTTGAACATTTGGAATTTAATACTGCCAGCAATTACCCAATTAGAAGAATTCTGACTGAAGGTTAATTCTTCAGAATGAGTACACGAAGAAACTGTGCTGTTTGAGAAATGCAACTATTTAAATTCAGAGCTCATTTCAGCATGGTCCTGTGTTCTGGTGACAGGAAAGGGGTATGTGTGTATGTCTGCAGGAGCAATAGGCAAGATAATTCGGATTTGGTATGATTTAAACAAATACATATGAACTCTGACAGTCTGAAAGGAAAAGAAAGCCAGTGTATGATGTCCTCTAAGAGTACACTCACAAAAGATTTAGGATTTGCAAGTAAGAAGAAATGTCTAACACCAACAAAATGTCAGACACAAATTATGGATGAAGCAGTGCCAATAGATGAGGAATCAAAAGTAATGCTCAAAGGCTAGCATTTTGATAATGTTAATAAAAATTAACATACCCTAAAATTTACTAAGTCAGTCATTTTAAAAACATTATTTCATTTAATAATTTCTATAATGCTGGAAGATAGATACTAATAATATTCTATATTGTACAGATGAAGATAATTAAGCTGACTTAACAATATAAGGCAGGTGAGTAATTAATTTGTATTTAAGTGTTTTTCAATTCTGTAACAAACCCCAGTAATTTATTCCCATAGGAAAACCAAAAAATCACACTGGATTCTACCTTTGTTCAACAAGAACATCAGTTTTCTATGAAAAGATTTTCTTTATTGAGCTTTTCGTAAGTTATAAAAGAAGGGCAACATAATATATTTAGAAGCTTATTAAAATAAAATAAACAAATAAATTCTCTCTTGTGTCACCAAATATGATAGGATCAAAGTAGATACCCTAAGATTATTATGTTCAACAAATGAAGATCCCAATCTCAGAGTTTATATAGACATCACAGAAACTGTTTCAATAGAAGTGGTTATTTTAGAACTGGCTGTCTGCCCAGAGCATGCCACAATACATTTTAACCAAATGGACAGAAAAAGCTGCAGGATGGATTTGAGCTCCATCTTAAATCTACTATGGCCTAAATACAATTTCCTCTCATTACTTTTATATATAATTAGACTTAGGACGATGAGCACATAATCTTTAAAAAAAAAAAAAAAAACCTATATTTCATAACACTTTAGCTTAAAGTTCACATTCCTACATATTTACAATTTATAATTTAATTGAATTGTAGAGATTTTTAAGCACTAAACTGTCAATACTGGTATCTCATTTTGTAAGATGACATCTGTGAAAAGGATCTAATATTAAAAGAACATAAAAGTGCATTTAAATTCTGGAAAGAATTAAAAAGGTGGTACTATGTGAATGAAGTTTATAGATCATCTGAGTAACACCTATATACTTAATTCCAAAATAGCAGCTTCTCTGGATTTCCAAATTAAATCTTCAACTTCGCAGTGATTGTCACAAGGAAAGAATTACAAATGCAACACATCCTGTTCTTTATTTCAAAGCAGCAGTGTGAAAAAATAAGGAGTTAATGTGGCCCTGACGATTCTGTACATTTCATTAAAATTTCATCTCTGTCCCATTTAAGAACTCACTACATGCTTCTGGCCACATGGAATCAGTTATGCAGATTCTGTGATTTCTTTTCCATGAGCATTAATTTACTAGTTGCACAAGAACAAAAATAATATAAACTCAAATAATTTATACCACGTTTAGAGCTGAGTTTTCCAATAATCCTACTATGATTCAAACCACCAACATATTGTCAGGTCAAGTCCTATTACAAATAGACAGAAATTTCAAATTTTTCAAAAGGAATTTAGAAGGCCCAAATAAATCTTTAAAAATAGTAACTAATTTTTAAGCCCCAAGCTTTTTTTTTTTAACTATCATTTCTTTTTTCAGCATACATTTTAATGATACAGAATGAAAAAAACCTGGACAAAATGAAACCATTTACATGAGCCAGAAGCATCACAATAGTGACAATTCTCATCAAAAAAAGCTGGAGAGCACTGCAGAGGTCCCACCATGCGCTGCATGACTTGGTAGGAAGCAGTGCAGGGCAAAGCAAGGAGAAGCTGGATCTGCTACTCCTTCTACTTGGCTGTATGAAATAGAACAAGTCATTTAGGCCCTTTGGATATCAGCTCTCCTCTAAAAGGAGAGCAGATCTTCAGTTCGCAAACTTTTTAAGCAGTATGTTGGCTACAATAGGGCCTCTAATACAAAATGATACATGTGAATATGACTTCCTACTGCTAGTATCATCAGCTCCTGAAGCAGTTCTTGGAGCACATAAGGTCCTGGTGGAACAGTTTGAAAACCTTGGAGTTGGAAAGTATATATCACACTTCTCAGGAAACTCCCAGTAACCCCCCCCCCACATTCTTCTTGTGATTCAATTAACATCTGGGGGCTGGAGTTGTGGCTCAGTGGTAGAGGGCTTACCCGGCAAGTGTGAGGCCCTGGGTTTGATACTCAGCACCACGTATAAATAAATAAAATAAAATAAAATATCCATTGACAACTTTAAAAATTTTTTTTTAATAAAAAATAAATTAATGTTTTTAAAAGTCCCACATTGCTGCTCCCAAAAATATTGACTGAAAACTAAATAAAGCAGTTAAATTCAACAAATGTTTACTGAATATCTACTAAGGGCTAGACCCTGAGGATTAAGAAGAAGTAAGACAAAACCCCTCCCTCAAAACAAGCTTACACTCTACAGAGGAGACAGATTCAGCCAAAGACAACACAAACAGGCGAAGTCACTGCGGGTTCAACCAAAGATGCCAATCAAACAATAGTCAGGGCACCTGCTCAAACTGAAGAGGCAGGAAAGCCTTCCCAACCAAAGAGATGCAGTGTGAACCTTAAATGGCCTCATTATACTTATATTATAAATAACCTGAGTGGATCCCCTCATTTTTCTAGCCCTTTCCCGTATGCTCTCTCCCTCCCTTCCTCACCATACCATATATTCTAACCTGCTGTTCTCAGTAAAACTGGCAATGATTATAGTCTAGAGAGTGTTCCATATGAAAAGGAAAAACAACCTTCAAAGTGTTAAACAAAATGGAGTCAATCATGCTAAATGCCACAAATCCAAAGAACTTCAAAGAAGCAGATAAATTCCAAAACAGACCTGTTTTCTCTGAAAACAAGAGATTTCAATCTAACTAAGTCAGAACAAGAAATCTCCTCTGCTTTAACCCTTACCAAAAAAAGTTAACTCAAGTAACCTGATGCCAACCAAACGGCTTTTTTCCTACTGTTCTGTTTCCTTGTTCCCACCTAAAAAAGCGCACTGGTCTGCAGCTGCCTACTGGAGCTCTTCTTCTGTTTTGTAGAATGGAATCTGCCCCAATTCATGATCATGAAGAAAAGCCAATGAGATCTACAACTAAATTTGATGTGATTTCGTCTTTCTGATGCAACAGTATCCACAAGTTAATACAACAGGGTTAATGTTGGGTATGGGTAAGGTTGCATGCTTATTTATGTAAACTCCATCCATGGATTTCCTCTTGAGAGTAAGAGACATTTTATGCTCCATGCCTTTCAGGCCCAAATATGTTTTAAACTTTTTAATATTGTCATATCCTCAACTTTACCTAGATATGATTTAATCAACAATCTGAAAAGAACTACTAGATAACGACTAGTACTAGATGATGACTCTTAAGATTGTTTAAGAAACAATAAAATCTCATGTACCTCCTAATTAATTACAGAAATAATAAAATTTGATGATTTCCCCCTGGTGTTGAGGATTGAACCCTGGGCCTTGCATATGTTAAGCACATGCTCTACCACGGGCTACCCAAGCACAATGTGATGAACTTAATTTTTATATGCAATTCCTTGTAAACTGTGCTTTGGGACTGCCCCCCCCCCATTTTTTCTTTATGTATATCTTAACATTATAATTGATAAAAGTTCAAGTTCAACTGGTCAGAACAGTCTTATTAAATCAAGACCTTTTGTAGCACAAAAATACAGGTATTCAGGATTTTTTATGACTGGAGAGAAAAATATGAAGAATGAAGTTTACATCTTTGCTTAACAAATTGTTTCTTCTCAAATAGTAACTGAATATAAACAAAACTGCCTACTATGCCTGCAAAAACAAAAATAAAAATAGGCTTAGGTGTAACAGAAGATACTTGAAAGCATATTTACAAAACCATTAGCTAATTATAATACCATCTTTATGAATTAAAAAGCCACAAAATCTGACTTATATTACTTATCTCTCTTCACATAATAAAAACTCAAAATAAAAATTCACAAACAACTGCACTGCTTATAAGGTGAGTAATTTTAAAGTGTATAGGAAAGAGTGTTTACAAAACTCCAAAGTAAAGATCTTCTAAATAGAAAAGCACACACTGCACATAATATTTGCTTTCAGATGTATTAAGTTCAAACTGTATTCTTAAGATTTTTATAAAGCACATTCTTCCCTAGTATAAACTGATCTTCCAGTAATATCTTCCAATTGCTAAGTCTTGACTAGATTAGGGAAATCACAGAATTTTTTAATCCTATAATATCAAAAGAATTTTTTTTTCATTTACTCAAGACATTATATAAGAAGTAAAACTGAAAATGTTTTTCTTAGGAGGAAAAAAAAAAAAAGAGGAATGGCAAGAGTTGACCTTGTAAGTTTATCAGAAGAGTCATCAGAAAGCCTTATATATATAAAAAGAAGCAGGTGCCACCACAGATTCATGAGCTGTGACTGGGTTCAAATACTTTGGACTTGTTAACCCCCAGGCACTTACTTGCTGCTCTTCCAGTTCATAATCTTTGATCGTATCTATTTCATTCTTTTCCCATCAGCATTATGTGCCAAGATACATGAAAGTGCATATCAAAAAATTAAGTAAACTGAATGATTTCCTCCCGCAGTTTCACTTTTATATTTCAGAGAGAGGCACAACAATATATTTAACAATCTCAGATCACCCAATCATGAGCTGATCCCCACTTGCCCATAACTGATTCATTTTCCTCTACCAAAATCCTACATAAAGTTGGGCATGATGGTGCGCACCTATAATCCCATCAAATGACAAGGCAGGATGCTCTCAAGTTCAGAGCCAGCCTCAGCAACTTAGTGAGACTCTGTCTCAAAATAAAGGACTGAGGATGTGGCTCAGTAGATAAGTGACCCTAGGTCCAATCCCTGATTTTAAAAAAATAATAAAAAGAAAGAAAGAAAAGGGGAAAAGTCAACAAAAGAAAACTTAGGAGTAGAGCGATCAAATATGAAAAAGAAACACTTTTAGTTTATTTACTGAACCAAAACAGAGGCCACTGCAGCTGCAGAGGCCCCTTCTGAATGTGACATGAATTGCTACATTTAAGAACAGAAGCTCTCAACAGATGGCTATTGGGCTAAAGGCTGCAGGCGTTCTCTCACACTCAGTCACACTGGCCAAAAAGGACACTAGTTTTCTGACAAAGCTTCAATACAGATAGATAACTGCCAAATACACACAGGATCATAGATTGCCAATAAATAACTGCTGACCAAGGTTACTTTGCCTATCATAAACTGCATTTTTAAGGGCATTGCTAGTAATAATGATTAACAAGAATTTAAGCCTAGGCATAGAATTATTTTTAAACATCTGAAATATAAGCTATAGCTAATATACTCATCAAGAACTACTCTGCCCTAATAAATACTTCCAAGTTATGTTTACTTTTAGTCATTTGTTCATGTCAGAAGTTTTCAATGACAAAGTAATAACTAGTAAAAAGCATAGCTGGAGAAGATTAAGGATCAAATTATACTCATATACATTTTTTAATCAATCTTCCAAAAGCACGTCATAATACATAGCTAAGAATATTAACCTGCTTTTGGATGAGTCAATATTAATCAACCAAATAAACCAATCCTCTGAACTACTGCTTCAGTAAACCTTTGGAAGAAACAAGCTTCAGACTTCTGACATGAAACCATGCTAGAATCCATCCTCAAGAAAGGACTGAGACCCCTGCCCAAGAGTGTGCATGAGCCTAAGGGCATAAGGCAATGAAAAGGGCACCATCCTTTCTTTGGAGCAATGGAAGAGCTTCCTAACCAGAATGCCATGTCTGCTGTTGGCTACACCCACTTTTGCCAACCCTGAACACTGTACAATGTCAAAGACACACCATGCCCATCTCAACCCCAACCATTCACTTTCCCATGCCTCCTGCTTAAAATATGTAAAATAAGATTCTTCCTGTTCTTTGGGTTAAAGACCAACTCATTACATTTTTATGACGGGCTGGGAAGCTATCTGCATCTTGACTCCGCCTGGAATACCCTCTCCCCTCAGATCAGTATCACCTGATACCACACTTCTAAACATTCCACCAGAGCTTTGCTGAGATATGCCATGCCCGCAGCAGCCAAGGACTGCCCTCCTTTCTGTCATCAATGCTGTTGGTCTTCCCTTCGATTGCTTTAAGTTTATTCTACTTTCCAAATCTCAGTTCAGGCCTGGATCTAGAGTTCAGTGAAGAACATATTTAGATGAGTGAGGTCCTTGGTTTAATTCCAAGAGCACAAACCTCAAGACAAACACCACTTTCTCAGATAAACTACTTCCCTGATCTCCTCTTCCATTAAATAGCCATGTTTACATAGCACCATATAACTTGCACGTGAACTTAGTTGCTCTTTTTTATTTGTATAATTTTATAGTTTCCTTTCACCCTGCCAATATTACCTACATACAAAGACTGAACAAACCAAGTTTGTTTTCATTCACAACTACATTCCCTAATGCTTAGTGTAGTGACTGGCACAAATGGACACTTATTATTTGATTAATGTATGAGTAAATAAGGGCTTACAAAAATGAGTGTGCATCATCCAGTAGGAAAATTTACTATCACATTTTACAGTTGCAATCCTGCAAAAATTCCTTTTGGAAATATGTGAAAAGAGCTCTTTAAGGATCTAATTTTTCATCCTTTGACTTGAAGCATGAAGATAAAATTCTTCACACATGATCCAATAAGTTTATATCACAAAATAAAATTCTATTCCAGACTTGAATATTGAAAAACCAGACTGTGCTTTAAAGACACAAAAGGTTAAAGATGAGTTTATAAAGATAAATAAATGGACTGAAGACAAAAATTCAGACAATAAAGAAACTCCTTAAAATGAATAACAGTTTATAGAGAAGAGTATATTTTAATTTATTGTTAGATTAAAAAAGATAAAGATACTAGGGCATGGAAACGCTAGCAAGAAAAGATTGATAATGTCTTTATACATGGAAAGAATCCCTCAGATAAAGGCATTTTAAACAACTGCTGGGTCGAAAAGAATTGGAAGAAGAGGGCCAATACATTAGATACTGCCTATTAAGGATATACACTATCTTCTTATAAAAAATTCACAATCAACAAGCCAGCAGATATTGTAAAACGTTCATTTTTGCCTTTTAGAGTTATGCTGTCTTACATATTTGGAGTTGTAATTTTTTCTCATAAAAAAAAAAATCTTGTTTAAGTAAGAGCCATCACTTAAAAGTAACTTATTTGATAGGGAGACCACTCAGGTATCATATTCTTTGTGTCCCATTAGGACGTTATTATCACTGAGAGACCTAAAAGTACAATAGCAAATGGTAACCATTTCAACTTAACTATGCTGAAAAAGACTATGCTACTGCCATGTGGATATTCCACTGCACTCTTCCCTGGCTTAGATTTCTGTTTTTTTCACTTTATCATTATTGCTTCACTGCTAACATTTCCTTTCTTTCCATGTATTGATCATGATAATAGCTATAATACTGTCTCTTGAGCCTAGAACTGAAGAACTGTGGTTTATAAAAATCTATGTGAATTAACAGATTTACTTAATAATGTTTATTCAAAGACATTTCTATCTAGTACTTTTCACATTTTAAATATTCAAGATGAAATGTTGATTTTTTAGAAAAAACATAAATAAGTTTAACACTTTATCATAACTCACCACATGCAATTTTCATAACTGATAGATCATCTAAGTTACATGTACCAATTGTATCACCAAATTGTCTATTGAACCTACCTAAACTTCTGCTCGCTCTACTGGCATAAGTGTAAAACAAAGAATATGTGAATATGCTCCTGAAGCTCTAAATGAAGAAATTTTTATGAGCATAAAATCATAAATGTCATAAAGATTTAACCAAATTAACCATGAGAATAAACAAGCACTAAATAGCAGAAACATAGCTCTTTAACTCCTAGAATAGCACCTCATGCTAAATAAATGTTTTTCTAACTGAATGAACCAACAAAAGAACAAATATTTGTGCTGGGAAATTAACAGGTTTCTTGCCTACTTACTCACAAGCCTCCAATCAGAAAGTAAAATGAGAAAACTAAATGTGACTTTCTTCAATTTGAATGACCAATAAGCCTGTAAATCCAACAAATTCTAAAAGTAAAATTATTTGATCTTGCCAGATACTTCTTGGACATTTTCCCACATTATACACTCCTGTGCTCTTAGTTGGAACACGGGGGTGATCCAGGGTAAGATACCAACTAGAAAAGAATTCCCTTTTTCAACATCCCTGAAAAGATAGTTAGTTCTCTTCAAATAATTTCAACAAGGGCTGTTTCAGAGAAGGAAAAAAACAAGTGCTAAGGCATCTAACACAGCTCTCAAATATTTGTTGAAAGAACATGATCCAAAATGGAAACCCCTCATATGCTGAAGTTTAGAGAAAATAAAACACCCTCTAAGAAGTGAAAGCCAACAAGAAGCCATAAACTCAAACAAAAGACTAAAGGAAACTCCAAAGTGTGACAAAACTAAGATGTCTGGTGAACAAAGTTAACTAAAATGTAAGTATTATACAGAACTGTAACAATACTGAATCAATTCTATGACAATGGAGTTCTGGGTGACTGTAAAAAAAAAAAAAAAAAGAATTTAAAAGGAGTCTGGCAAAAGCATTAAAAATGGACAACGTAGACCAGGTGCAGTGACACACTCCATAACCCCAGTGAGTTGCGAGGCTGAAGCAGGAGGATCCCTAAGTTCAAGACCAATTTGAGTTCAATTTGAGTGACCAATAAGCCTGTAAATCCAAGCCTGGGCAACTCAGTGAAATCCTATCTCAAAATAAAAATGGGCTGAGAATAAGCTCAATAGTAGAGTGCCCCAGATATGATCCCTGGAACGCAATGAGTAAATACAAGCTAACATAAAAGACTCTAGATACCAGAAAGACACATTCTAGAGACGTTTGCTCTGGTGGTGGAGACACACATTATCAGACTTTCTCATAACCTGAATAAAATATTCCAAACACACATCTAATTTTTTTTTTTTTTTTTTTTTTTTTACATTGCTCACCAACTACCTTTTGACATCTAGGTACCAAAAGACTGAAAAATAGGTGTTTGTATATTCTAATCACTAAAAAAGTATATCCACCCCTGTCAATTAACTGAGAAGCACTGTGGATTGTAAATCAACTTTCTGAGTATGATCCCTGGTTGAGGTTCCTAGAACCAGACCAAATCTGAGTAAAGTAACAGAACTATAAAGTTGAAGATGTTGGCTTAAAGCAAAAGTCTCAAATTTTTTAGCTTCAGGACCCCTTTACGTAAAACTCAGAAATCATAGTGGATGCTAAGGTTTTGTCAATACAGGTTCTATTTACTGATATTTACTATGGTGGAGCTGAGCTGTAGCTCAGTCATAAGTGCTTACGTAGCACACGTGAGGTTCTAGGTTTGATCTCCAGCATCAGAAAAAAAATTACCATATTAGAAATTAAAACAAAAATTTTTATATTTATTCATCTAAATACAGTATAAGCCAACTGTGTATCAACATAATATTTTCTAAAACAAAAAAAAATTAGTGAGAAGACATGCACTTATACTCACTTTTCAAGAAAACTAGACTGCCATGTCTATTTTCAAATTCAATATAATATGTTCGTTTGGTTGAAGTTCAGAAAGAAAATCTAGCTTCACACAAATAATAAGAGTTGGGATGGAAGAAGTATTTTAATAATCTTTTAGTTAATTGTGGATATTCTTCTCTAATATTATACCAAGATTTAGTAAGTGGTAGTTTCTAAAAGTTTCTAAAAGGAATCCAAAAACCTTATCAACGACCTTTCCATATTCTGCGACATTAAAGCCCCACAGTCTATCTTGCACTCTGAAAGGATCCTTTGCCCAGACAGAAATTTTTATATGAAGCATTGGTCATTTGGAAAACACTGGTTTGCTGTGCCATGCAGAGCTTCTGTGTTGACATATTTTATAATACAATATTTTAAAAGATTTCATTGATTAATAACATCAGTGATCTCAGCAGAAAAATCTTTTAAGTAGCTCATAGTGAAAGATAAGTTTTTCAAAACTCTCATTTTTGCATGAAATAACAAATTTTACCATAAGCAGCAAATACTGTCACAGTTTTCTTTGACAAGCTCACTCTGTTCACTTTGGAGAAAATATCTGTCAAATACTTAAGTCTGATAACTTTAGTTCATCAGTCATTCTCAAGTACAAACGCTACTTCACCCCCAAAAGGGCGGACGGCTCAGCACACCACTCCAGCAACCGCACCCATCCTTCCCTTAAGACAACACCGTATGTGGCAGATAGGATTTACCTGCCATTTCCTCTCACAGAATATGAAAAGGACAAGTATAGAAGAATTAAAATTTTATGAAATTAGTAATTTTTCCTCTTTATCAAAATCATGAGTAAAAGTTAAAGCTTGGTTTTTTGAAAAATGCATAACTACCAGTGTGATTTGATGCCACTGTTGATCATGATAAGGCACCAATTACCCACCTCTGCTTTTTGCCATCAGTACAAATGTCAATACAGAGGGGGAAGACAAATAATGTCTTGACATCACAAAAACATTTTTTACCTCACTGGGCCCCACCTGAAAAGGTCTACAGGACTCATCCCCACCGCCACTCCATGGTGGTTATAGACCACACTTTTGAAAACTTTTAAGGTTTGTCAAGAAATCATTAAGGTAAAAAAACAATGATAAAATTTTAGAATGTGTCCACTGGAAAGTCTTGCCTGGAGCAGTCATGTGGCTCCAATCTTAGAGGTTGCTTTTAGCTCTAAAGATGGGGCTTCCTACTTGGAGAGATAGTGGATTTATAAAATATCTAAAAAGCCTAATACAGAACTAAATACTTCACCCTGTAATGTACACCTACTTCTTTTAGAGTAACATAAGTTCTGCCTACAGTGGAGATACTTTTGTATATCTCCAAAATTCCAATATGTTATTTTTCCTTCTCTCTCCAGACTCAATAGAGCCAGCTGTTGTGGCCATGGCCAGCATGGCACGGCCTCTGCATCCAGCCCATCCAGCAGCAGCTTCAGCACCCCCAGCTTTCTGGAAGCGAGCACATCATCGCAGACATCTCTGAAGGCAGGGAACAGTGCAACTGTTAATCATCCTCATCTGGGACAGTGCTTCTGCCAGTCAGCCTCAATGCCACACTGACTTTATGACTCACACGGAAATCTCTCTTTTTCAGTCACAGTGCTGTCAAAGCCCCTCTCCCCTCTCAATATCTACCAACCTATTTTTTTTTTATCTCAATGCAGGACTTCATATTTATTCCTATTACATTTGTCCCATTAGTAGATATGCAGAGTAAAGACGATCTTTTGGACACTTGGTTCCACCATATATACTGGCTGTCCCTCTAAGCTTTTTTTTTTTTAATCAACTTTGTGAAGGTTGTATAAATATCCCTTTCCCTCATTATCCAAGACTGCTGCTGCTGCTTGAAAATCAGTAAGTGCTGCTAAGATAAAACCACAGGTTGAGCCCGGCAACCTAACATAATACTGTGGTCCTCCTTTCTGGGTCAACAATTCAATCAAGACCCACTTGGGCATAAGTGCCCCTAACCCACACCCCATGCTTCACAGAACCTGAGCCTATTCAACTGCTCACCTCTAGGCAGTGACTTGAGAAAAGAACCCAATAGTTCTTTTTTTTTTTTTTTTTTAAATGAAGGAATCACATGTTTCTAGCTGTCAAAAATCCAATCAGATGATGGCACTGGCCTGTGATTTCCCGCCTGTCCACCCACACCTCATGAGAAAGGTCATGGCAAACTGCTACTGCATTATTCCAAGTGGCCTGTGATGTCCCTGCCACAAAGATGCTTTAGGCCATACCTTCATCCCACATTGCTAGATAGATCCAAAAGGACAGTCTTTTGTGGGTTTCACTCTTTATAAATGGTTATACATTTTACAGAATTTAGGCCTCTTTCTACTCCCCACTAAGTACCTTACCTGAAATGCCAAAAGCATCTACTCGCAAGCAACTCATATTGGAAAACTCTTGAGGCCAACAAGGTGTAAAGTCCTACATTTTAACACTTACAACCAAATCACCTTAAGCCTTCACTTTGCATCTGTGTAACCTCGAATTTGTCAATTTGGTGGAGATTCAGCACACTGCAGAAATCACAGCGTGGCTGTGAACAGTAACTGAGATCATGGATATGAAAATGGCTCATAAACTGGTACCAAGTAAATTCCTCGGTATTGCTTAGTTCCCAGAGTGTCTTCCAAGGAGGAAGCATTCCCACAGCCTGTATCATGATTGTGATTAAATCCAAGGACTATTCTGAGTTTCCACAGTGGACAAAAGTGGCCCCTCGCAGTCCAGCTCACAGCCTTCACAGAGATATCGCAGACTGTGGAGTAAGTCGATCAGAAGACATGGCGAGCTCGCCTCTGGACACAGTTGCACACTGGGCACATTTTTTTTAAAAGACCGGCTAAACAAGTGCTTCTACATCCTGAACCTCAAAAAAAGGAAAAAGAAAAAGACCTATTGCCCCTGGGAAAAAGAAATACAAGTTCAAGAGTAAAATTTTTTCAGTCACAATTCCTTTCTTGTGCTTTTAAAAATGACTAAGACCCTAAAATAAAAACCTCCGTGGCTAAATATAACATGGCGGGGTCAGCACTTTAAGTGCTCTTCTAACGTAACTATCCCACATATCAATAAAACCACCCCAGAGAGGCCAACTCGACAACTATGCTTGCAATGATCCCACAACAAACACAAGGACACACACCCGCCTTATTATTTCATTAAGACCCTCCTATCTTAACACAGTAGTACTCTATGCAGATCAGGGATTCTAAATAAAGTATAATAAAAAATATGTGCTATAATGAGGAGTAATCATGTAGTCCTGTTTCGCAGTCTGATTAAGCTTACTTCCTCATTCTCTTACGAAAGTGGTTAAAAGCATTTCAATCTCAGATACTGACCATTTACTAATCCCTTTCCTCATGTGCCTTAGAGTCCATCTGCCAGGTAACAAGATGGATACGAGATGCAGTAAAATTGATAGTATTTCTGAATAAAAGCCCAAAGACTGGCAAAGTATCACACATACAACCAATCCTATTTTCATAAATTAAGAAAATTCACTATCACACACATTGCTTAATTATATGAAATAAGGAGGGAAAAGTACTATTCACATAAAGGATCAACTGAGTGAACACTCTCACCATACACCACAAGAGAGACAGAAAGACTGGAAAAGCCAGGAGAACCCAATGCAAACATGTATTAAATTTGGAAACAATTCCAAATCTGTAAGCACAGGTTAACAGAAGCGCTACACAATATAAATTTAGAAGACAACCTTACATTTAAGCAGAGGAAATAGCCACAACAGAACACATTAGAAAAAGTTTCTGTGGGACTGGGGATACATAGCTCAGTCATAGCACAGTACTGCAAGGCCCTGGCTTCAAACCCCAGTACCACCTAGAGGAGAAAAAAAAATCCATTAACAATAAAAGATGGAAAGTTTCTTTTTGATAGTTAAGGTAAATGAATGAAAGGAAATTCTCCTTAATTGACCAAAAGTGGATGATTATTCTAAAACATAAACTCCAATCAAAAGAACAGGCAGAGATATCAGTTCATTTAAATCTGATTAAACTTGTCCCTTTTCTATGTGAAGCTAGAGCTCTAAGAGAACACCAGATACAGTATTTATAAACTCCTTACTTCTTTACTGGGGGTCAGGAAGACAAAAGGGTTTGACTCAGAGTAACCTAGAGTCATCTATTTTGCTACTAACAGATGTGTCTATCATGATGAAGGTCTTCCAATCTAGATATGGTTTAATATATTCATCGCTATGAGACAGTTGTTGCTAGTTGCCAATGCCTACCTGAATAGTTTTCAGAGTTAGCTATTAAGAGTTCTTTTTTCTCTTGTTGTTGTTGTTTTTGTACTGGGGATAGAAACCAGGGGTACTCTACCACTGAGCTAGATCTCCAGCCCTTGTTTGTTTGTCTTTGTTTGTTTGTTTTGTTAATTATTATATTGAGACAGGGTCTCACTAAGTTGTAGAGGCTGGCCTTAAACTTGCAACCCTTCCGCCTCAGCCTCCCAAATAACTGGGATCACAGGCATGTGCCATCACACAGGGTTACTTCTGGAGTTTTCAAACTGAAAATCTATCAACAAGATCAAGAACAAGTGAAAACTTAATAATATGAAAATACACAAATATTTTCATGGAGAAAAATGCTACCTATTGCATCTGTCTGGAAAACACAGAATATTAAGATTCCAAAGAGTCAATGTTTGCTACCACAAACCCAAATGCACAAAATGCGTGCAAGCGCGCACTTACACACACACACACACACAGAGTGTTAAGACTTAAACAGGATTTGACCATGATTATGTCAGTAAAATTAACAATGTTTCCTGAATACCCAACTATGTGGATTTTTTAATAAAAGCATAATCATTCTGCAAGGGAAACACACAATCTCAAGGAAATTAATTCTAACTAGAAAAGGATATTTGAGACAGAGATAACCAACAGAAAGTAAGACACTGAAGTATCTAAATATAAAAGCAAGAGAAAATTAAACAATATGCTGAGGAGTTTGAACTTCTTCCACATACTACAGGGAACAATGATTTTTTAACCCAGGAATTTTAGGACCATAATTTTTAAGAAACATAAATGTTAGGGCTACCTGGAAGATACAAATCAGAGAAAAAAGAGACGTACAACAAAGAGACAAGATATGAAGAAGACCTAGGAAAGTAATGGAAGGAAACAGAGCAATGTACTATACTACATCAGATAGGGAAGTGCCGGTGGCAGAACTTCAGTGCCTACAACTACAAGTAAGGAAAAGAAAGAAAGAGAAAATTATTCCAGCGATTCAAATATGGATAAATAACTGAGAAACATACCATGAAGCCTTGGCAGGAAACATGGGACACTGCAGTAAAAAGTGAAGGAGGGCTCTAATAAATGCAATGACTGATAAAATCATGTCGAGTCTGGAGGAACTAGCACAATACTGGAAACAGAAGAATGGAACTAGTTCAGCTAGAGCTGTGAGCTCAAGCCCCACCAGAGAGGCAACCAGATAAACTGCAGGGGTAGAAGAATCTAGGGAAAAACTCAAGGGGAATAAGGGCAGGAAGCGGGAGGAACAAGAACAATACTGGCAGCACTAACTGTCTAAAACAAGAAGAAAGTTTAGGATGAGAGGGTAGCTCCTGAAACCAGACCATCTGGAATGCAATTCCAGCTCTGCCACTGAACCTGTGCCAACTCAGTTCAAGTTCCTGAAGCTCCAATTTTCTCACCTGTAAAAAGGGAATAACAGCGGGCCATCCTTTACACGGCTAAGCCGTCCTGTCTTCACATGACCCACACGGTAAACATGATGGGTGTGAAGCTCACATGTGAAACGGGGGCTGACTCATGCTAAGGCTCAATAACTATGGGCTGTCATCATTTTCAGCTCAAACACTCACATAAATTTTCAGGTAAGGACAAAACTTTATCTAATTTATGCCCATTCTTTAATTATTCATCTGCATCTTCCCAATATAATTCTTGTTCTCTTGTGTCCCTAAGTGGACCTAGAAATTATTCTGCTTTAAACTCAGTCACTTCACATGGAAGTTTCTCAAGTAATAATGACACTTGACATAATTCTTACATTGTATTTTATGTTGATATTATTCACTGGGCACCTAACCATACCATTCTTACCTTTTTTTTTTTTTTTTTTTTTTTTTTGCAGGGAAGGGAGGGGCTGGGGATTGAAACCAGGGAGCTTAACCACTGAGCTACATGCCTCCTGCTTTTTATTTTGAAATGGGGTCTTGCTAAATTGTTGAAGGTCTCACCATGTTACTGAGGCTGGCCTCGAACTTGCAATCCTCTAGCCTCAGACTTCCACATATCTGGATTACAGACACCCAATACCATGCCCAGATATTCTTACTATTTTTAAGAGGTCTCTTTTTTTTTTTTTTTTTTTTTTTATTGTAAACAAATGGGATACATGTTGTTTCTCTGTTTGTACATGGCGTAAAGGCATACCATTTGTGTAATCATAAATTTACATAGAGCAATGTTGTTTGATTCATTCTGTTATTTTTTCCCTTCCCCCCACCCCTCCCACCCCTCTTTACCCTCTATACAGTAGTTCCTTCCTCCATACTTGCCCCCCTCCCTAACCCTAACTCTAACCCTTCCCTCCCCCCCATTATGTGTCAACCTCCACTTATTAGCGATAAGAGGTCTCTTTTATTACCAACTATCTCCCTGCATAATTTTCTGTAATAAAAAAATATGCAAAAAAAAAGAAAAAAATAATACATCAACAGAGTTTGTACTCATATTCAGAAAGAAGTCGGTGTCAGGAAAAATATGTACTAACACCAATCTTAAATCCTTAACATGAATATCTTCTTTGGTATTCCCAAGATAAAATCTCTAAGGTAAGTTGCAAAATTTTCAGTTTGTTTCATATATTTGTGTTATGATGATGGTCCACTATTACAGTACTCTTTGGTACTCAACCAAAAACTCTTAACACAACATTTTACACTAAAAGATTTTCAGAAACCTATGTTTATACAGTTTCACAAATGATCCATTTTTTGCATACTTAAGGGAAACTAGAGTAAATGGCTTGCACAGTGAACTCTTCTAAAAGACTGAGTTGCACAGCTATGTACTAGGTAATTCTGAAAAGGCAAGTCAAATTTAGAGCTAACTTCAAATATGTAACTATGAAAAGCTATTTAGTCATTTAAAATGAAAACTATCAATTTCTTTACCAATGTCAACAAATACCCAACAAACAGAAAAACGTTGAGCATATCTTTGTTAACAGCAAATAAATACTTTAATCCTGTGACATAAGTATACTGCTCTTACAACCCACTTACTTTGTCTTAATGTTACAGTAAAAAAAAAAAGTTTCTTTCCTTATTTTCCTCCCACTAGCCTCTTGATAAAGGAGAGTGTCCTGATCAACTTAGCAGTACCCGGCACATAGCAGGAATTCCAATTTCTTACTAAATCAAACTGAATATTCAAACTTAAAATACTTTGATTGCTTAAAGGTTTGGAAGATATTTTGATAAAGGAAATTAATCTAACTCACCTTTTTGTTAAGTGGGCTCCTTTTTAATATTTTTTCTTCATATGTGGACACGATATCCTCATTTTTTTAATTTTACATGGTGCTGAGAATCAAACCCAGTGCCTCACACATGCAAGGTAAGTGCTCTACCACTGAGCAACAACCCCGTACCCAAGACTATATAATATTGCAGTTAGCAAATCAATCTCTATCAGAATGAGTTCCTGTGCCGTGAATTAATGTGTTCCAATACCCACTGTGAACAGCGTATTCTAAATTTCTCCTCAGAAGGTTCATTTTTAAGTATATACACAAATATAACATCTATAAAACAAAACTAAAAGGGGAACACTGAAAGCAGAATAGTTACTCAAACTGGAAAGGCACTGAGTAACTACGGTTCTGCTTCTTAAGTCTAGTCAAAGTTAAGTTCTTCCAATTCCAACAGAAGACATAAATCTAAAACTTAGCTGTGTGTACGCATACAATTTTTAAAAAGGAGACAATATTAGTGTCAAGTACTAGAGTAATTTTTCCCCAACTCATGCTACAATATAGAATTTAAATAAATAGACAAACTGATTTGGCCTGTATGTAAACTCAGATAAATTATGCATACAATAAAAATGGGTAATTGTTATGACATATCAAACAGTGGTGTCAGGTAATGGGGACATTCAGGAACTGAACCAAATGATTTTTTTAAATGTGCAAAAAGAGAGTTAGGCACGGTGGTGTACACCTGTAATGCCAGCAACTTGGGAAGCTGAGGCAAGAGGATCACAAGTTCTAGACCAGCCTGGGCAACTAAGTGAGATCCTATCTCAAAATAAAAAATAAAGCAGCACTGGGGATACAGTTCATTGGTAAAGTGCCAGTGGTTCCACCCCCAGTACCCACACCCTGCCAAAAAAACAAAAAAAAGAAAAGAAAAAGTGTGTGTGTGTATAAGAAAGAAAGGAAAGAAATGAGAAAAGGGAGAGGAAACCAAGAGATCAGGGCAAAGTCTTAGAGTACCGTTGTAACTGTGTATGGTCATTCTCCACTGAGAGTGCCTCGATAGACAATTAGTAGCTTCACTACAGCCAGCTGTGTTCTGAGTTGTGGCCATATCTATTAAAAAGTGTAACTACTATCTGAAAAGGTCCAACGGCAAATGGTCCCAGTAGATGCTGGTCACATCTCATGGATGTGGACTTCATTTGAGTTTCTCTACAATCCATGTGACCAATTTTGTAGCTCTCTCATTCTACACCGCTGCAGTTAAATGAGCTAATGGGAGCAACGAGAAGGATCCCACTTCAGTCTTTGTGGATTGGCCTCACTACTTCGGTTACAGAACCCCAAGTCTGGCGTAGTTTTCAACAGAAGAGTTATTATTGGTAGCTATCTGTGCTATGGAACTCAAGAGAAAGAGGACACAAAGCCAAGAAGTAAGACTGAATACAAGGAAAGCAGGGAATTATTTTCTAGGAGGAAAAATGACTAGAGGTGTCCAAAGTTAAGTCTAAAAGAATGAGAACATGTTTTTGCTTTTAAATAAGATAACTGGACCTAAGGAGAATGATGCTAATTTGTTGAACGAGGTTTTGAAGATGCCAACATCTTAGGGTGAGGTACTACAATGGACCAGGGGACCTTTACCAAACAATACAAACTTATCAAGTGGCAGTGTTTCAGTCTCAACTAATACCAAACAAAGCAAAGCCAAAGAAATGTTCACTTGCCTGCCTATCCTCATTCTCTGGTGATCTCATTTCCAACTCAACTAAGAAAATTAAGTGGGAAATAAATTCTTCAGTTGCCAACTCCACACCAACCCAAATGGCAGCTTCTGAAGCCAGACCTAAGTCTCTCATCTATTACCACTCATCACTGTGCTCAACCTGCAACAACTCTGACTTCCAGGGGCCACCTGGCAAACTCTGGAGATCTTTTTCATTGGCAAGACCTGGAAGGCAGGAGTGAGGAGTGGGTGGGAGTGTAACACGACTGCTACTGAGTGGCCGGAGTCAGGGATGCTGCCAAACATCCTTCAATGCCCAGGAAAGCACCATTAAAAATGCTCCATCGTCAATAGTGTCAGGATGAAGAAACCCTGGCACAGGACGTACCAATGCTCCCATCTAAATCAAGTCCCTCTACGGACGAACTAGATCTCATTCCCTCTCCTGCAAAAGAACACAGCAATTCTCATTTCTCACTATTAGATCGATAAAGTGTGTGCAATAAAAGGTAGCTACCTTAATAGGTTCAATGGAATTTTTTAAGTAATATATATATTTTAAGATATCTAAAGTACTCATCAAATCTACAAGGCTAATAAAAGTTGTAGCAGTTCTTCCTTTCTATTTAACTACACTGTTTTTACATGGAAGGAATTTCTCAAGAAACTAAAAATGGGTTACCTCTTAAATAACAAACATTCCTCTTGAAATGTTACTTGAACATCTTTTATAATCTTACTTTATTTAAAAAAAAAAGGCTACCAATCTAACTTTTAAATATATTTTCTTAAAAAACTATTCTTATTCAATCATTTGGTCTTCTGTTTGCAAACTACTTCAACTACACCTACATTTCCTCTGCACATCATCCAAGAGGAATTTGGCAACTTAACAAGAACACAAAACACTTTGTCATCACAAATTACACTGTAAAGCAATAATTTTTTTATGAACAAAGTTCAACTATAATAATGCTTGTGAGAACAAAATGAGAAATATCTTAAAATATTATTTTTTAAGATTACAGTTCTTTTAAAGTATAGCACTAGAAAATTCACAACAAAAAAATTTCTTTGGTTTTTAGTTTAAACATACTCTACCTTCAAAAACCTAAGACCTAAATGCATATTGCATATCACTATTACCACAGTGAACTCGGGAACTGAAAAACTCCTCCTGGGGTTTTTACTCCACAAGACCAACCACCTCTCTCTCTCCTTCACTTCAGGCCTCCCTTCACCTTGAATTCCACCACCAGACATTAAGCTCACTCCCATGCACAGGCCTCATCTCTGTTGGTTCTCTCTCATTTTGATGGATAATAAATACACTAAAACCCTAGTTAAATCCAACTTCCATCTAAATCTGTGCCTGAGCCTGGACAGCCAAATGTAACGGGGGCAGGGGGGACAACGACAAAACACAAACCCAAGCAAATGACCTTAAACACATAACCACAACTTAAACAGGCCCTTGCCCTCGTGCAGAGAATCAAATCACGCCTTCCCAGACCCTTCACTCTAACACTCCCGTACACAACTAATCCGTTTCTGATGCACTCTCCACAAACCTCTGACACCTCTTCCTCTATCTCTACTCTTAAATGATGACCACTGAAAGAGAAATTCAGCATTTCATATCTACCCCCTACCTGCACCAGTATTCATAGATTCTGGCTTCTCCCTTGTCCTACAGATGGTACGTCCTTGCTCTTATCTAAGGTCATCCCCTCACTTGACACTTCTTCACATTCACTTCCTAGAGCTTACTGAGGAACACTGCTCCAACAAATTATTCTCTTTCTGTGACAATGTAAACTTCTCATTCTCTACTGTAATATTTCTAGCATAAAACATGTGCAAAAGCACATGACTCACAAAACACAATTTGAAACCATGGACTCCAAACAACACAGTAATCGCATGATTACTTTCCCCACCAAATCCCAGTCACTGTTCAAGGATCATGCCCCAAGATAGACAGTCTTCTCTTTCTCCCACCCGAAGTTCACACAGGCACTTCAGAGCACTCTGATCACCCTGCTCATATGCTCCTCTCCACGAACCACACAAAGGCAAGCATGTTTATCACTCCTCTTGAACTTTAAGTTACTTGAGTTTTTGAAGATGGTGTATTAACCACACTCCCTTGACACCTGGCAAGCAGGCAGTGAATAGTGAACGTTCATCAAATGAAGGAACAAATGTATTTTTGCATGTATTTCCTCAAGTTTAGAAATTTGAAAGGAAAAAAAAAAACTGATCAAAACCTGTAGAAAGAAAACCTGATTTAAAATGTACAACTAACTTTTAAAAGGATCAGAAACAACAGGAGTCTAGAACCAACAAAGTTCATAACAGCTCTTCACTTGGAACTAAAATATTGGGAAATAAATTCATAGTGGTTAAAGCCACTCTGCAGATTAGACCTGTGCTAAAATGTCTTAAGTTTTTGCACAAACCATGTTGTGGGCAAATAAATAGTCTTAATACAGTTGTCATATTTCTTTAGTTTAGTGATACTTCAATATTAGACTGGTAAGCTACATTTCAGAAGGCAAATTCTGTAATATCAATCTGCAAAACTGATACAAGATAGGAAATCGTTATTACAAAATATACCAAAGTAGCCAGGTGTGGTGGCCCATGGCTGTAACTGCAGCAGCTCAGGTGGCCAAGGTAGGAGGATCGCAAGTCCAAGACCAGCCTCAGCAATGTAGCGAGGCCCCTGCAACTTAGCAAGACCCTGTCTCAAAACATAAAAAGGGAGCTGCAGATGTGGCTCAACAGTTAAGTGGCCCTGTGTTCAATCCATGGTACCAAAAAATTATTAATTTTTTTAAAATTGTATGTATATATATCTCAAAATAACTAAGCATCATGAAGTATGATATTTGATTTTTAAATACCAAATTTTACATTTCTATCTGCTTTCTCCTACAAATTCCTGAACTATTGATTTATAAACAAAGCTACTGACACCTTTAACTCAATTTTGTAACATGAGCAAAACATCCATTAAGTGAAATGTCATTTTTAAGTATAAGACAAATATTGCAATATTTCATAATTTCAGAAAGTTTTACTTTTACGATTTATAGGATTCAATAAAATTAGCACCGCTTTTTTAAAGCCAAGGAAAAAGGGGTGGGGGGAACATCAGACTATTCTCTTAAGAGAGGTATAAATCTCCTTCAATGGAAAAAAGGGTGTGTGTGTGCGCGCACTGGTGTATGATGAGATGATGAAGTGAAAACAACAGATAGTGGTTTCCTTAGCAAATAAATAAGATAAGCGGTTAGGATGAAATTCCGAGATCTGTAACATTACACTGTGTGGAAGGCAGCAAACCTCCACATACAACTAACAACTACCACGCCAGCTCCCTCAGCCTTGTGTAAAGAGGATCACCACTGCGCTCTAACCTCTTGGGCTGCTGTTTCAGAGAAGAGGCCGATGAACTGATGAAACACACGCGGGGTTTCAAACAAATGGACTCTTCATTAGCCGCAGAGAACATGCTGAAGAAGACTTATTCAATGTCCAAAAAGTCAGATCCCCTCTGGTGAGGCTGCCACAAACTCTAACCCTTAACCTTTTAGGATAATCACAATCAATCTGCAGTGAATTCAGTGGATGATATGCTACTGTAATTTTAGGTAAATACCAACCAAAGTTACCAGTTTCTGAACATGGATGTTATGTAATACAGAGTTTCTATAAGTGCACAAATGAAAACTGTCTACTTTTAGGAAACACAGGGTTACTACAACACACAAAATTGTTTTAATAATGAAGAGAGAGATGTTTTCTCTAAGTGGCAACTAGCCAATGTCTCATTTTGAATCAAATCTGTCCCAAAAATGAGGTTTGCAAGATACAATAATGGGCTGGGGTTGTGGTTCAGTGTTAGCACGCTTGCCTAGCATGTATGAGGCACTGGGTTCGATTCTCAGCATGACATATAAATAAATAAAATAAAGGCCTATCAACATCTTAATTTGAAAAAAAAAAAAAAAGAAAAGAAACAATAATAAAACTTTAGGCTTCAAACAAATATAACTTCTAAAAAATTATGTGGCAAAAATCAAAATATTAGTAAAGCAACAATAATCATTTATCCAACTTGGAATTTGAACAATTTCCAGAGATGTCAAGTATACCAGACTTTTATCTAAAGTATAGATTTGAACTATTTTTCTTATGTCAAATATTCGCAAAAAATTAAGGCCATTACTTTGATTTAAACCACATATCTAAAAACCATTAACTACTTATCACTTGAATGGGCATTCTCAGTTCTACAAGAGAACTAAAAGTCATTCCTATTAAAGTTTCAACACTATGTAAGGCTTATTTGACAACTGTTACCAAATATTTATGATCCATCCCTGTCAGATGGTGGTGTGATTTTTCACAAGGATACAGTATTTGCATACAAAAGATATTTAGAAATATCTTCACAGGAAGTATCTCCTGTATTAGTAAATCATAAAAGGCCTAAGAAACATCACAATCCGAAACATTTGTTTCATCTATCAGCAGACAGAAACTCACATAAATTCTTCTTTAAAAAAAAAAAAAAAATTATGTCAGGAAGTATTCGAATACAAACTATTATTCTTAAAGTATCTCATCGGTAAACACTCATAGCTGTGAAGATTAGGATGCATCATTTTAATCAAGTTATGAAAAAATATATAATTTTTATTATTCTGCAAAATGGTCAGTAGAAAGTAATATTACTGTACAAACAAAAAGAACCAAAAGACATTCCTTCGTTTTAAAAATATGAGCAACTCATGAACTACTGAAATATGAATAAAAGATTCACTTGACCACCACTATAACCCAAGTTCACTCCTGTGCTGAAGTGTAATTGTGTTGCATTTGCACTGAAGTGCAATCTCCCACAAAATTTTATAAGGCTGTTACAAAGATCTTTGTAAGTGTATAAATGCTAATAGGTA
The DNA here is from genome assembly GCF_902686455.1 of Sciurus vulgaris. NCBI lineage: Eukaryota > Metazoa > Chordata > Mammalia > Rodentia > Sciuridae > Sciurus > Sciurus vulgaris. The sequence goes on along the minus strand of NC_136468.1, from coordinate 141,395,787 downwards.
ATGCTTTATGAAAAGCTTAGGGACCATGACATTCAATAACATGCAGAATCCAAAATTCCTCAGCATACTAATCAAGGCCCTCAATAATCCCACCCCATCCTCCCTTCCTGCTCTATTTCCTGTTTCTCCCAGTCAGGCACACTTACTACAAAAACGTCCGTTACCTTTCATCACAGGCTTTTCTTCCTCTGTGCCTTTATCCATCCTATCCCCTTCTCCTGAGGCAATACCTTACCAATTCCAGCCTGTCACTGTACCGATCTTTCAAATCTCATCATTTCAAATACCTCCCTCACAAAGTCTTCCCATTTCCTCCAAGCACCAATAATCTTTTCGAAATTACCAAAGTACAGTTATAATTATTTTATGCAACATCACTTTGTATATAACATTGTATTTAGTTACATATCTTAATGTTTTCTTTCCCCTACTTGACTGAGTGCTCTGTGACCTGATCACACCTCCTGAATCAAAATGATCAATAAGCCACAAAGCCTAAAGCCAGAAGAGATAGTACACTTTAATAAAGAATCAAAATCTTCCTCCCTATCCATGGGAGGTGAGGGAGATCAGAATAATACACTTCAATTCCTATACCTTCACATTCGTTCTTGTTTAAGGGCTTTATTACATAGCAAACTGTTCTTTTTTCCCAGGAATAATTTACATGGATCTAATAAATTTAAAGCCTTAAAATGTCATATTTGGGGCTGAAGTTGTAGCACAGTGATAGAACGATTGTGTGAGGCACTGGGTTCAATCCTCAGCACCATATATAAACAAGTAAATACATACATACATGCCCATAAAAAAGGAAAAAATTTTTTAAAAATATCATATTCGGGCTGGGGTTGTGGCTCAGTGGTACAGTGCTCACCTAGAATGCATGAGGCCCTGATTCGATCTTCAGCACCACAAAAAAATAAAGGTATTGTGTCCACTAACAACTTATAAAAAAAATATATATATATAAACCTTTATATATATATATATATACACACACACACACACATATATGTATGAAGATTGCAATGCTAAAAAAATTGTTTTAAAAAAATGTCATTTAACTATCACAGAAATCTTGAGTTAGGAATATGATACCAAGTTCGTTAAAAAGTTGAAGAAATTAAATTTCAAATGGTTAAGGAATTCACTATAACAGGAAAGCAGAAAAACTGGTACTATAGTCTGAACTTCGAGATAACTTGGTTTTATTGTTTCTGTTTCACTACACCAGTTGCAAAAGATCAAAACCTAAAATACAAAACTTAGGATGGAACAGACAGACTAAAAAGCAAAGACAAAATGATAACCTTTATAATCTTCTCTAGCTCTCAAAATTCCTTATTTAATGCATCTATAGCAGATCTCTACCATTCCTCTCCAAACAACCTAGAAAACGTTCCCAAGCCCACGCTTTTCAAGATTCTCTCCCTATGCCAACCCATCTTTTCTACTGCTCTCCCAAGCAGCTGCTTCCTATGCCCTATGTAGGCATGTGTTCAACAGAACTCACAGGAAGCTTCTGCTCTGGACTAGTGTCCCGCACTAGACTCTAGTAGGCCAACACAATCACAATCAAAGTTCCTCATGCCAGGCACCACTAATCAAACGGAACTCTAAAACAGGACAATCTTTGATTTTAAAACAAAGAACTTGCAGGATATTCACAGCAATCAACCAGCAGAGGCCCAGTTCACTTGAGCAGGCATCCTAAGGAAATCCCCTCAGCTTTAGCCTTAAAACCAATCAACTTTTTGTTCCTCAGCCCCATTCAGCCTATAAAGTCAATCTCCTTGGCTCAGCACATCCAAATACTCATTCTACTTTATATTATTTTATAGAATGAATTGTTGCCTAATTCTAGAATTGCAAGGAAAAGCCAATGAACATCTTTGAATCTGTTGTTGGCTATCTTCTAACGAACGTTCATAATACCCAGTGCTCTGTGCTCAGGTAGTCTCCACTGTCCCACCCACATGTGTTATTTTTTGTTGTCTCCAGGAAGACTGTCTTGATGCCTCCAGCTCAGAGATTCTGGCCTATTTACCTCCGAAGTCGAATTTCTCCCTTTATTACACATGTGGTCTTATTGCTCTGTGAAGTCAGTACCAAGCAGTGGGAAAGAACAAAGCAAAGGTGCCAATGGCGCCTCTACTGTGGGCTCTTTGGTTTAGGAGATTATCACTACTCCACGCTTCAGTTTCCCCACCTGTGAACAGGAAATCATAGAATCCCTCCGTCACAGTAGGACAGGATGATAAAATGGGTTAATACATAAAAAGTGCTTTGAACAGTATCTGGTACATAAAATGTTAGTGGCTATCATTGTCATTTCTTCGAATATCCCTGTTAGTTTGATCTCCTCAGAATGATAAACTACCCTACAATGCCAGGCTCATTGTTTTATTTTTAAGTTCCATTTTAGTCATATGCTTTTAGGGCTTACAAAAAAAGAACATCAGGTTCTCTAACATGCTTCTTCTATTTTATAATGCAAAACAGAATATCCTAAAATTATATTTCTGCAATACAGGAAAATAACTATGCTAATCATAGACGATATATAGAGGTGAATATCTGCCCCCATTAAATCTGGAATCTGTACTGATCCAACTGCTCCATTTAATGAAACACCACACAAACTATTCATAGTTCCTTCTGCCTTTAATAGTCAATTTCCCAGAGAAAGAGCAACTCGCTGCTGAAAGATCTTAATAATCCACAGGGCCTGGAGAGTACTGCCTTTTTTCTTTCTTTTTTAAGTTAAAAAAGGCTTTTCCTCTCAACAGAAATCAATGAAAAGCCTCTTGAACACAGCAAGAATATAGGGTTGATTTTTAGCTACAATGTAAGTCCCTGCAGAATTTCAGAGTGCCAACAATAGTGTCACTTTTCTTACTCATTCACTGAATTTATTCATGTTTTTTTCAGGACTACAATAGTCTCTGCAGCATTACTGGTTCCTCACCAGTATTATATTTATCTAACATAATTAACAAATTATAAAATCAGTGTCATATCAAAGTTGCTATTACTAGTCCCAAAAGAAATTCTAAACATGGAGAAATTAATTATATTATGACCAACAAGACTAAAACCATGCTTTTTGAGTAGTTTGAGGATACTAAGTATTTATGTAAAAAAGTACTGGGAAAGAAACCTGTGCTCAGAATAAAACATAGATTGTTCAAAGATGCTCAAATTTCAACAACTAGTCACAGAAATAGATATTGATCTGAGCTCAAATTGTGTACAGCCAGCAAAACATGCTGATGCCAAGAAGCTAAGCAAAATAGAAAACGAGTCCCTATCTAGTAAAGAGGAAAGTAATTCATTTACATTAATTTTAACAAAGCTTTGAGATAATTGTTGACTCATATTAACAAGCCTCACATATGCAACTGTAAGAAATAATGCCAAAAGATCCCATGCACCCTTCATCCAGGTCCCTCAAAGATAACCGCCTGTAAAACTGTAATACTACATCACAACTGGGATACAATATCACTGATAGAGACGAACTAAGGAACATTCCATCACCACAAGGATCCCTTGTGTTCCTTTCCTTTAGTTTCACCAACTTTCCTTCCATTCCCACCCTCTCCCAAACCCACATGACCATTATCTGTCATTTCAAGAATATTATATAAAGGGAATTGTTTTAGTCAGCTTTTTTTGCTGTTGTGACTAAAAGGACTCAACCAGCACAGTTACAGAGGAAGAAGAGTTTATTTGAGGGCTCACAGTTTCAGAGGTCTTAGTCCACAGAAGGCCAGTTCCACTTCTCAGGGGTCCAGGTGAGGCTGAACATCATGGTGGAAGAGTGGCAGAGGGAAGCAGCTCCAATCATCAGGAAGCAGAGAGAGCCTCCACTCATCAGATACAAAATACATACTCCACAGCCACACCCTACCACTTCAGTTAATCCCATAGGGTATTAATTCACTGACTGGGTTAAGACACAACCCAATCATTTCTCCTTTGAACCTTCCCACACTGTCTCACATGTGAGCTTTTGGGAGACACCTCACGTCCAAACCATAACAGGAATCATAGAGTGTGTAACCTTTGACATTTGTTTTCCCATTTGGCATGACTCCCTGGAGATTTATGCCAGTTCCTGCATGTATCAAGAGTTGGGTACCCGCCTATAACCCCAGCAGCTTGGGAAGCTAAGGTAGGAGGATCGAAAGTTCAAAACCAGTCTCAGCAATTTATCAAAGACCTAAGCAACTGAGCAAGACCCTGTCTCAAAATAAAAGGGCTGGGGATGTGGTTCAGTGATTACGTGCCCTTGGGTTCAATTCCTAGTACCAAAAAAAAAAAGAGCTTGCTCCTTTTCATTAACCACCAATAGACCATGTATGGATACACAGTTTGTTAACCTTTTTACCTGCTGAAGGATACGTAGGCTATTGTCAGTTAGAGTTTTTACAAATAAAGCTTGTATACATACTGATGTATAAAGTACAGGTTTTTGTGTGAGCAAATGTTTTCATTTTTTCTGGGATAAATGTCCAGTAGGATAGTTACTGGACCGCATAGTAGTTGCACATTTAGTTTAAGAAACTGCCAAACTGTTTTCAGAACTGACTATACCATGTTACAACATGTCCCAGCAACATATAAGCAGCAATCCAGCTCTGCCACATTTCATCCAGCATTTGGTGTTGTCACTAATATTTTATTTTAGCCATCTGACTGGTATGACTGTAGTTTTAAACTGTATTTCCCTAATGGCTAATGATGTTGAACACCTTTCTATATGCTTATTTGCCATGTACACATGATCTCTTCATGTCCTTTACCCATTTTCTAAAGGGATTATTTGTTGTTGTTTTTAAACGACTAAGCTTTGGAAAAAATCTTATATATTCTAGATTCCAATTATTTTCAAATATGTGGTTTGCAATATGTTCTCCCATTTCATAACCTGTCTTACGGCCTCTCAAAGAGGTTTGTTCTGTTTTTGCAGAGCAAAAATTTTAATTTTGATACTGTCCAATTTATCTTCTTATGGACTGTGCTCTTAACATCAGGACTAAACTCTTTACGTAGTCCTCAATCCTGACAACTTTCCTTTTCGGGGGGTGCAAAGATTTAAGTTTTACAGTTTGCACTCTGTGAAGTATTGTTGAGGTATTGTTTTCTATATGTGTTCTGTTAGATGTGCACCAATTTTTGAATAACTGTAAATGATATTGTATTTTTAACTACAGCATCCATGTGGTCATTGCTAGTATACAGAAATTCTATTAATTTTTATGTGCTAGTCTTGTATACTGTGACCTTGCTAAACTCACTAATTAGTTCTAAGGAGTTAGGGGGTTGATTGGTTGGTTTTTGTTAAATGGATTCATTGGATTTTCTGCATAAACAATCACATTATCTGCAAATTGGAATAGTTGTTTCTTTCTGGTCTGCATCCCTTTTTCTTGTCTAACAGCACTGACTAGAATTCTAGAACTGATTAAGAATGGTAAAAGGATACATCCTTGTCTGTTCTAGACCTTGAGAATACTATTCAATCTTTTTCACCTTTAAGATCTTTGCAGATCTCTACCAAGTTGGGGAAGTTTTCCCAATGCTATTTTTCTGAGAATTTTTATAATAAATAGAGTAATGTTTGGTCTCTAGTTTGTTACAATTTGTGAAAGAAATTCATGAAATACTGCTCTGAAATAATTTTCAACTCTGTTCATTTTTGTCAAGTATAAGGTTTATATATTAAAACCGTTCACTGCACTAAATCTGAATTAAAGTACCTTCTTCTTTTTTATACAACATATGTGTTACATCAACAGCTTCAAGTTCTGTTTTTTTCAGGAAGCAATCCAAACACAATCATTTAGGCAACTTGTCAAACAGTCTGAAACTTGATTTGTTAAATAAATTTCTCAGAACTCCTTTATGTTCCATGCTTTTACAAGTTCACATTTTAATTACAGCATAAGTTGTGATGTATCATACTATTTTAAACATGTGTTAACAATACAAGTTGACCTTGTCAATGAAAATATGAGACTTTTCCATCCTGGGATGTTTCTGTTGCTACCAACCTTTCTTGCTTTAGTCAAGGAAATCATTTCATATCAAATACCTCAAACAAAATTCCATCCTCTAACTGTTCTTTATCTACATTGATGCTCAAGAATCAGCAGTGCAATACCAAATAAACTCTCAATTTAAACATATATCTGTTTTTAATTCTCGAAATATAAAAAATTTTAGGGCATAAAAATCTAGGTTTAATTTAAAAGTACCATAGCAACAAAAGTAAAAAGACAAATTATTTCAAGTTACCAAGGGACTATCAAAGAAAATCAAAGAAAGAAAAATACACCTAGACTATTAATAACTTTTATTCTACCTAAAATAGTATCCATTTTCTTAGTAAATAAGGATGACAAACAGAAAAAGTAGTTTAAATGGGTATGTTAAAATAGTTAAGTTCAAAAAGTTAAAAATCAGGCTGGGGTTGTGGCTCAGAGGTAGAAAGCTCGTCTAGGACACATGGAGCACTAGGTTTGATCCTCAGCACCACACACACGAAATAAAAAAAGTTAGTATGTCTGTCTACAACTAAAAATATTTTTTTTAATCTTTTAAAAAGTTAAAAATCAAATAAAACAGTTAAGGTGTTTTTTAAGGTTTAATATCCACTAAAAGGATTAATAGAAGAAAACAATAAACAACCGGAGTCAACTTGGAGGGCTGCAAAGGGGTACAGGCAATTGTCTTTGTATAACCAGTGAGTGCCTCTACATCTCCCTTTGTAGAAACTGACTCGCAACCCTCACCTTGCATCGCCTGGCACTCTCTTGCCTCCCAGAAGATAAGAGCATAATAAATAACTGATAAATCAAGCATGCTGCTGGGCTCAGTGCGCACACCTGTAATCTCAGCCACAAGGGAGCCAAGGCAGAAGAATCCCAAATAAAGGCCAGTCTGGGCAACTTTGTGAGACTCTGTCTCAAAATTAAAAATGAAAACAAAATTTTTTTTCAAGGTGGGGGTTCGGCAATGTAGATAAATGGTAGAGCACTTCCTTAGAATGTGCAAGACCCTGGATTCAATCCCCAACACAGGGTGGAGGTGGGGGGATTGTTAAATTAAATCAAGTGTGCCAAAATTTAAGAGCTGTCAATGTAGCTAGAGAAAATTTTCTCTTTTATGTCAGTTATGTTTGCTTTAAATAACTAAGATAAACTGAACTTTTACCCAATTAATTTTAAAAAGAGTAACCAAAGGAAAATAGAAATACAATTATAAATGCAAAAATAAAACAAAAGAAAATTAGAAACTAATCTCACTTAAACATATTTTAAAAAGAGGAAAACAAGATATACTGCATTTTTTAATTCACTGTGGCTTCCCTGGACTTATTCAAGGAAGAGGAGACAATTCTTCCTTAAGTGACACCAGATATAATAGGGAGATAAACCTAGCTCAGGGAGTTAGAGACTTTAAGACTCTCCCATTTCCAAGGCAATGACAAGAACAATTTAAGTAAGAAAAACTGACTCTTTTTTCTATGCTTCTGTGCTAAAATAAATATTTATTTTTAAAAATTGTATTTTTTTCAATGTAATAAAAATAGTGTATGCTTTGTCTTAGAAACTGAAAATCCTATAACTTTAAATAAGCATGGATACGTCAACTGAAAGTAGGTCTATATATTAATTATTTTAGAAGAACTTGAAATGTGAGCCATGTAATTATTTTTCAATACTTATACCAAAAAAAAATTCTCACTTTATCTAAACACAGGATCAAATCTAGTCAGGATACAGATTTAGTGTAAACCAGAATTTTCTCAGGAAAAATGAACACCTCCCAATCTCCAGTACTCACCTATTCCCAATATAAAACAGTTAAGAATTCGTAATTCCTGATAATCAGAATAGCTCCAACTCATAGGGGAAAACACAAGGAAATAAAAACCACAAGTCCACTGGAGAAGGAAATCAGCAACAGAGCAGTGCAAGAGAAAATCAGAAACTGCCTCCAGTCCACAGGAGAAATGCAATTCACAAGTAAACTGATTACTTGACAAGTGTCTCAAAAGCAAAACCTTAAATGGCGAACTCAATGAGAGGCCACTTAAAGCTCAAGGAAGATCACTTGGAATAATTAACAAATAGACATTAGCATAGTTCAATTTCACTATTAAAAATCTCCAATTACTTTTCTAGCCTTTGAATAATTTATAGAGCTTCAAATAACCATAATCTAAATAACAATACTAAATCAGAATCTTTTCTATCTCCGTTTTTTAAAAGATAAGACATAAAATATAAAAGAGGAAAAGAAGAACGAGCAGAAGGAACATGAAGAAAAGAAGAAACTTCGTCTGTGCCCTCGCTGCAATACATGGACAGGGTGCTTCCTAATCATCATGGGGATGGTAAACTCACTTGAAAAGTTTCAATCCATCTGATCAAATTCACCAAACACATTCAAAAGTCACTTCAAAACCTAACGCCCACAAAGATAAACAAATTTTGGATGAACTGTTTCAGGGAAAATTTTGCGTGTCCTACAAAATATACAAAATCATAACTTTTTTAAAAATTAAAGGAGTGTTAAATATACGTATATATAAAGTATATAGACTGGAAATCTAATAAGCTAGAAATAATTCTATTTTTAATTAATTTACTTATAATTAAAAATAAAAACTTAAGGATTTCCAATCAAGATGGCATCATAAATGGCTTTGAAAATCCACAATGCTCCAAATACACAGCAAATACAGGAAGAGAAATTTAAAAGATCTGACCACACTGGGGAAAAAAAAAAAAAAGGACCGGCATCACCATGAAACAGAAAAACTGGACAGTAGGAGGGGCTGAAGCGGAGAGCCTGCCGGGCTGTGGTATTCAGAGGTGCCAGCAGAGGCTGAGGCTCTAGCACGTCTGGAACCAGAATAAAAATGGCAAACCCAAGATGAGGGACTAAGTCTGAGATTAGGCTGAAAAGAAACTGCTGTTAACAGCTTTTGTGCTCCCAAGAAGAGTGGCTTCCAGAAGCTTTGTGCCTCGGAAAATGAGACTAGGGACTGGGGAGATAGCTCAGTCATAGAGTGCTTGCCTCGCAAGCACAAGGCCCTGGGTTCAATCCCCAGCACCACAAAAAAAAAAAAAAAAAAAAAAAAAAAAAAGTGAGACTACACACTACCAAGGGCTGAACCCCGCCACCCAATTGCCTAGCTGCCTATAACAAACACACATCTACCATCAGGGAGGCAGATGCCCTGAACTGCCAGTCTCCAACCTGACTTAGGATGGGGGGCCCCAGCAGGGACAGTCAGCTAAGAGAACCTCCTAAACCACAGATGAGGAACTGCTAAGGCAGTAGGACTTGCTAGTCAGGCTGTACCACGACAGGCAAAGAAAACTACTAAGGACAGTCTACAAACACAGCAGTTGAAATAAATTCTTTCAAACAAACTACAAACAAAAAAGGCTGGAAAAGACCTGAAAACAGTACATTTGATAATTCATTTTATTTAAGGAAAAATGTCATGAAACAATCAGTAAAATAAGACTAGGTGTGAATGAAAAAGATTAACTGAAACACATGAAAATAATTTTTTTTAATTTAAAATAAGTTTTAAATAATTATAAAACAAGTAATTTCAGTGACAATACTGAATAGCACAGTAAAGTCTGAACTGGAAGCCACGTAAAGTAGTGCAGCCTATAATCCCAGCCACTCGAGAGGCTGAGGCAGGAGGATCACAAGATTGAGGATACCTGGGAAACCCAGTGAGACCCTCAGCAACTTAGTGAGACCTGTCTCAAAATAAAAAGTATAAAAGGCTAGGGATATCTCTCAGTGGTAAAATGCCCCTGGGTTAAATCCCCAGTATCACTCCCAATAAACATAAAGTTTAAACTTGAAAATTAAAAAGGAATTAATGAACTAGAAAATAATTATGAAACATTTAACCAGGAAGTTGCAGACTTCTTAACAATACATACCATGTGAACCAGAAAAGAAGGTTCCAAGATATATTTAACAGCAGCTTCAAAATAAGCAAAGCAGCAATGGAAAGAAATTAACCTTATTTCCAAAAAGAGAAAAATTACATTCAGTCATGTATAGTCAGAGAGATAAATAGCACAAGAAATCTTACACAAAAGGAAAATTCTCCAGGCACAGTGGCCCACACCTGTAATACCAGCAGCTCAAGAGGCCTGAAACAGGAGGATCTGAAGTTCAAAGCCAGACTCAGCAAAAGTGAGGCACTAAAAAGCAACTCAGTGAGACCCTGGCCTCTAAATAAAACACAAAATAGGGTGGGGATGTGGCTCAATGGTTAAGTGCCCTTGAATTCATTTCCTGGTACAAAAAAGAAAAAGAAAAAGAAATGAAAATCCTAACCTTGTGTATAATCTAACTTCTGAGTTGCAAGGAAAAGAAAGTATTAGCTTAACTCATCAAACCAACTTTTAAATATGTTTAAATGGGGTTTTTTTTGAAGATGATTTTGCCTTTGAGAACCAAAATCTGTACAGCCTGCATGCACCAAGATCATGCGGAGGTCTTCTGGATGATTCCACAAAGGAAAACTGAACTAGAGGACCAAGGAGTGTGGTACGATTAACAAAGAAGATCCAGAGGACTGAGTCTGTCCATCTTCAGTGCAACTCAATAGTCCTTAAAATTCAGCTTTTACTCCCTGAGAGATAAGGGAGTAAAGGAGATAAGGCATGAGATAAGAGTGCTCTTCTTCGCAAATCTGTGGGAATAAAAATTGTGACTGGAGTAGAAGGGTAAAAGAGCAGTAGTATATTATAGAGCTGAGGAACCAGATTTCCACCAAGAAATAAAATGTGTTAACTAAAACAAATTTTGAAACAAAAAGTAAATCTGGTGCCACAAACAACCATTTATTCCTATAAAAAATATCTATTATTCTTTCTCTAAATTTAAAGTAAGTAGTCAGACAAGTAAAAATGCTGACAATTTAGGCTGTATTTACATTACCAAATTTTAACTCTCTGTGGTGGCTCAACTGTGTTTGCATGGTTTAAAAATCTGACAATTTGATCTGAACTGGTTGAGACACATGACTGATTAAGTTTGTGTGTCTGGATTAAAGAAGTGCATTAATTTACATGTATGCAAACATGTCTTCAAATTTAAAGGCACTTATATCTAATCATCTACATTAATATTTTATTTTGATGGGAATACATATCAATAGGAATCTTTCAAAGATTTTAATAACTACGTAAGTCTAAAACAAACTATAAGACAGAACATCAGTTCAGTGACCACGTGAAGACAAAGTACATTTTTAGCCACTGATAAACAGTATATGCACTCTACATTAGTGTGAATCTTCACTCACGTCATCCACAAAATTACAAAGTTCCAGTGGGTAAAAATTCAGCAGCCCACACATGCAGCCTAATTGCAAAAATGAACTTGTGCACACAGAAGAATTGGCCTTGCTAACTAGCACAGTTCAGGCGGAATCTAGCTGACAGTACAAGAAACACACCATGTGTTTCTTCAGTTATCTGTAAATGTCAGTAAGCCTTTGGCTCACTGCCATAAGGAACTCTATCTCTGTTCTCTGCTTTATCTCTTTGTCCATTCTCCAGTCATTTAGCACAACCGCTACTCTATTTTCATCAGTAAGATGTTCTTCTGGGACAAAAATGGGAGCTCTGACTGCTTCAAAAGCAGTTACTCACCAGCTGCTGCTAAAATCATGAAAATTAGAAAGCAACACTTTATGATTTTTTAATCAAAGGAGTATAACATTTTAAATTGGCATTTACCACCCAGCAATCCATCCTCTTTTATAGAAAGCCAAAAATATTAACATGTTCACATAAAAGCAATCCCTTTGATAAGAAATTTTTACATAGGAGAACACTTACTTAGAAAATGCCTATGAAAGCATAAACTCATTAACAATAAGAAATACTATCAATAGTGTTTATTTAGTATAGCAGATAATGAAACCGTAACCTATTTGTTATGTGTCATTTTCCATCCCAAGAATCCAACAATATTTACTGAATTTTTAAAAAAAAAGTCCTAGAGAACTATGATATAAAAAAACTTTTTTTAAATGTCAAGTGTGATGGCATACCATAATCCCAGTGGCTCAGGAGGCTGAGACAAGAGGATCTTCTCAAGTTATACAGTCCAGTCTAGACAACTTACTTGTCAAGACCCTGTCTGGAAATAAATATATAGGGCTGGGAATGTCACACAGTGGGAAAGCATCCCTGGGTTTAATCCCCAGTACTACTACTACTACTACTACTAATAATAATAATAATAATAATAAAGTTGTAAAATATTTTATCTTTTCCTCCTACTTAGGTCTCCTCAACCCACCTTTATGTCCCCACACACAAATTGTATGTTCAAGTGACCCAAGAATATTCAGTTAATTCCACACGTCACATGATCAAAAAAAACTCCACATCTTTCTTATGCTGTACAGTGTATCCAGAGTATATTTTCCTTCCTTCCCTCCAGTGAGATCCAACCATTTTTGAAGGTGTTAGTTTTACCTATTTCGCAGAGTTCTCATCAATGCCAAAGAATAAGCTGCTTTCCCTTCTCTAATGTCTGACAAGTTTAGGCCTTCCTCTGAGTAGAGTCATCGGGTGGTGGGAGCAGAATAGTTCAATTAGGCAGCATCGGACTATGAGTCGTCGTTGCCCTAACTCATGGTTTTATGGGTTATCTCTCTTCCTTAGTGTCTACCATGCTGCCTCTAACACCTCTCCCAGACCAAGAACTCCTTAAAAGGAGGGGTCTGAAAAAAATCCTCTTCCAGCTCTTACCACTTGCCCTCCACATGGCAAGCAGGCAAAAAACTTTTGTGAGCAAGAAAAACTAAGATGATAAAGGACCTGAGACATTAAGCTTAATGTCAGTACAACTACACACAAAGTAAACATCTCCTACTGCTCTTTAAACTCTAATTTCCACCCTCTCACTCCCCCTACGAACTACTATAATTTTCACCTACAGTTCAACATACTGATTAGGAACATAAAGGAGAGGCTATTCTCTGGTCCACTCAGAGAAAGTGTCCATCTTCTTATCTCTGTGCTCCTTCTCACTGCTCCAGGTATGTGATATGGGCCGCCTGGGTGATTCCCCTCCCTCATCTCTCTCCCGTCCTACGCCGCTGCTACAGGGAAGGCTGGCCCACTTGATACAGTGCTAGTCAGAGGAACATACTCCATCCTGTGCAGTAAAGCAACTTGGCCATTTCTAAGAAAATCAACAAGAAAGTTTACACAGAAGTGATACAGGTTTCATGCACACTTTACTCTTATGTCAAATAGCCTCCTTACAGCAATATCCTCCTCTGCAAGAAACACCAAGTTCTTCTAAACTTGGAAGTACTAACTTGTGTTACCCCTGAGGCTTACAGAAGCTTATCATTGGACTTGTAAACATTCTCGCTTAGAAGATACTTCCATCAAATGCCTAAGTTTCTACTTTCACAAGAATGTAAAAAGTAACGATTGCCCTAAAGCAGTTTCAGGAAAATAGTTCCCATTTGGTTAAATAGTCATCGAATTTTAAGACTAGGACTCCATACTTATTAAATCATACTTATTAAATACTTTTGTGGGTTTTTTTTTTTTTAAATTCAAATCTGTACCAGGAGAAATAATCTTTTGGTCCAGTATCAAAAACTACTTGCCCTCTGTCCATTTCACAAAATATTAAAATATATATCTGCCCTAGCATCATACTTCCAACATTTAAGAGCTAATAAACCAAAACTAATACCTATGTACGATTTAAAAAGAAATCAATTAGAGGGCAAATTTTCCCAGAAAATATAATTTTGAATTCAAGGCATATGAGCATTTTTTTTTTTGGTAGATTATTTCCCAGGTAATATTTTTATCAGCAGGGTCAAAATACTTCATCCTGGTGGAAATAAAACAGGGAACACACACACACACACACACACACACACACCCTCTAAGTAACTTATTTAAAATAACCTACCTGATTAAATTCACTTACCAACGAAAGATTTGTTTAATAAAATGACACTGTTCCTATGGTTTTTTTAGCATCTCATTTCCGTCTTAGAACAGGAAAAGGGCAATAAAGGCCACATGGTACACAGTCAATATTTCCAAAGCACTCTTGTATTTTTTACGTTAACAACTTAGTATGCTGTAGCCCCTTTCTCAACCCACAGTGCTTTAATAATGCTGAATAGAATTATCAATTATATTTACAATAAGTTAACATATGTACTAGTAAAAACACCATCTTATGTACTTCAAAACAGTTTGAAGCATCAGGGAAACCGGTGAAGAAAAATAATCTTTCCTGTCAGGTCTAAATTCTAAAACACGTGGGAATTCATTCACTAACACTCGTTCAACTGTTGCTGAATTAATGAGCAGGCCCTGTGTTAACAGTGCTAATGGCAGAGTGTGTACAGTCGGTCCGCAATGAGCCTCCAGCCACTGGGAGAGAATACGGTAAGCGCAGCTCTATAACAAGCATAACTAAGTCTGTGTGAAGCACGTTTCAAAGATACGGCCCTCTATCAATTTTCTTAAGTAATAATTTCAATTGTTTTAATGATTTCAGATAATTGCTGAAATAAGAAAACACTAATCAGCAAGGTTTTTTTTGTTTTTGTTTTTTTTAAATAAAAGGCTAGGAAGACAGAGAATATCATACAAGTTCAAAATTGGTAGATGGGATGGGAGGGCAAGTAGGTTCATCTTCTGGGTCTAAAATAAATACAGATCTGATTTGGAGAGAGGATTACAAAAGAAGAATAGCCATTCTCAAAGTTATTTAGTAAGTACCAAAGCTAGCCTTGAAGCCACAGGCAAGATTCCAGACTATAAAAGAAAACTGATTATACAAAGACTACTGGATCAACCCGAATATAATACATGGCCACTGGTAGAAAGATAAACCCCACGGCTTATTTTTTTGAGAGTTATCTAGTAAAAGGCATTTATCTAAGACTGTAAGTTTCCAACACTGCCATTGTGACTTTTCTTCAAAAATGAACAACAGAGTAAGAAAAGGTGTTACAAAAATATTTAGGCTAAGAACAATAAGGTTAAGAAAATCTATCACCTAAATTCCATGAAAATCTTTTTATGACATAAAAATATTCTTATGCTATTTGTAAGCTATAAATTTTAAAATTCAAAGTTTTTGGAAACTAAACTAGCTTTACAAAACAGATGTTGTTGCCTATGCCATTTAATCAATTCAAGTCACATTCCTAGAAGACAATATAGCCATCTGATGAGTTCAACGTCAATGGAATGAGCCAAATCCACACAACAGCACTTTACAAAAATAATCAGTGGTTTAAAGTAGGGCATGTGCAAAATTCCTGAAATAACACACACATAATGCACTGCCAAACTCAGATCAATTCAGAATCTGCAGAGGCAAGGAGCATTATTATGGCTCTGAAATCCATATTCAGTAAGGCTGTGTTCAAAAAGTTTTCTTTCAATTTCAAGAAAATAAATGACTAGAGAATCTCGATAATGATTTTGGCAGATATAGTGCCCTTCATTAGAAGCTGTGTGTTACACAGTTTAAGATTTTGTAAAAGATAAACATCAATTTATAGAATCTATGTCTTGAATTTAAGGATGAAGTATCATTTATTTGAGATATATAACACTTTATCATCTCCAATATTACAGCTACCCAGACAACATTCGAAGGCAAAAGAGTGCAATGGAAAAGTCTGAAAACACAGCCTTGCTACCCATTATAGGCTGTAATTCTGACTCTGCCACTAACAAGCTGTATGACTATGAATACGTAACTCCACCACTCGGTGATGTATATGGCTTATCATTTCAAAATCATGTACAGCTATGATGCACAAAATCACCTCATCACCCTAATAACCATCAAACCTTAACCTCCCTTCTCCAGCCAACCCTGTCTCCTGCATCCTTCCTGGTCAGCATCTTACCACAGATTCATTCCAATCCAGCCCAAAAAGGCAACTGAAATACTTCAGGAAAATTGAAAGTTCCTTCTAACAGAAGGCTTGGGAGTAAAATGCAAAGTTAGAAGGTTCTCCAAAATTGTAGAAAATCTAGCCAGAAAAAGAAAAAAGGAAAAAGGAAAAAAAAAAAAAAAGGATGAAAGGGAAATTACAACGTTTTACAAAAGCACCCCTGCTCCTGCCATGATCCAATGCAAAGTATCTGACAGTAGATGAATGCTTTGCTCAAATGTTTTCAAATTTATTTCATAATTTCTCTTTATAGAAACCAATGCAGGACTTAATATTTCTCCTCACTTGAAAAAGTAAAGAGACTGGATTTGAACTCACAAATTCTGTGAATGTGCCTCAGACAATTCAGGACAAACTGTCTTCACACCATCTTAAAGCAGGAACAGTAAAGGTACTTTAGGGTTCCATGAAAAGATTTAGTATCACAAGTTCTACTTAAAAATATCAGTATTAAAACTGATCTGCATGTCCTCAAAGACAAACAATGGAAAAGAGTCACCATCCTTTTAAAGGTGTGTAAGAAAACCCAAAATAAACCTAACTATTCCTTAGTAATAGTTTGAACCATGCTAACTTTCTTACTTCTTATGGGCAGGAAATTAAATTCATATTACTAACTGACACTGCAAAAACCAGTGGTAGTATGATGGGAAGAGGAAACATGGCAATATAGCATCAACAAGAACAACAGCTCTCAATACTTAAAAACTGGTGACATTTCCAGGTAGGACAAAACATTTGAGCAATAACCCAAAGGAATCAGAGTACTGTCCTCATATGAACAAGATGTTCAGAGAACTATACCACTAAATTTATCCCCAGAACTAAATGCCCGCCTTGAACAAAAGAAAATGTTACCTTCATGAAGTTCTAGAGGGAAATTATACTAGAACAGACAACAAAGTGAGACAAAGAAACACCTACTGTTTAATTCCTGTACGCTTATCAGAATTGCATTTACTATACTTAGTATCATACTCCCTGTAACCAAATTATTACTAAAAGCTAGCACAGGCTGAGCTTCCTTAATCTGAAATCCAAAACCCTCTGAAATCTAAATTCTCTGAAATTTGAAACTTTTTTGAGTGCATGGCAGGCCTGACCACTGAAGTTTATGCAATTATTCCAAATTCTGAAAAACTCCAAAATTTGAAACACCTCTGGTCCCAAGTATTTCAGACAAAGGATACTCAATCTGTACCAATTTACAAACGAACTGCTTTAAATGTTTTCCTCAAAAATCCACATATAAAAGGAAGCTCCTGCCAGCATGGTGGCACATGCCTATAATCCCAGAAGCTCAGGAGACTGAGGCAGGAGGATCATGAGTTCAAGGCCAGCCTCAGCAATTCAGTGAGGACCTAAGCAACTTAGTAAGACCCTGTCTCAAAATAAAACATAAAAAAGGCTGGGGATGCAGCTCAGTGGTTAAAACCTTTGGGTTCAATACCTAGTACCCCAAAAAATAAATAAATGAAAAATAAAAAGGAAGCTCCCTGACATTTATGGATTTGATGTTTCAACTAGTCAAGACCCACCAAAAAAGAACCACTGAAATGCAGTCACCTACAATTGTGCAAAGGCTTGAAGCTGAAGTGCTGGCACAATAAGCCTAATGAGAGGGAGCAATCACTTCACTCACCAATGAGCCTTATGATTTTGGGTGGTTTATTTTTTTTCCCTATGTGATGCCAGAAACACAGTAACTTTCTTAAAACTATTGTTTTAAATTATTTTTAATGGAAATGAACATAAGATTCTAAAAACAGTCACCTACTAGAGCTGGTGGTAAAAGTGAACAATTTGAAGGGATAACTAGTGTTAGCCAAAAAAAAGGGGGGTGGAAAAGGGATCACTCGGACTCATGAACTGAACTAGTCCACCACACACTTACTAAGAAACCAGATAAAGCCATCTGCACAAATGTTTTTGGTGAATGGGCCAGCCAGGGCAAAAATTTTATTTTATGGAAGAAAACTGTATGTCATAATGTTATCTGCAGAAGTGGGACTTTTGGAAGGCTTTAGGATACATCTCTCCAAATGTAAGTGGTATGTTATAAAAGTCAACCTAACTCCAAATTTCTGCCCACAAAGAGATTTAGATCTTATGAACCACGATCTAAAAATCTTCTTTCAGAGATAAGAGAACTTGATAAAATCTAACTTACCATAACACTCCAGTGGTCTAGAACAGCTACTCAGGCATCCTGGGTTGCCAAAAGTAAAGTACAATGCTATATTCTGTAATCACTATCATCTAGGAGTAGTTACTGTCTTGAAGACCCATAAGAACTTCCCTGGCTAGGAGAAGACTGCTGTCTCAGATTCACTCTGTAGGTGGGTCATGCTGGTTCTCCTGACTGTTCTCTTTTTCAGTGTGCAAGGATGTTCTGATTCCTACATTACAAACCTTTAATAAACTCTCATCTCTAGTATGTGTTCTGGTGTTTAATTGCAGCCCTTTTTTTAAATATAGTACCATTCTTTATTCTATGTTTCTTCCTCTGGTCTACTCTCTCCTTGTTCTAGCTCACTGTCTTCTCCAGACCTGGCTTCTGTCCTTAATTCTAAACTGTACTTGTATGATAAATGAATCCCAGTTTACTACTTTCATAAGCTAACCCAACCAGAGTTCAGAAGTAGCAAAAAAGAGATGAGAGAATATCAGAATAATATCATTACCAAGAAAAAGTAACAGATTATTATTATCATTAGTGATGACCAAATTTGGCATTCACAAATAACAACTCTTTCCTGCCTCCTCTCATGACCACCTAGGAAACTAATCAATGAATGGAAGTATACAATATTTTTTTCCAACTGCATATGGCTTTCTAAAATTAATTACTCAATTTCTCCTGTGGTTTGCCTTCTGGGACACAGGTTTATCTTCACAGTGCTGCTGAAGCCTAATCAGAAACAGTAATAGAAACATCAAAGATACAGTCAAGAGCCAGAGAAGTCAGATGTTCACCTTCATCCATCTGTTCTTGAGTTCTGACCTTCAGAACACCTCAAAGCACCAACTACACAAGCACTATAACAATACATGGAAAATGACTTGACACCTCAAAAAGATAGACTGCAAGTATGTTTTTGCAGGGCTGGGGTTGTGGCTCAGTGGCAGAACAACTTTCCTGGCATGTGTAAGGCACTGGGCTCAATCCTCAGCACCACGTAAAAATAAATAAAATAAAGGTACGTGTCCATCTAACAAAAAATATTTTCTCCAGGCTATTTTTTTAAGTTCCTTTTTCAAACTTCTTTTCACTCAGTAGCACTCAACAGAACTATTCCTGTTCTTATCTACTCCTTGGGACCAAAGATAAGGGCCCTTTATTACCAAGTTCCTTCTCTTGCCACCGGCCATGAGGAAGGCACCAGTGGTCACCATCACTCACCTAGCAGTCACCTTCCCAACTATTCCACCAGAAAACAGAACCTTTACAAGGAAAAAGACTTCATTTCCTGGACTTTCCCTCTTCAGGCATCCCCGCTCCCCATTCTTGTGCCACCTCTAAGAAAAGGCCAGATGGAATTGATTAAAGCGGGTGTGTTTTCATGAATGAACACAAATCCGCCATGTAAGATCAACCTCAATTATTTTCCTACTCTTCAAGTTCATCTCCTACCATTCCTGGAGAGTGAGAAAGCAATAACAAGTCCTATTTAGAGGAAGTGAAAATCTCACTACTGGGGTCACAATCACACACATTAAATCCTCAATTAAAAATTTATTTAATATGAAAAAATGTTTCCTTCTTTGAAAATTTTAAAATACACTGCATAATAAAAACAATATTTTTGTTTTATTTAAAGAAATATGAAACTTAAAACAATAATGAAAAGTTTAACAAAATTAAGAAAACTACAAAAACTTTTGGGAATTACCTTCAGCAGATAGAAAGAAACTTCAGTATTACTATATGTTAAAAGTTGCCAAAACCATATCTGAAAAGGTACTAGACATCACTAATCATCAGGAACATGCAATTCTAAATGACAACAGATATTACCTAACACCAATTAGGACGGAAGATGACAAATAGCAAGTATTGGCAAGGCATGAAAAAAAGGGAACCACTTAACACTCCTGATGAGAATGTAGCCACCATTTGACAGTACGGAGGTTCCTAACAAAATTAAAAACAGAACTTCCATATGGCCGACAAGTCTTCTTCCCAGGTACGTGTTCAAAGGAAATGAAAACACAGTCTCATAAAGAGATCTGTACTCCCATGTTCACTGTGGCATTTCACCACAGCGAAGACATGGAAACGACTGAATTGTCCATTGGAGGATGAATCGACAAAGAAATTGTCATGTCTGTCTGTTTGTCCATCCATCTATTTATCACCTATTAATGGTATATAATTTAGTCTCAGAAGAGGTGGTTCTCTAATTTGGCGGGACATGGGTGAACCCAGAGGTCAAACTAGGTTTGTAAAAAACTAAGCAACATAGAACTTTCTTTTGTGACAGGGGTAAAACTTTCTCTTGGCGTGATGAAAGTACCTATGTTATGTAGAGAGGATTACTTCCCCTAAACAGGATGGGAAAATAAACCATATTATATTTCATTTGCTTTTTTAAAAAAAAAAAAGTTATCAAAGCATGAGAATATCTAAAACCGTTCCTTAAGCACAAGGCAACAGAGCCAAGCTGTGAGCAGTGAAGGAATGAAACTTCTTGAGAGGCAAGAGGTGGATGCATTTGAGATATCGGTCTCAGGAATGAACACCTATCAGTGAAGGACCAAGTTCACAGAAGAGAAAGCCATAATGATATGCAGAATTATTAAGGGTTATCTGGCAATCAGTGGAAGTTACTAAAGCACTAATTCGCAACTATGCATCTGTTTCCTACTTAAATATCCTAAAAAGAAGATATATTACAAAAATAAACCTCTACCTTCTATACAGCTTGCTGTTTACCAAATTAAAAAAGAAAATATATATTCCTGCCACATTTCTTGCCATATTCCTGCTTTATATTATAGATTTGACTTTGGATCTACATTTTAAAAGAACAAAGAAACATAGCTGCTCAATTCACAATAGCCAGACTATGGAACCAACCTAGATGCCCTTCAATTGACGAGTGGATAAAGAAACTGTGGTATATATACACAATGGAATATTACTCAGCCATAAAGAATGACAAAATTATGGCATTTGCAGGCAAATGGATGAAATTGGAGAATATCATGCTAAGTGAGATAAGCCAATCTCAAAAAGACAAGGGACGAATGATATCGCTAATAAGTGGAGGATGACACATAATGGGGGGGAGGGAAGGGTTAGTGTTAGGGTTAGAGTTAGGGTTAGGGAGGGGGGCAAGTATGGAGGAAGAAAGTACTGTATAGAGGGTAAAGAGGGATGGGAGGGGTGGGGGGAAGGGGAAAAAATAACAGAATGAATCAAACAACATTATTGTATGTGGATTTATGATTACACAAATGGTATGCCTTTGCGCCATGTACAAAGAGAGAGACAACATGTATCCCATTTGTTTACAATAAATAAAATAAAATAAAATAAAATAAAATAAAAAAATAAAAAAAATAAAACCAAAATTTTGCTAACTAGTCAAAAAAAAAATAAATAAAAAATAAAAAATAAAAAAAAAATAAAAAAAAAAGAACAAAGAAAATCTATATAAAAAATACATATATATCAATAACAGACAGTAACAAATAATACCACTTCCGGTAATGATGACGTTGATGGCAGTGCTTTTATACCATGATAAATGCATTAAAATGTATGGAATTAAAGCAAATAAAATATGCTAATCGACAGGGTAGCGCACGCCTGTGATCCCTGCAGCTCAGATGAGACAGGAGGACTGCTGGTTCAAAGCCAGCCTCGGCAAAAGCAAGGCACTAAGCAACCCAGTGAGACTCTTTCTCTAAATAAAATACTAAATAGGGTTGAGGATGTGGCTCAGTGGCCAAGTGCCCTTGAGTTCAGTTGCCGTTACCCAAAAAAAATAAAATAAAATATGCTGAGGCCTTGCAGTTTTAGCATGGGAAAAAGAAGATACACACAGACCTAAGAATGATGATACTGAATTGCCAAGCATCAGAATGAATTACTACGCACTTTTTTCTTCAAAAAAAGAAAAATACACATCTAGGTCTCTTTCCTAAAAAGGCTTAAAACAATAAGTTAATACCAACAAGAATCTGGAATTCCTTGGCAAAATGATTAATCCAGATCTGGAACATATCTTATCCATGACTACTGGAGTCATGTCGATAGAACTAAGAAGTCACCTGAACAGGCTTCCATAGTCAAAGATGGGACAACTGAACCACCGAGAACAATAACTGCAATGAATCGAAACATACTATGTTAGAATATATGAATTCACCATAGTATTCAAACATAAAACACACAGATCATCTTTGAAGCAACAAGTAATTATCATTCCAAAAGGTAATGTTAATGTTGATACATTTCCTGGGAAATCTTTCTTCATATCACACCTGTCATTTTAAAAATATAAATACAACAGCTCTAATAATAGGGTAAGGGGGCTAAAACCAATTCAAATATTCTGTGTGAAAAACAAAACATCAGGAAAAAATTTAAATGTTGCCTAGTCAAAAATACAATATGAACAAAGGAAACATCAAAGCCCCCCCACCCCCGCAAGATTCATCATATGTAACATACTGCACACATTCCAATTAAAATATGTGCACCTACATGTCTTGGCAAAGTAAAATGTCTCTATATAATAATTATTCATGATTATGAGAAGTGCTCAAGCCTAATGGTTTTTTAAATTGTCAACATTTTAGGTACCCATTACCAATGGACATATTTCTGTACGTATGTTACAGAGTTTGATTCTTGAGGAAAAATTACAAACCAAAGAGAGATACCTCAGTGCAAAACATCCTTTAAGAATTCCTACTTTCTGGGGTTGGGGGTTGTAGCTCAGTGGTGTAGTGCCTGCCTTGCACGTGAGAGGCACTGGGTTCAATCTTCAGTACCACATAAAAATAAAGGTATTGTGTCCATAAAGTACTTTATAAAAAAATGAATTTCTACTTTCTATGGAGAAAAAAAATAATCTCTACTTTGGATTAAATGAGAACCCTAAGGTCACACTGAGAAAATATTTTTAAATTGTCCCCAGAAAAATCACATGAACTAGAGATTATCCTTCATGGTTTTATTTTTTTAAAAATTAAAGATAATTACTACAATTGTGCCCCATTATCAATTTCTGGCCCTTTCTCATCCCACACTTTTTCTGAAGCTACACCTCAAAAGTCACAGCTCTTGACCCAGTTTACACACTCCACCCAATCTGTGTTCCACTGTTTTCCTTTCTAGGTACCTTTTTTCCTATTCCCCATGACTTCCTCTCAATGCTGAGGGAGTGGTCAGATGACTATTAAAGCCCAACCTCTTACCACAGTGATATTTGTTTCAGAACTGCATACAATGTCCCAAGGCCAAAAGAAAAGCAAGACAGTATTTCCTGGAACAATACACAACCATTACACTGTGGTAAACCCAGAAGATTTCCAAGTAGTCATACTCTAATCTAGGTTCTTAATTCTAATAAGATGCAACCATGACTTAACCAAAATTAGATTTCTTCCTGAAATACTCTTCTTAGGGTTCTGAAAAAGTTAACCATTATCCACCCTAAGTTTTTCTAATGTTTTGAGCAGTCAATTGCCATGAACTAGACTATGCCGATTTAAGTGCAAACAATTCAAGACAAATCCAGCTGCCTTCTCTTCCCCTCGTAACTCACACATGACATGGAATAGGGCACTATGGGAGCGAGGGCACAGAGGCTTACTCTGTGAGTCTCAAAGCTACAGTTAGTTGGCAGAGGTACCCTGAAATAATTTCCAGTCACCACAACAGGACACAGACATTCTCTAGACAACATTCAAAGGATTAGAATCTTCAGTGAAATCATTTCAGGACAGTGTCAACTGGATTGCACACCTGGATCTCCAGCTACATTCAAGAACTATCAACTGCTTTGAAATGCTGTCCCATTTGAATTCCTAAAGAAAATCAGAAAACCCACTAAGAAAATGGCATGAACAAAACTCTTCCCCAAACCTCTGAGAGCATTTAATAAATGTCTGTTGAACAAATAGCTTTATTTCATGGAATAAATACAATATTTCCTAAAAATTTCTTTTTTTCTCTTTCCCAAAACAAAAATAGGCCAAAATAACCTTAAAGGTAACCAACATATATTTCTACAATGGTCTCACTGAGCCCTAAAATCTAAACATATGTCCTGCAGGAAAAACGTGTACGTTCTTTACAGCACCACACATTAACTGTATACACATACTACACAAAGGTAACTAAGGACTGTAAAGTCCAAAACTGGCACAATTCATCTATCACACTTATTTTTAGCATACAAGCAGAACCGTATCAAAATAAGCCTTCCGCAAATTCTGCCCCAGGTTTAGAAAACATTTTAGTAGAATGCTGGCATGATAATGAAGAAACAAACCTCTCTCAATAAAGTTAATGGAAGTGGAGGGGCAGTTATACACCAGGTGGGATGGTACGCACCTATAATCCCAGCTACTTGGGAGGTTATGACAGGTGGATGGCAAGTTCAAGGCCAGCCTGGGCACTATAATGAGACCCCTGTCTCACAATGAAAAATAAAAACAGATGAGGATATAGCTCTGTAGTAGAGCACCCCTCAATTTTGGGAACTGGTTCAATTCCCAAAACTATGGAAGAGGAAAAAGAAAGGGAAAAAAAAAAAAAAAGACATGTTGAAAAGTACTCACGCCACCGGAAGCTGTCAAACGAAAAAAGTTTATGGAAAACACTAGAAAACTAGTTCTCTACTAAAATAAAAATTTACCACTATTTCAAAAACGAAGAAAGGAAAAGGGGGTGGGGGGGAAGATATACAATGGAATGATTTTAATATCTCTTCCTTAAAATGGGGCCCAAAGCCATTTCTCACCATTGTTGGAAATTAGAACAGTGCTGTCCAATAGAATCTCTGTGGTGCTGAAAATGTTTTGTATCTGCACTGTTCAGGGTGGTCAGAAAACGCCTGAAATGTGCCATGGGACAGAAATATGTATTTTTCTTTCTTTCTTTTTTTTTTTTAATTTAATATTCATTAACTTAAATTGACAGTCTGTTCCTATGTTAAGGGCAGTTTTATTGAGAAAATGTACCTTTAAGATAAAAGGGTGGAGACTGAGGATATAGCTCAGTTGGTAGAGTACCTGCCTCACAAGGACAAGGCCCTGGGTTCTAATCACCAGCGGCGCAAAAAAAAAGATAAAAGGGTGGCTACTTCTGCCTTAAAGAGGCATGGACTCAAGAGATGAAAAACAAAAGAAAACAAAAAATTTTTTCTAACAGTATCTCTCTAAAAATCAGTCTACGAAGTGCCTAAATAATAAAAGACCTATCCTGAAACTGCCTTATACTTTTAGGGCAGCTGGATTTAGGAATTAGAAATAATTTTTATGATATATAAGGTAAAACTAAGCAACAAAAGTATACAACAGAAAATAAATCTAGAAAGTTCTAAGATTTTGCTTAAATTTTTCAAAAAATAAAAGCAATTACTTATCACTAGTCCCAAACAGCCTGTCTACATACCTAGTTTAAAAACATCCCCTTACTTATACTATTACCTATTATCACATTTTCATCTTTGATTATATTCAATTTAAAAATGTGTTTTATATATCTCTGCTAAGTAGCATTTTCCAATAGTATAGTGACATATTCCTAAAAAGATTGTAAAGCAACATGAAAATAGGAATATAGTACTGAAGTTGAAATAATGCAAAAATCTTTGAAATATTTATTATATTTGTCTATAAATGTATACATATATGCATATAAAAATAATTTTTTTGTCAGATCTACCAAAAAACTGTATTATCTCTGTAGTTAGAATTTAGTTTATAAATCACATCAAGTTTCTAATTGTTTAATAACTATATTTTATAAATCATTAAGACTTAATACTATTATTTTTCTACTAGAATAAAAATAAATCAAGAATGGATATTCTCATACAAAATCATCAAAACTTGTGAGAATTCAATCCTATAATTTTCTTTTCATCTGAGCATACTATGACAGTACTTCTTTATAAGTTGGCCCTTTTTTCTAGAAAGACATTTTTTAAAGTCCAATTACACATAGCTAAAAAATATAGCACATATGGAACACATTAAATAAAACGTGTTTCTTCTAACCTAATATGGTACTCAAGGTTAATCTCCTTAGCTCACATAACCAAAATTTTTAAAAAACAAACAACTTTAACCCTATAGTCTCAGGAAAACACTTGGATAGAAAACAAAATCAAGTATGTTCAGCCCTAATAAATCATACAAAACAACAGGTTTAATATACCATCAGGAATCACAAGTGATTCCTAACAGTCTTTACAGACAACAAAACTACAGCAGAAGGAACACGGAAAACTCTAAAATACATTATCACTTTTCCTCCGAAACAGAAATCCCAGTACAATCTCAAAAACTCGAGACTTGTATGCTCAAAACAACTCCTTGACCCGCTGCCTGTCATTAGATCAAGCAGACTATCTTCTGGGATGTTGCTATGGTGAACAGAGATGGCTATTCTAAAAGGGGGAAAAAAAAACTATTGCCAATTATAGTCTCAATACTAGCATCTAAAAATCTGGTGCTGCAAGAAAAGCCACTTGTAAATGAAGTAGAAGCCGCCTGCTTTTATAATTTGCGTGATCTGATTAACTTTAATGGTTTATAATTCAGTTCTCAGTTTTCTCCAAGAAATCAAGCAGTATTCCTTACCCATGGATTCCCTTTTACAGGATGGATGGACAGAAGCACAGAGGGATGGTGGACGGAGGGACAGAAGAATGGGTGGGCAAATAGAAGGGAGGCATGGAGGGAGGAAAGGAGGACAAGGAGGGAGAGAAGGAAGGATAAAGAACACTAAGAAAAAATAAACCTCCCAGCTACATAAACCAAGCCAGGAGTTTTTAACCTTTGAATTGAATCAAAAACCAAGGCAAGTAAGGAGAGGCAAACAATTTTAAGTAGAAGAAAATAGTACCACTAAAATTATTTGCAATTCTTCTACAAAGCAAAACTTTTATTAACTACTTTGTAAACTAGTCTTCTAAATTCCTAAACCTATGCTTCTCGTTTATCTACACATAATGGTCACTACCAAATAAGAGCTTTTTTATTTCAAGGGGCATATTTTGGTAGAGAACTATTTTACTAATCAGTTTTAAAAAAAGTCAAGAAATGTTTCCTGAAATCTCTGTTCATCAAGCCATAACTTAAAGTTCTTATCTAGTAAACAGCATTACATTCATCTTTTATAGATTCCTTTAAAAATACACCCCTGAAGTATTTTCAAAGGCACATTTAAGGGCTGGGGACATAGCTCAGTTGGCAGAGTGCTGCCTCACATTGCACAAGGCCCTGGGTTCAATCCCCAGCAGCACAAAAAAATAAATAAATAAAAATTTAAGTCACTCAATAAGTACAGTGATATAAACGACTCCACTGAATACAAAGTTCTAAATTCTTTCTTTTTTAAAGATGTCAGTTTAAATAAAAACTACAAAATACAATAATATCCTGCCAATACACTGAGGTCATGGTAACAAAAACTTTCCTGGACCATCTGACCCATCTAATTATGCAATACC
Source organism: Sciurus vulgaris (assembly GCF_902686455.1). Taxonomy (NCBI): domain Eukaryota; kingdom Metazoa; phylum Chordata; class Mammalia; order Rodentia; family Sciuridae; genus Sciurus; species Sciurus vulgaris. The sequence goes on along the minus strand of NC_136468.1, from coordinate 141,368,058 downwards.
ACAATTATGAGAGTCAAGAGTCATTTAATAAAACTGGTACCATGAAACTGCCTCTATTCCCTTTAAAAAAAAAAAAAAAAAAAAAAAAAAAAGCCTAGAGAACATAGAACACATACTCAAAGGTGAGGTCAGGCTGAATATTTTCAAAATATAAACCAAAATCTAATTAACATAAACTAGAAATTTCAATAATGTATTTTTATTCATCCCATATATAAAATATATAAATATATAAAAAACCAAAATTCCTCCCAATTTGGGCAGCAGCAATGGAAGTCTAAAGACAGCTACTTCAGCTGAGGCAGGAGGATTAAGTTCAAGGCCAGCCTGGGCAACTTAGCAAGACCCTGTCTCAAAAAAATGAATAAATAAATAAAAGGGCTGGGGATATGGTTCGGTGGTGGTATGCTCCTGGGTTAAATCCCCAATACCAGAAGGGGAACAAAAAAGGACTGGGGATATAGCTCAGTGGTAGAGCACTTATCGAGCACAGTGGGGAGGCCCTGGGGTCAAAAAAAATTAAGACTGGTTCAACATCACCTCATTCAAAAGCAAACTGAAATAAGGTGGCGCACACCTACGATCCCAGAGACGCAGGAGATGAGGCTGAGGATCATAAGTTTGAAGCACCCTGGACAACTCAGTGAGATGCTGTCACAAAGTGAAATAAAAAAGGGTTTGGGGCATAGCTCAGAAGTAGAGCTACTTCAACCCCCAGTACCACACACACACATAAAGCAAACAAAATAGCCCAGTGTATATTTTAACTAAAAAGCCTTTTACTTAACTCATCGTAACTTCAAATGGCCAACAGACAGATGTGTCAATAGATGGGCTTGGCTAGCTCTACACTGCTTCAGCATCCGAAAAAAAAGAAAACAAAAACCTCCTCCAATATAATCATCTTTGCTCCCCCACAGATAGATGTGTGCTCTCCTTTTGACAGATAAATTCAGGCCACTTTATTTAAAAATGTAAGCCCATCAATTTGGCCCCATATATGACCAGTATCAAATGTACAACCTAATTAACATTTGCAGGGTACCTCAAATTTTACAAATTACCAAAATCTACATTAAAATTTCAAGAAAATCACCATAATTATGCATAAAGTGAACCAATAATAGGTTAATTCCTTTTAAATGTTCTGATAAGGAGGTTTATTTTTCGGAGGGGGTGGTTAAAAATATTTTATTTTTGCTTTAGGTATGCTCATTCATCTAACATACTGTAATATGATCTTGGTGCTTTTTCCCCAAAAATGAAGTAGTATAAAAGATAATCAACACTTTCTTTAACTGACTATTCCCTAATATCTTTCCTTCAGAAATGATAGAATAATTTGGCAGGCTATATCCTCAGCAGTCTTGGAGAAATCTGTTCATTCCATATAACTTTCAAAGGCTCTGTCCACAGACTATGGGATAAAGCCAAGGAAGTCTTAAACAATCTGGTTCCCATCTACCTAACTTCCAACCTCAGCAGCAATTCCCTATCTTCTCTCTTCCTCTGCCACACACACTGTAAGCCCTAAACCCATGGAGCTGCTCAAACTGTGATTCAATTCAACTGCCCCATCCTGCTGAAGTACAGAACCTCAAGTGCAGGCTCCTGTCTTAGGGTGGGGGAGGGTGTCTTAGGCGCAGGGCCGGGGAGGGCTGCCTGTCTGTGTTTTCTGATGCAGGGCACTCTACCACACCCAGCTACATCCATAGCCCTTCTTATTTTGAGATCATGTCTCACTAAGCTGCCCAAGCTGGCCTAAACTTATCCACCTACCTCAGCCTCCCAAATCACTGGGATTACAGGGATGTGCCACCACACCAGACAAGGAATCTTCTTTCTTACTTTTTTTTTTTTGTTTAGTTTTCAATGGACATTTATTTATTTATAAGTGGTGCTGACAATTGAACCCAGTGCCTCGCACATGCTAGGCAAGTGCTGTACCACTGAGCCACAACCCAGCCCTTCTTTCTTACTTTCAATTCCACAATGCTTAGCACAGTATTTAGGAAGAGTCATTGTTCAATGTACATTTAATGGATAAAATGGATCAAAGTCTCTTTGCCTACACTTCAGTTGAATGATACCAATAAGTTAAAACTCTCCTTCCCCAAGAAAGTTCAATCTTTAAGGATCAAAAATCAGATGTGGTATAAGTATACAAAATGGCAATGTGTGGCCCTCACTGTTTCTCACCAAGAATGATGAAAAGGCCTAATACTCCCAGGCTCCCTGCCCCAATGCATTTAACACACTGCTGTCAGATATTCCTCCAAACTGTTCACTTAATTCTCGGCTCAAGATCCTCCAGAGATCCTTCTAATGGTTTACTGAATGGTGGTAATGCATTAAACCACTGTTTTTCAAGAATTTCCCTGATCTGATTTAAAGTACATTTTCAAACCTATTCCCTTCTTTTCTCAACAGTCAAGTAGAAATCATGGCTACGACCTGTGATTCTCCACTGTGCCTTACCCTTATTAGTAGCTTTTATCAGACTTCCTTTCCTCCCTCCCCTCCTGAAATCCACAGCTCCCAATGTACTCTCTGAAGCACCATTTTATACGTCAGTTCCTTCCGAAAACTTACTTAATCCTAGTAACTACAGGTCATTTCTACTTTTCTAAATTCCCAGACTACTTTATGTGCACCTCCTTTATGGTTCCTACTACATGTTAAAAAGAGGACTATTGTTAGGCCTCGTTCCTGCTGGCACCTAAAACTTAAAGAATCAGTTTGGCTCAATAAAGGGGACAGAGATACTTCTGGAAAGAAATCCCACAAAGGTCTTAACATGAATAGATAAAGTGAGAACCATGGCAATGGCTGTTCAAAGAGAAAACCATGTTTAATTTAAACACATACTGACTGCAGGGGGAGCAGGGATTTTGAAAGATCACTCTACTAGTCAACATATAAAGCATGTAGGCATGCTGTGTATTAAATCCATCCTCTGGAGTTCCATATGCACAAACATCCTATTCCATGTAGAGGATTCAGCTAGTTAAGAGAAATTTGATGATCTGACAAATGGTTATTGCAGTAAAGGTCAATATGCTATCATAAACTGACATTGATTTGACTTGACAACGATGTATCTAACTAGGAAGGAAATAAGATGTCAGTGCATGAAAGCATGCAATGATAACAATATATGGCAACAAACTTAATATTAATAATAAAGAACACTGGGCAAAACCCATAGTCTTCCACTCTAAAGAAAAAGCTTTAATACTTTGACTTTTTTGACAATGTGATGATAATTTGAGAAGTCTTTTTGCTCAGCTTCATAGAAGACTGATGGAAGACTCTAAGTCAATTTTGTTGAAATGTGTGCTCTCCCCTGTGAAGGTTATCACTGTCCAAGAAGGGACCATGACATGACACATAAGCATAACCAAGAGGCTGCTTGGATACCTACTTACCTAGATGAAGATAACCTATGTGGGAATGAAGCAGAAGCCCAGTGAGAGAAACTAAGTTTTTCTAAGCAGCTATCTTATGGTATATTAAGGGTACAACATGGAAAAACTTAATCCTGGGAATCTGGAAGAGATAAATGATTAAGCACTTAGAAAAAAATTCTATTTGGGGACCTGCAAATTGACCTGTCTTGAACTAGAGAGCCACATCCCACTAAGTTTCAAGCATAAGATTAGTAAAAGTTCTATCATCTTCCTTCCACCAAAAAAAAAAAAAAAAAAAAAAGCTCATGTCTAGTTCATCTTTCTACTTACTGTCATGCCAAAGTAATGACATCTTACAAAACAAAACTCAAAAAAAGTTAGCTAAACATTTTGAATTGGAAAAACAAATCCCTAATATTAGAGCAGGCTCATGAACTCAGAAGAGGCAATGACATGAACAGAAGTACTCCCCTATCCCGACATTTATCATACAGTTTTGTATCTCCCTGTTTACTTACCTAATTATCCCATTAAAGGATAAAATGAGAGATCAAAAACTGAATTATCTAGTTCACCAATGAACACCAAATATATGGCCCATATTTGAAGTATGATAATGCCTGAAGATCAAATAAACAAAACAAAAGCAAGAAAACCCACTAAAACATTGTAAGCATTCTGATAATCATATTTAAAAAGGTGCTCTAAATTTAAAATTCATTAAGTTCCTGAAAAAAATAAGCAACCAGTTATATACTTCAAGCTCCTAGTAGACAGTGACCATGTCTTCCCCAGCACACAGCCCAATGCCTAGCACGCAGCAAATGATGGTGGACTGAACTCTCTATACCTTCCCTCCTCTTCCTCCAAGGTAAGAGATTCAATAGCCAACCTATCTAATCAGTCTTTTCCTAATTAAACCTCTGCCAGATCATTTTAGAAACTACTGAATTTTATGTTAATCTAGAATATTTACTGTAGGTTAGATTTAGTCCAGATCAAATTTACTTCAAGTTAAACTCTTTGAAAAAGTCAAAATACAGTATGAAAAGTCATTAGTAAAATGGGATTTTTTTTTCCCCTACGTCCTTAAAAGTGTTCAGTAACCTAGCTCTAGTGCTATTAGCAAAAAACACAGTCTCTTTAAAGCTAATATTTAATACTCTGGCAATTACTGCCCACTCCACCTAAATGTAACAAAGAAAAGGTAAGTTTTTACTGTGTTAAAATAGGCACTTGAACTTGCAGATGGTACAGTCCTAAGGGTACAAACTCTTAGTGAGTTGACAGTACCTTTCTGCAAAGAAAAAGTACATTAGCCTGTGCCAGGGCAGGTGTAAGCCAGATTTCAACACTAGCTGAATCCCCGTGACAGTTCTGTGTGCCTCTGCCTGAGATGTGTATTAAAAATGCAGACTTGGGACCCTCTGCAGATGAACTGAATATGAGAACACTTGATCTAGTAAGTAGAGGCGGGAGAACTATTTGTGAAAAGTATTCTAGTCATTCTGTTATAAGATGTCTCCTCCCTTTTGTAATAAGACTTCTTGTGACAAAAAAAAAAAACAACCCAGGTACTTGAAGACTCCTGCAAGGCCAACAACAACTATAATTATGTCAATCAGCCAACTACAACAAAAATATGCTTTTTATATCCAACATGCTTTTACCCTACCTCTGAAATTAAGTTTAGTACTCTGTGTACTTTCTGGCATCTTCCAGAAATTCAGTCTTTAAAAAACAGTTTCGTGCTTAATTCACCAGTATTTTTAAATGACACATAAGTTCAGACTTCAGAGAAATGGTTAAAGAAGTTGTAAGAGACTTCCTGGTTTCAATTTCTCCTACAAATAACCCAAAACAAAATCTTTAGTAAAGGACTTAGCAAATGCATTACACAAAACATTTAAAGACTAGCAACAATTTAATTCATTGATAATTTAAATTTTCTTCAATACTTTCAGAAATCCAAAATTCCCAAAGGATACTTTAGAGATTTTTTTTTCCCTATTATAAAAGGAATACATATCAATTGGCTATATATTTTATATATACATATTATTTTTAAAAGATCTAAATAAAAGTGTACCTTAAGAATTTACAAGCTGGGAATGTGACTTAGTGGTACAGTACCTAGCACGTATGAGGCCCTGGTCTGATAACCAGCGCCCAAAAAAAAAAAAAAAAAAAAAAAAAAAAAATTGAAGGGATTTAACAAATACAAAGATTAATTTACTTTTTATGTTCATAATGTAACCTCAATTAGAATCCCTGGATGCCCATCAAACCAAACTTCAAGAAGTATTCGATCATTGTTTATATATTAAATTGTTTAAATTTAAGAATTAAAGATGTACAGCATTTCCAGGGCAATTACTTTGAGGGTAAAATGTTAATGCTAAAATTGAACCAAAGTTCTTTTTAGGAAATGTTCAAACTTTTAAATGCTTAAAAAATTGAATTCCAGAAAGTTTCTGTGAAATGGCCAGTTTTTAGAGTGATAAAGCAAAATTACTTATAAAATCACCTATAAAGTAAAGCTAATAAATTATTAGCTCTTTTAGTGCCATTATACACTGATTACTCTTTTCACAGAATAAACATAAAATAATCATGGAATCACACTTTAAATCTTCATAAAATAATCTGAATTACAGTTTCAATGAATGTTTAATTCTTCCAACTCAGATGCCTTCTATGCAGAAATTTCCAGAAGAAAATGATTATTTACATAGCTGACTTCTAGATTCCCACTTCTCTTAGCAGGTCATCAAAATTTTGGGCACAATAGTTCATTTTGTAGAAACTAAAATGGTATGTGTATGGTTCTACTATTTAAAGAAAGCGTCTCAACTGATATGCCACTGAACTTTTTTAATAGTGATTAATCTGCAATCCTTCTAACATTCATTTACAGTCTCAATATGGCAAAAGTTAACACTTATTTCAGAATTACTAAATTTACCCCATATATCCATATATTCAACAGAAATGAATTTAATATGTACAAAAGATATTTTAAAAATCAGCAAAATTTTGAATTTTTCCCTGTAAGTCATTCAAGTTAAGATTCAGAAATAAATCCAAAACTACTTTCTACTGTAAAACTGATGATCAAGCAACTAGCATAATGCCCAGCATATAAGAAGTGAACTACAAATATCTGACTAGTATCTGGTTTCTAATTTTCAATTTATAACTTTCAAATCATCATTCCCTCCTAGTTTATTGCTATTATAAAATTAATCATAACAAACACAAAAAGTATTCTACAAATAAATGTAGAAGAGGAAACAGGTTTATTATGACACACAGCATGAATTTGAAGTAGTAATCCATGTAAACCAAATAATCTTATTAGTTCTGTATATATGATACTAATGAAAAATTCAAAAATACTCTGGTGAATTGATCAACATACAACAAACACTAATTTTCAAGGCATTAGATCATAATTCCTATTTAAAATAATATGGATAATATTTAATTAAATAATTTTAAATAAAATTTAATTAAAATTAAATAATTTTAATTTTTTATTCTTAAATCCTTTCAGGAACAAGGGCCTCAGTATTATAATCATACTGTTACACCAATGCAGCAAACAGTCAAGTTATAACTGACTTTTTAAACATCAAATGATATGATTCAATTAAGACTTTATTGACAATCTTGGCTAATCATTTCCATAGAGCAAATCTCAACTTCAGTGTTGGATTGGCAACTTACAACATTTGCAGGTCAGCCAAGGTCATTCCATCCTTATTGAATTTGAAAGTTAACAAGAATTCTGACACATAAAAATTATTAAGCACTTTTATCCAATAAATAGTACTCTTCCACAGTCATCTGTTCTACAGGACAATTACGACTCATGCTTTTTGCCAAGTGTCCAAAGTACTGATTATCTACAACATTAGTAAGAATAATTCATGGAAAATTATTCAATTAATTTTTTTAAAACTTTAATTTTCATTTTTAAAACTATAGAATATAAAAGAACTATGTAAAAAAGTGAGCCTTCTTTTAAATGTTTTTAAAGCATTCTCTCACATATCATTTGATCATTATTATTATACAATACTGTAATTTTAAATGTGTTGGCAACTAAACTGAATCAGCACTTGCCCCAAAACAACCCATGAAAGTGCTTTGTCCCCCAGTGTCCTCTCTAGCCTCTGCCCCAGCCATCCTGGAAATCAAACCAATGTGCCCTTGCTAGATGGATCACCTGATCCTGTTACATTTAAGCCGTTTAATTTTGGGGGGTGGAGGGGTACAAGATATATTTAAATCCATTTGAGGGCTCTGGCTGAGTTCTAGTTAATAAAGCCTTTCCTGTAGCAAAGCAGATAACTGCCCCAGTCATCTCTGTTACTCAAATTAAGAGTCCCTCTTTACTATACTCTTCATGAAACCAATAAACCCCATGACAAAGGTTTCCAAACTAAGAATCATTGTCAACAAATGCTATTTCCTCCCCTAAACAATCAATTGTAGGTTAATTTGTACAAGGATGCCACAGCAGATGCTTTTTCATGATAAATATGTACTAGGCTACTTTTAAAATAAGCTAAAAATATAGTGCCTAAAATTCAACTGCGAGTATCTAAATTTTTCTCCTTTAGACTAAGTATGTTTAAATGTGAGGAACACACTTTCTTATAAATAGCAAACACCAAAATAGCTACATTTAAACAGGTTCAAGATTACCTGTGAAAAATAAAATGATCTTAATGAAGAGAACTTGAAGAGGTTTACACTTTCCTTACTTAAGAAGTCATTTCAAAAATATCTACTTATTGGTTTCAGAAAGTAAACCTTCAAGATTAACAAAAAAGCTTACCTCTCCCAACTTCAGCTAGTCAGAAATAAGTATTTTTTAAAAGGAAGATATTTTTTGGCTGGGGATGTAGCTCAGTGGGAAAGTATTTGCCTAGCATGCAGGAAGCCCTGGGTTCCAGACCCTGCACGAAATGGAAAAAAAGGGAGTATATTCTCCATGACGTTATGTTAAATATGAAGAGACTACTAATGACAAAACAGATTGTGAGCACTCTAACCTTAATTTTCACTTTATTACTCTATACATACCGTCTTTTTTAACACAAAGGCTCTTCACCTTTATCCAATTTTGATCTCTGAGGTTTTCTTTTTGGGGGGAAGGCTGTTTTTGGTTTTGTTTTGTTTTTTTAATCAAGACAGTTCTGCTGCATGATTAAATACAAACTGCAGGTTATTATTCTGCCAGGATACCCTGGCAACTAGCTCATATTCAGTTACACTATCAGGCATTAAAAAAGAAAAAAAAAAAAAAGAACAACTAATTGTCTGATCATGTGGATATTGTAGAAGCCCTTTAGTTCAATCCTAGATGGGCCTCAAGAGGATAATGCTTATTCTGTTGAACTTACTGCCAAATCACAATATGAAAGAGCCAGGATCAAAACAAGACCCAATTATACAAAGAGTGCATTTTATCAATGTCGGGTTTATAAGAAATAGGTATGTGGGCCTAGTACTTGTGGAAAATTGTTCAACAATATTTACATAGATGGAGCTTTAAAGAAAATTATCGAACACTTACTAGCCATAATGATATTCGATGAGAATCTCTCCAGGTAGCATCAGGATGGCAGCTCACAGATGAAATGCTTAAAGCAACCAAGTTAGTTCATGACTCCCTAGTATTTAAAACAGATTTCTATACTGTTTGCATCTTTTTTCTTCCCCCAGGGTGCGGTGCTATTTGTTATTTCTACATTATTTTTTAGAAGAATTTTTTAAATCCTAGTTCCTTAGTCTACCAAGTTTTAATTTCCATTTGCTTAAGCATCATAAATGGAAACCATATGCAGGTATTTTTTCTGACAATCACTGACAGAAAGTTCAGCACAGGGATCTATAAATACATCAGTTTAGTCTACTCTTCTTTAAACATGCCCAAGACCCCTGCAGCATAGCCTCAGCATCCAATCCTCTTCACCCAGTAACTATCCCCCTTCTTTTGCTAAGTAATTCTGATTTTTCAGTATCTGGGCATATGATAATATTTACTGAAGAAAAGAGAAGGAAAAAAAAAGACCTCTCATGACACCAGATGAGTAACTCTACATTTTCAATTACTTCAATAAGATACTTTATAAAAACAGGTGCTAACTCCTTTCAAGTACTCAAATATATTCAAGTATATTCAAATGTTCTATATTGTCAAGTTTTTATAAGCCCAAAACTATTTATTTTTATTTCCTCTGTTATCAATTTGGCATGAGCTTAGTTCAGAAGATCAAAGACTAAATGTATGAGATGATGCTGTCTGAATCAGCATTTGCCAAGTGTCATAGACATAAGTTAAAATCAAAAAAAGATAAGTCTTTGGTCAAAAAGTATGCAGGTCAAGATTGTTTCTATAAAAGAACAGAAAATTTATTTGATTTGATACAAATTAAATTATAATAGTTATGTGGGTTTTATTTAAACTTGTCATGTTTGGTCATGTACATCCTCCCAGAAAACAATAGTTTCAAGTTTAAAAGTTAAAAAATATGGATTTGGGTTCCATTTCTACTAGTGACATGACCAACGATAGACTTCTCTAAGCTTCAATTTCCTTTTGGGTATGCTAAGTGCAACACAAAAATTGAAGAGGACACTCATTTCTGTTGACCACCAAGATCCATTCCCCTTTCTTTCTTCCTCAGAAAACCCGTTATATTTTAGGAACTTTTTAATTTCACCTTCCATAAAAAGTACTTTAATGGTAAGATCAACCTAATGCTATATAAATATGTTGGCAAAATATTTGCCTATAAAACAAAGGTATTGCTCTCTATAAATGTAATTTCACATCTCTACCCCATTAAATTTTAAGGATCGAACACAATTTTTTCATGAATTATTTAGGACTTTAAATATATTAACACTTAAATGTTTCCTCCAATGTTTCACATTCAGATTTTTAAATCAGTCTCCCTGAACAAGGGATAAAGCAAAGTATTTTAGTGGGCAAAGAAAAAAAGTACACCACCTTAATGGATAACAATCTCATCTAAATCTTAGAAGTTTTCAATAGAAAACAGGACAAACTTTTGAAATAAAATATAGACAAATCAGGAGGCAGAGAAGAGAGGAACCAAACACACCTATCCTTAAAATTCCTGGACTAAATATTTATTTGTAAGTAACAATGTATTCATCACCAAAATTATTTGTATTTAAAAAAAAAAACAGACTGCAATACAGTTTATTTAGTATAGTTAATTCTCAATTTGTTCCAGTGGTGACTGTCATACCTCATTAAAAAAGAGATTTTACTCAGGTTTACTTTATATAAGTAGGGGGCTTTATATCAATGCAAAAAGATTACACCATGATGGCTGAACTTACCAGTACTTAACCTCCCCATCAACCAATTAAACGTTTCCCTAAAGCAATAATCTTTAAATTATAATTTTTATCAATTGTTTTAATTTTCATATCATTAGAACATAAGCTTTCTTCACATACTATATCACTATAATCTCAATGTAAATGTCTCATTTTTCATTAAAAAAAAAAACCTAATTACATGGTTCAGTAATTTGCCCATGGTAACACATCAATTTTATTTACTTTTAAAAGTTATAGACTTCAACTTGTCCTCTCAATTTCAAGCACATTTAGCTTAATAATTCAAATTCAATGGATTTTTTTCTATTCTTCATATGAAAAAATTCCTGTCAATATAATCATGCCATAATTTTACAATATGAATCTATTACTCAAGCCTTCATTAAATGTTCTTTTTAAGAATATAATTATTTATTATTCTAATACTAAAATATGCAGGCACTAGAATTGTCTAGACAATCATCATATAATGAAAATTATTACTATATGAAAGCTCTGGCAAACTTTAGAACAAAACACTGGAAAAAAGAATTATAATAATTATTAAAAGAAATCAAAAAATGTTAAGACTTGAATCAGATTCCAGTTAAAACCAAGATATCTTTATAAACTACTTAGAACCACTAACCTCTGAATATATATCTTCCCTGCAAGTACTTTGTTTCTCATAAAATACAGAAGTATTTTTCTGTTATCATCCAAAAAAATGATAAATATAAAAGGTAAAGTAAAATTTACTTTTTAGGTACACTCTGTAGTCGACCTCAAAAATCAATTGTAAAAACTAACAGCTGATACATTAAAAACTTTTAGAGAACTACAATGCTGAACCATGTAATTCATCTTTTTTCAAGACCACTATTCTATACTTGAAAAATAAATTGAAATATAAAAAAATAAACTTTTTCAATCCAAAGATCAATTTTATAAGGAAAGAGTATTACTTTCCCAAAAAAAAAAGTTTTCAACTGAGAATAAATCCATTAATATTAATTAAAATTATTTCATTTAGTCAAAGTAACCAGAAAATCAACTGAAAGTTCAGAGAATCTTAAGTGATACAGTAATATATTCCTACAAACTTTATTCACTACCTATAGTCCTGGAAAATTCAATGACAACATTTCTGTTTTTAGTATGCTAACCAAGACAGGCTATTAATTTTCAGAGGATGACTTTCCCTCATAATTTGCCTTTGCTAGAACTTCATTGTTTTTCTTCCCTTTTCCTCTTGACCTCGGCTGTGACTCAAGAAGCAGTATTCATCTGATCATTTATAAAAGTAGATGGTTGCTGGGCATGGTGGTGCCCACCTGCTGTAATCCCAGCAACTCAGGAGGCTAAGGCAGAAAGATCCCAAGTTCAAAGCCAGCCTCAGCAACTTAGCAAGGCCCTAAGTAACTCAGTAAGACCCTGTCTCTAAATAAAATACAAAAAGGGCTGGGGATGTGGCTCGGTAGATAAGAGCCTCTAGGTTCAATACCCAGTACCAAAAAAAATGGTTCAAGGAAGGTTTCTTTTGGTTTAAACAGGCTCAAAATGAGGCTCTTCTGAGGAAACGGCTATTCACACAGCCTCAAAGTTCTACCTCAAATCTCTACTTAACAATTACAAAAGGAGAGAATATCTATACATTGGACATATCTGGCAGACACCAACTACATTAACAAAGTGATCAAACTTAGTACGATCAATACTGGAACAAACTGGCATACTATGCCTCTGATGTGATGCATGGGAAATATACAACATTACCTACTCTATATTGTGGCCAAAAATGTTGACTTTCATCATGAGGAAGCTACTGGCAATTTCAAAATATTGAAAATTTTACAGGGTAAGTGAACCTGTCCCTTCCAGTAACATCAATATCATCACAAAAGAGGAAAAAGGAAGAAAACTTAAGGAATGTTGTACGTTAGAAGAAACTAAAGAGACAAAAACATGTAAACACAATGTATGATCCTGACTGAATCGTGGACCAGAGGGAGGAAAGGCTATAACAAGTATTATTGGGACAATTACAGACATTGAAATATAAACTGAATATTAACTATTCTAATTATGTAGATGTTAAATTTCTTGAGTATGATGATAGTTTTATAGTCATGGAAGAAAATATTCCATGTTCTTATAGCATTTACATACTAAAGTACGTAAGGGAAAGGTTGATAATATCTGAAAACCACTTTCAAATAATTTGTGGGGGGGGAGGTATATGAATATGTGTGTGTGAACATTTTTTAAAATAAAGAGAGAAAGGGTGTGAGGAAGTTGGGTTCTCCCTTGGAGATAACTAAACACAGATTATATCAATTCCATCATTTGAGAACATAGATCATAATCTATACTGATTATATTATACTAACAAATTAGCTCCCCATCCTCTGCTCTCGGCCTTCCTAGACCCTACAAAATGCCTACTTCTTTTTCTAGAGGCTTACAGGGAGTTCAGTAGAATAAACCACAGTGTTCAGGTCTTAAATTGTCTCACACCGGTCACTGCCAGAAAACCTGGTCTGCATTCCCTAATGCTGTTTTTACCACAGCTCATGCCTCCTGGCATGGGCTGCAGCACCCTTTTAAAAAAAAAAAAAAAAAGAAATATCTCTGTCTCTAAATACACAAGGAACTGCCAATATGTCACTATACTTTAGGTCAATTCCTGAGACTTCCGATACTGATATTGGAACAAATGTTTTTAGAGATCTAAAGTTGTATTCCAGTTATAATACATATTTGTTCATGTAATAATCAAAAGGGAAAGGGAAAACACAACATTAAATTTTAAAATTACAGACAGTGCAAATTTAGTGGTAAGTTTTTTGAAAAACATATAAAGAAAATTAGATATTTCTATCCGATGGGAATTAAAATCAAAAAATAAAATGCTACATATTAACTGTTTCAATCTCCTCACATTAGCAGATCATTAAAAATTTTCTAATAATTTATTATATGTCAACCTTCTGAGAATGTGCTACTATGCTGAGTCAGACTCACATATAACATCTCACTCACTGACTCAACAAACATTCTTGCACACACACTAAGCTGCGTCTGTTACTTCTGCAACCCGGGTTCTTAATGCTTTGGGCAGCAATCTCCTATCCCGAGAGCCCTGTGCTCCCTCTCTGTACTCTTGGGTTTTTAGACTGCATGTCTTTCCTACCACTAACAGGCAGTGAGGTGAACAGAAGACTTGTTAAAATGATTTTGTTAAATGAGAAGTCAATTTAGCACACTGTTATCAATCTCTAAAATTCAAACTCAAAATATGGGAAAGAATTTGATCAAATGAAAAGAGCACAGGTATATATAATAAAATAGAATTATCAAAGACTATTAATATAAAGTTTAGTACCTAGTCATATTTTCTAATTTAAATTAATCTATATCCTAAACTAATAGAACATTTAAGTTCATATCCCAATTTAGAATAAAATAAATTATTACAATATTATGGTCTTTCTGGTCATATTCATCTTGTGCATTAGGTGTTAATCTTCCTAATTATAGCTTTCCTAATCAGAAATGTACAGCAATTCCTCTTGACACATTTCACTTGATACCCACAAACCTTTGTTTTTTTTGTGGTGCTGGGGATTGAACCCAGGGCCTTGTACATGCAAGGCAAGCACTTTACCAAATGAACTATATTCCCAGCCTGATACCCACAAACCTTTGTACGAGCTCCTTCCTGTGACTAAAACAAGCTCCATCTCAACTAGATATATGTCCTGTAAGATTTACCTCAAATGTCACTAACTCTGGGCTTTCCCATTATCTACCCTTTTTTTGTTCCCCAAGACTGAATCAGCTGCTTCTGCAGGGTTCCATAACTTAAATCATTCACAACACTTTCCCCTTTGGATCATTTAGCAATCTCCCCGATGACACTACAAGTTCTTTAGGATAAAAACCCATTTTACATAGGCTTAAACACAGATGCTACCAAATGTCAGAGATTCATTAAATAGATCAGAAACCAGGAAAGCTACCCACCCTTGGCACTAGGATTCACAGTATTCCTGTTTTAAGTTCATACAATGCTGATGGAATTGATGTTCTGAAACTGAATGCCTGCCTATTTGGTAAGCAGCCAATATACTATTCTTTTCTTACATCGTTATGGTGTTCCCAGCACACACACATTTGTAGGCTTGTCTTATACCTTTTTAGACCATGAGCTTATCAAGGGTAGGGATTCCATCAAATCCCTATAATTAAGCCCACGGACTGAGGATATGGACCTAGGATGGATGAACAAACACATCCAGCATGTGCCCTGCTCGATACTGTGTGAGTAGAGGTCAGCAAAGTTCCAACTCTACTTCATAGGGATACGACAATGTCAAATCTTAAAGTTCTCATCTCTCCATAATGCAATTTAGGTTTTGCCATAAAAGTCCTGATAAAGGTCCTATGAGCAGGCGTTATCTTAACTAGTCTGACATTTTATATTCCTAAACATTAAAATTAGAAAATGTAATTACTTACATTTAAAAGTATGCTTTAAAAAATAGTAACTGACAGATAATAGCAAGCACTAAATGTTACATTGAACAGAACCAAATTGTTTAAATATGACAAAATGATTTAATTTGATGTACAGGTTATTGTCATCATAGTAGCAGCAGCTCTAGTCCCAATTATAGACTGCCACGTGTGCTGCTCTAAGCACTGCACGGACTTCAGCCTCAGAAGTTTACAGTGAAGAAACTGAGACGGTAAGTTAAACACCTGAACAAAGATACGTCGCTGTTAAAGGATCATCCAGACGTTCAAACCCAAGCAATCCACAATCCAAGCCCAGACAAGAGCCCAAAAGTGTTTCTTCAAGTGACAGGAACAAAGGATACATGTATTATTGTCTTCTCTCATATATTTCAAGCATTTTTTAAAGTATAATATTTAAAACTAATGTAAATGTATCTATAGGATTATTATCATTTATGGGGATGCTTTATACATTTAAATGCAAGCTGGTTGCTTGCATATTATATTTTACTGTGGCATTTCTAAGTAGTAAGCTCTTTGGGGTACACCATAAAAACAAAGGGAAATGACAAAAAAAAAGAAAAAAACTAAAAAAAAAAAGTTGAAGAATAGTAAAATGTCCCTATTTTAAAAAAGGATGTTACAAGTAATGGTACAGTTATATTTAATGTTAAAAGTCTAATAACAGGGTTCTGCTAAAATTTATTCTACCAAAATGAAATGACTTTTAAATATATCAGAGAATGAAATAGATTCCTAAGTATCTTCATTTGTATGATTTCTAATATTCCCTTTGTATTCTGTCTTTTTTTCATGATTGTTCTGTGTCATAGTTCCCACCACTTAAAATAAAGTCATCTTTATGCCATTTTTCTAATTAAGTTTCAAATATTTCCTACTTTTAGCTTGAACCACATAATAGTGCCCTTTTCAACCTCTGTTACATACAAAAGTAGATACTTCATATGATTACATCTGATAACTTTCTTAAAATTCAACATTTATTAAAGGGAAGAAACATTCATTCAATCAAGTTGTAATTGTTCTACTGCTATAATACTTTCCTGGTAGCACACAAAGGATAAACAATTTACATAGTTTTCAAACTCAAAAGAATTAAAAAAAAAAAAAAAAGCATTCCCATGGGAAAACGTTCACAACATATTTGTAAAAGAAGAAGACTGAGCTACAAAATAGCATGATACCAATTTAATTTATAGATTAAAAACATCAACAACTAGAACTCCGGATTAGTCTCCAGGATTTTCATTTCTTTGCTTCGTTTTGTGGTTCTATTTTCCTAACTTTCTAATTAAAATGTAATACTTCTGTAATTTTAAAAAATGATTTCAAAAATCAGTCAATTTTTGCTTCTTTGCCAAAAAAAATTACTTAAAACATTAATGAACCTCTTCAATCTAAAACTACTGTAAGAAATTTAAATAGCATATACCTTTTTAACTCAATACCAAAGTTCATGAGAAATAACACCCTGATTTTCTTCTAACAGTGAAAATGTTTTTGTTGCTATGAATAAGTAACTTTATACTTCAATTAAATATATGTTAAACAATTGGACTTGGTTTTCTCATCTTATAAAATTATTTGTACTGCTAACACAGAAATGTTTAATCGTAAGCGATCAATACGGAACAGAGAAAGGAGAGGCAGAAACCATTAGGAGAACTAAGAGATCAAGTTTAAAGAGGGGGGAAGTTCTATTCTTCTACATGTGGGATGGGAAAATATTTAAAAGTAAAATATGTATGTGTTCTGATATTGAAATGGACAAACATAAATGTTATGAATATCTCCTAGGAACTATTTTAATTTTAAAAATCTGATCAACTGAATTTGGATGTTCTAACAATTTTATCTGAATAGCCACTAACTACATGAAACGGACTTTCAGATGATCATAACTTTTGAGCTTTTGCTGATTAACAAGCTAAGTAAGTAATCTCACCCAAAGTGTATTTCTGTATTTACAAAGCAGATACCCTAAAACATATCAGAATATCTGAGTTGAATAAATGGACCGTAAGTTATCAGCTCAATGAGTCCACTGTGGTTTACCGCCCCCTAGCTGCTGTGGCAGGAGAGAACAGAGATTAAAAATGGCTGCCAAGAAAAGTTGGGAAAGTGTCAAGGCGTTTAGGCAAATTTTTGAACCTTTTGAGCAGACTTTCAAATATGCACTTAAGTTAGTTTTACTCCTTCCTTTTAAAAAAAAATGTCAACTAACAAAACATTTCAAACACTACTTGAAATTTTTCAATCACCAATTAACAAAATATAAAGTAGTTAGGCAAAGGGATAAAACCTTTCACCAGAAACTCTAACTACTAATAAAATTTCCTCTGGTTATAATTTGATGTTAAACATGAAGAACCGCTTGGAATAATGAAACTCCTATATTAATTCAGTTTCTGGATATTACATGCAATCTGAAGTGAAAAATTAGTCTACACCAAAGCCAATATTCTTGAAATCACTGAATTAATTACATAAAATGCTGTAATGAAGCAAGGGAAATTTTGCTAAGTTCTTTTATAGTGATCAAACCAGATCCTTTATAGTAATCTTTTTTCCAAAATGCTGTCCAATATCATAATTTTGCCCAATAAGGCTTACACTTAAGTTTCTATGTTACTTTTCAAATTTTCCACCAAAGAGTTCAGCTGGCACAAGAGTCACAGTCTGAGAAAAAACAGGTCTGTTCATTTCACTATCTTGCTTATAATTCGAAATTTCCTATTATTTAAAAACAGTGGATTCTTAGCCTTGTTTCCACCCAACACACCCAGGGGACACATTACTTTTCTTTAACAATAGTGATTTTACAAGATTCTAATTCTCAGTGTGGCTGGGAAAGAACAAGAGAACTCGGAAAAAATATGGGAAGGAAGAAGAGGCGTAAGAGCGAGGATTACAGACAAACCTATTATTAAACACTTGGAATCTTTCTTTAGCAAGTGTTAACCTTTTCAGAATTTACCACTGTTCAAAACAATATGATGCGAATAATTTTTAGGAAAAAACAATCCTTACCCTGCAGTTCATGATGTATTACACCCACAAGGTTGGGTTCATCTCCCCACCAGAATATCCATAACTCTTTGCAATCTGGTTTGACATCACGACGCCATACACACAGCAGGTTGGCTTGCAGACAGCGGATGAAACTTAACAAGATTGGATCATCTTGGGCTGGGGCTGAAATTATGGGTCCACAGTCCCCATGCCCTCCAAAATTGTACCTACGCCATTTGATTCCTGTGAGTTCAGCCTGAAAAAAGACAAGAAAATTGCAGTCATTTTGATTTTTCTTTTTACTTACACACCACTAAAAACAAGCTTCCAGAGAAAAGCAAATCGGCTAAAATAAATATTTAAACTTCACATCATAAGATTGCTCCCAGTGAAAACTAGGACTTTGTAGTAAACGTTTAGGCAAATAAAATGGTTCAACAATAATTATCAGCTTGTTGCATGTTGGTATTTACATTTTTAAAAAGTAGAAATCTTGTTAGAAATTACTCCCTTTTCCCCCTTTAAAATCAAGATAGGCTGTCAGATTAAAGGTGCTCAGTCAGTAAAGTCCGTGCAAATATTCTACATCTGAAAAACTCCAAAATCTGAAACGCTCGGGTCCCAAGCATTTCAGATAAGGAACACTCAACCTATAGAAGAAGTAAAATAATTTCTTTCAAAGAGTTTCCTAAATTTCTTCCCATTCCGAAGCTACAGTTTAAATCCTTTAAGTCAGGGAAGCAGTTAGCATGCAATAGCACAGTGCTTCATCATGAACACCAAAAGGCTATTTAAGAAGAAGCTGCTAACAAAACTGATGCAGTTATCAGCAATTTATCGGTGTAACTTAGCACACAGCACACAGAAAAGCTTTGCTTCTATAACAATTCCCTAATGTAGTTTAGTCTTTTGTTTTTCAAACACATTTCAAAACATGGGAACTTAAAACAAGCAGAGAATAGTAACTACGTTTGGTTCCATCATAAGCATTTATATTTTAAGATTTCTTAAAGCTCAGGCTTAAGGAATTAAAACTTCAAAGACCATTCAGCATATAAAAAGGTGAACCCCTTACTTAGGTAGCAATAAAGGAAGTACTCAAAACTGAGAATAAACTAATTCATAATGTAATTCTGTATCCAACAGTCCATGTGACCCTGACATTCAATCTTTATTCATTCCTCTCCTCCCCCACAAATTCACTTTTTGTCAACAAATTGTTTTTCAACCAAGTTCCAATGGGTAGAAAAAGTCATAGTTTCTACCAACATAACTGAAACAAATTTAAACAATAATCAACAACTATAATGATCATATTTAAGGGAAAAAAATCACTTTTCTTTAATCCAAATTTAATGAGTTTCACTTCAAAAGAATTATTACAAAAATAATAATACACAAACTAAAACTGTCTGAAATTCAGGAACATATACTATGAGACACACAAATCTAATCTTTAATGTCCATTCTTTATAAAAGTTGGTATTGGCATCATTTAGGCTTTCAATATATGCTACCTGGTTTCCTCTGAGAGTAAAAGTATTATACAACATAAAGAGTTCTAGGGCACACGCCTGTAATCCCAGTGACTCAGGAGGCTGATACAGGAGGATCATAAGTTCAAAGTCAGTCTCAACACCTTAGTCCCTAAGCGACTAAGAAAGACCCTGTTTCTAAATAAAACATTAAAAAAAGGAGGGGTTAGGGAGGGTTGGCTCAGAGATTAAGGGTTCCTGGGTTCAATCTCCAATACAAAAAAGTTCTAGGGCTGGGAGTGTAGCAGCTCAGTGGTACAGTAATTGCCTAACATGTTGGAGGCCTTGGGTTTGATCCCTAATAGACCAAAAAAAAAAAAAAAAAAATTAAATACTTAACTATATCAGAAATATTTATTATCTTACTGAACATTCTTCTTATTTTTCTGTATATATACTTTTAAAGTTAAAACCAGGGGTGGGGGGAAGGGAAAAAATAACAGAATGAATCAAACAACATTACCATTACCGTACGTAAATTTATGCTTACACAAATGGTATGCCCTTACGCCATGTACAACATGTATCCCATTTGTTTACAATAAAAAAAAAAAATTAAAAAAAAATAAATAAAGTTAAAACCATATTGAGGGGCTGGGGTTGTGGCTCAGTGGTAGAGCACTTGCCTCACACATGTGAGGCACTGGGTTCAATCCTCAGCACCACATGAAATAAATAAATAAAATAAAGGTATTGTGCCCATCTACAACTAAAAAATATTTTTTAAAAAAATGTTGAATGGTTTTATGACCTTTTTGTAATATAAGTATTTTCAAATATTTCTAATTATTCTTCAAAAATGATTTTAATGTTGCATAATATTCTCTTCACTGCATGGAGAAAATTTAATTTAACCATTCCATAATAACCAGACGATCTTTACTTCCCCCACTATTAGTACTATTATAATTGGTGACCATCCTTGAAAAGGGTTATTTTCCTGATTTATTTCCATGGGGGAGAGATAAAACTACCAACAGAAGAATAAGAATACTGCAAGATTCAACGTGAGCGCTACCGTACTGTTTTAAACTCATAGGCCCCACAATACAAATCTCCCAAATTGTATGTTATTTCAACTTCCTGCCAATTTTACAGAAGGGCAAACTAATGTAGTCCTTGTTCTGCTTGAAGAAAATCATTACCAAATATTCAGAGGGAGGTATACTTTAGGGCCAGCCTTCCTGGGTTTGAATTTCAGCTCTTCACTTACTTGCCCTAAGTTACTTAACCTTGGACCTTCTGTCATCTAAGCTGTACTTACTCACAGGGTTGTTGATTAAATGAGTTAGTATACAGGTGGCCCTCCATATCTGTGATTTCCTCATCCCCAGGTTTGACCAACTGCAAATCGAAAATACTTGGGGGCGGGGGGATGTGTCTGTACTCAATATGTACAAACATTTTTTGTCATTATTCCCTAAACAATACAGTATCACAACTATTTACATTGCATTAGGCATAAGAAGTGTGAAGATGACTTATACAGGAGTATATGAATAAATTATATGTAAGGGGCTACTTTGTGGCTCAGTGGAAGAGCACTTGCCTAGCACATGTGAGGCACTGGGGGTTCAATTGTCAGCACCACATAAAAAAGTTAAGTAAATAAAAATTTAAAAATAATTTTTAAAGTTATATGTAAATTCTACATTTATATAAAAAAATTTGAGCATCAGAAGATTTAGTTATCTGCAGAAAGGTCCTAATAGCAATGCTTCAGATACCCAGAGAAGACTGTATACATAAAGCCCTTTGGACAGTATCTGCACATGGCAAGAACAGACATGATATTACCATCAAACCAGTAATAGTAAAAATACTATTTCTTTGACTTGTTCATATCTGTCCATTTTTATCATATACAATCCTTTGTTTCTCTAAATAAAAGCAATGTTTGTAATTTTAATCAGAAAGCTTACCACTTCTAAATAAATGCCGAAGAAGAAAGTCAAATAAACAGAATCAAAAGGGGTAGCTGAAACCAGAAGAGCTTAAAAGAAAACTTACTATCACCTAAACTAAAGACAGTATTCTGTGTCTGAGTTATCTTGGACAGACAGGGAAGAGGGAGCAAATACCAACAGTAAATATGAATAACAAATGACATTAACTATTTTAAAGGGTTAGAAAATTAACATATCAAAGATTTAAACATCAAATGAGTCAGTCTCCAAAATAAAACCTATGCACAGCAATTTACTCAGAAGAACACTTTCACCTGTAACATTAGGTACAGTCCACCAGATAAAATATTTGGCTTTGATTCAGAATGGACTCCTAACCCTGGCACTTCCTCTCACTTCCTATCAGTGCTTCTGTGCTCTCAGTGGCAAAGGGAAGCTGCTGCCTGCCACCTTCTCTGCTTTCTTTACAAATTTATTCTAGCAAGTGATATATTACAAATTCAAATGACATAACAGCAAGGCTACAAACTTAATCACTTCATAACCAATTCAGTCAAAAGAACTAAAAAATGTCCAATTATTTTAAAGTAATTTGGCTCCTGTACTTTAAAGTTAAAATTAAATAAGATTATACTAAGTCTTCATTGGAAAATTTAACAATGAAATACCAATCAAGCCCAACAGAGATAACTAAGTATAAAAAGTATATTCAGAGACTTAGCTTTAAATTTTGAATTAATGTTTGATAGGAAAAATAACAACGTTACTGAAATCATTTGTCCAAGAAAAAAATTCCCATCATGGATACACATTCAATTACGTTAAAATATCTTCATATACCACAATCATGTTTATAATTAAGAATCAATTCAACTTCAAGTTCTCTTATCCCAATTTCTGACAAATATATCTCTTCAAGACTCAAAATTCTTTAATGATTTCAAAATTTTGAAGCAAAACTTTAAAATATTTCTAGATTCTAATGATCTCAGGACTGAGGATGTAGTTCAGTGATAAAGCACTTGACTGGTGTGTGAAAGGCCCTGGGCTGGGTCCCAAGCACTCCAAATTATACTGAAAACAAGATTATTTATATCAACTAAAGATGAATAAGTCCTTAATTATACTTAAGTTTAAAATTACATGGTTTTTAGCCGGACATGGTAGTGCACACCTGTAATCCCAGCAGCTCAGGAGGCTGAGGCAGGAGAATCAGGAGTTCAAAGCCAGCCTCAGCAACTTAGCAAGACCCTGTCTCTAAATAAAACATAAAAAGGGATGAGGATGTAGCTTAGAAGTTCAGTGCCCCTGGGTTCAATCCCTGGTACCCCCCCCCCCGCCCCTCGCCAAAAAAATAAATGGTTTTGCCAGGCAGTGTAGTACATGCCTCTAATCTCAACAAATCAAGAGGCTCAGAAAGGAAGAGGATCCCAAGTTTGAGGCCAGACTCAGCAACTTTGTGAGACCCTTCTCTCAAAATAAAAATAGGAAGGGCTGGGGATGTAGCTCAGTGGCAGAGCAGCCCTGGGTTCACTCTCTAGTACTGAAAAAGAGAAAAAAAATTTTTGAAAAATAGAGAACCAAAAAATGAAATTAAAATACACAAGGAACAGAAGTAGCATACATGTTTGCATAATATTAACCTCCATCTCATTTAGGGACCTACTTAATACCAGGTACATATTAGGGTCTGCATATGTAATTTCTAATACCGGGCACCATACTAGGATCTTCATATGTAATTTCTCATAACCAGTCATACAGTTTTCGTTACCAGACAGCTGAAGAAATTAGACTCAAAAAGATTAATTCTTCCATAGTCATGAAGGTAAAAAATGGAAGATCCCCAAAGTAACTGGATTTAAACCACAACTGAATTTAAAGTATAAATTCTTTCCATTCTACTATGCTGCTTTGTAAGACAAATGGCAAGAATTAACCAGACAAGATTATAAAATAGTACCAAAAAAAAAAAAAAAAAACCTGTCATCAACTCAATTTAGCAATGACTTTAGCTCATGAACATAATTTCTAACTTAAGAACATTTATGAATCTTTCTTTAATCTTCCTGAGGTATTCAGAAAACTAGTATGAGTGCCTATAGTTACATCCTATGAATAGAAAAGACTTTTTAGTATCATTCAAGTAACTACACACCTTCTTTAACAAATTATCACTATAAAATACCTACACAAACAAATTCTTAGATGTTATATAACAAACCAAGAAAATAACTATTCTAACAGCAAGAGAGGATGAAGGTAAATTTTCTCAGCAATAGCTGAATCTGTTTTACTGGCCTTCAAGTTTCTAAGAAAACTGAACTGAATCGACAAACTGCTGGCATAAACAGAAGGCCACTAGTCAATTCAGAATGGTTCCAGTTAAATAGATCACAACAGAATCAGGATAAGTATACTTCCTAACAAATATAAATGCAAATTAAAGAAATTTTATATTGATTCTTAGTGTACTCTATAAGTAGGAAATAAGCTGATAAATCCTTCCAGTGGATTTGGGAGGATAATGATAAATCCCAATGGAGGATTAATTTATCACTTATTTGCAGAGACCTACCACAACTAGATTTCTCATAACCAACAACATATACTTACAATATGGCGCCCCAGATTTAAAACTATGTTCAGTGGTGATGGAATAGGGTAAAACTAACAGAAGTGCTGATAAGAAGGAACCCAAGATGCAGTATCATGGAAAGAATACTGAAGGGAGATTAGGAGATACAGGTTCAAGGCTGCTTTTCCTAATTTACCTATATGATGTTAGGAAACCTACTCCATCTCAGGGCACCTCAGCTTCAGGAGCTATAAGGTAATTGGGTTGACCTAGATATTATAAATGAGCTCAAGTCTCCTGGCCCAAGCTAATTACAACCCACTCACAAAAGAGATGAGACGGAACCCTTTAGTTGTCTTAGAATGGTCAGTACCAAGAGTTGTTGCCAGAATATGTTCAAAATTTCAAGAAACAAGTGAAAATTCCTCAAACTGCAGAACAATGATACCCAACATCAATCTGGGCAAGATTCAAGGATGGTGTGTAGAGAGGCACCTGTGATCATCTGGGGCTAACGTGAATGCCCAAAGAAATTCCAATTCTGCCTGACCCTCACTTCCTCTTGTGATAGGGTTGCTACTTTAGAAGAACAGGAAAATACAATAAACATAATAGGACAACTCTCAACTCAAATCATAGAAGGAAAAAAGTGTCACATATAATGGAAAACTTCTGTTAAAACATTAACTAATCAACTCCAGGTAAAGATGACAGAGTAAACATACACATCTGCTTTTGCTTTCTCTTAAATCCCTAAAACATCAGTGAAGAAGTTTGTTTCTTTGTTTTGTTTTTCCTTTAGTTATAAAAACCACAATCATGGGTAGAACAGGCAAGGAAATACCATCAAAATGTACAAAGCTAAGAAGCAGACAGACGCTCAGGAGGTAAGGAGATTTATAATACCTGAGACAACTGAATCCTAGACAAGGAGAAAGTAGAAAGAAACCCAGTTGACACAGAATCCCCTCAGCCTCAAGAATTTAAGATACAAGTACCTTGTAGTTAGGGTTCAAAGGCAGAAAGGAGATAAAAAGAGGAAAACTGATTGAAAGCCTGTTTAGCAGGCACTGAGATGCTAAGATATCTTTCCAGTGCCCAAAGCTGAGCTGCTGCCCAGTCTGCACCTCAGCATATAATGGGAAGGGTATTCTCTAGTGACAATAAAACAGAGGATATGCGAACTGTGGGAAAACAGGGAAACTCAAAGCAGATACCCACAGTGAAAACGGGATTAGGTGAACTCATACAGAACGAAGGACAAGACCACTTCATCTCCACTGCTGTCTATGCACTCTAGAAGTTAGTAGCCAGTCTTATCCCCTATAAATGAGCCTGGGAAATCTTACCAGTTACAGAAAGACCTCAAGATATCAACTTCCAAGGGTCTCCAAATAAGGAGCTCACCCAGATCAGAGAAGTACACAGTAAACAAGCATCACTCACACAGAACTTCCAAGCAATTTTTTAGCCCACCATTCCTAAACATGAACAATCAATCAAGAATACTAAATAGTTAAGGAAAACCACTGAGCAATTATAAGAGACAAAACATACAGAAAAACGACTTAGAGGAAACAGACAACATCAGGAGAACAAAACTTTTAAAACACCTACCATTAATATTCTCAAAGAGATAAAACAGTGCAACCATTGTTCTTAAAAAAAAAAAAAAAAAAAAGAGGGATGAGGATGAATATTAAAGAATCAACCCAGGAAGCTCCCGGGGTGTAGTTCAGTAGTAGAATATTTGCCCAGCATGCACAAGGCCCTGGATTTGATCAGTATGCCCAAAATTTTTTTTAAAAAGAAAAACAAAAAGAACTCTCAGAAACAGAAAATGATGATGAACTAATAAACTAACTTATGAAAATTGCCCAGAAAAAAAGAATGTGAATTTCTAAATTGAAAGGGCTCTGTGGTACCAAAACCAAAATATCATTGTAAACTTCAGCACATTACAGACAAAAAGATTATCCTAGCCTCTATAAAGAAGTAAAAAAGAGGTCATATACAAAGAATCAGGAATCAGAAGGACTTCTAATTTCTCAACAGAAATACCAGAAGCAAGTAGGCAAAAGGCAATAACTCCAAAACTCTAAAGATTTATTTCCAAACCAGATACTTTTACTGGTCTAAACTATCAAAGAAATAGAATAAATAAACATTAATCATGTATTTTTTCTCAAAACTAACAATAAACCCTTTTCAGGTGGATACTGGATGTGTACCCACAGAAAAGGTGTTTTGAATGATGATTTGGGGTTATCAAGAATGCACCAATCTAAATTATAACACCTCTGCTGGCTCCAGGAAAGAGTCCTTCAGGAAGAGGGAACTAATGCACACCAGTTACATAAGAGAGCCTTAAAATGGACAAAAGGTTTGAGAATGAGTTGGTTAAAATATACAGCAAAGTAACCATTTTTTAAAAAATATTACTATAACTTTCAAGTTATACAGAAAAGAGGAAGTAATCAGAGTTTAGTAGATGGCTCAGCCATACATGAACAAGATAAAACTCATGTTAACTGAATACTGAGGGAACCAAAATTACTATACAACTATTTTTGTAAGTGGGGAGATGGAAAGGGTGCCCTTTACCTGGTAGGAGGCAGAAAGAATAAACTAAATCCTCACTTTTAACAGCGAAAGATCTAGAATTAAAAACTTAAAAGTAACTATTAGCTTAGTATTTAGAAACATTTAAGTAAGAACCAAGATAACAAGAGAGGGCAGTCTTTTGCCTCTGAAGAAGGTAAAATAAAGGCCAGGAACTGAAAATGTTATTCTTATAAATCTTATAGATCGATTTGATTCTTTAGCTAAGTAAAAGTTTAATTTTGCTGAAACAAACAAAAAAAAAGTGAAATTTAAATAAAACTAATCAAAATGTGGTAACAAAATGTATTTAAATGTATTCAATGCAAAGTTACTAATATTGAGAATTCACATACATCATTTTACAAACTTATTCTAGACAAACTGATAAAGAACAATTTAATGTCCCATAAATTGTGTTGCTAAACCCAAAAGGTTATTTTATCATATGTTAAAAAAACCTGTTGCTGTCTGTTTCTCTTCTCCATTTTAGACGATTAAAACTCCAGCTGGGCAGGTTCCAGCTGCGCGTTCCCTCCCATCTGGCTCTGCTCAGCCTCCTAGCTGTAGCTTTGCTGCTGGCCAGGAGTGCTCTGGCAGGGACTGTTGACAAGACTCTGAGCCTCCATCTGACTGGTTATTTCCATGTCATGAAATATGTAATGTGATATTCCCCCATTCAATGAGACTGAATATAAAAGATGCTCCTAACATGTTTGTTGATTCATAATAAGTGTAATTTTCTTTTTATCCCTCAGTTTACCAACATTAGTTCAAAAATATAAAGATTAAAAGGAGATTTGGTTTATAGGTGAAAAGGGCCCAGAGAGACTCTGTGAAAGTAAGTTTAGGGCAATTAATATGAAGCAGCTACCTTAAAAGTTGCCATCTTAAGCTACAGTAGTAAAAAGTACAATATCTAGATATTAAACAATAGATCTAATTTATCAGTCAAGTCACTAGACTTGCTAATGCTTCCAGCTCCTAGCTCCATACTGTGAGATGAATCTAAACAAGATCAAACAAATTAACAGATGAAGGGCTAAACTAGTAACGAAATCTAAACATTACTCGGGCTAGAGTCTATCTGGTCTCAAATTCAATCCTGCCAAACAGATTAATAGGGCAGCAAAAATAAAACAGAATATATTATGATTTAAAAAAAAGTTAAACGAACTAAATGAGTAGTTAAGAGGATCCTGAAGTTACTAAGTGTCCCATTATATGAAAGACTGATATGCAGGAGATTAGATTTGCTCAGCAGAGTCCCAAGTGGTAGCAACAGAACCAAATGGAAAAACTGATTAAAACAACAGTGATGACTCCCTCAAGGAAAAAAAAAAATCCCGAAGAGCTAATCATGGATGGACATGGAGGTCAGGAGAGGCCGCTCAACACTAGATACGCACACTTACTGCAAAACAGCATCAGACATCAAGGGCTACTACGGACATGATTTGCCTGAAATAATTACACTATGGTTTTGCTGACATCTGAACTAGGACAACTTACACAGGCAAATGTGTGACATTTAAGATATAAGTAAGAAGCACCAGAACTGTCCTCCCACCATAAACAAACAAAAAACTAGACCAGAAAGTATGAAATTACTATTTTCAGGCATTGGACAACTGGCAGAGCAAAGCTAGGATCCTGAGATAAGGAAAACAAGTGGTCCTACAAAAGCTGAGGTAGCTGGAATTTGTGGAGAGTAGATCACCAGAATGAAGATAACTGTGCAGAAAAAAGCCCCAAAGGTCTGATAGGGGTTCTTTTGAGACTTTTCCTAAATACCAAGTTGTACATTGAGACAGTAAAATTCAACAAGGCCAGGCAAAGAATTACTAGAAAGGTATCATTCCAAGGGCTGGGAGACAGTCAAGTCCTAAACTGCGAGAACAGGGAGGGAAACAAAAAGGGCTGTTAATCGCCTTGGACACCAATAGATACAGACGGGCAGGCCTCATCAGTAGGAAACTAGCCCTAGCATAAAGACTATTCTAACTCACCCCAAGACTGAAGTTTCAAAACAAAAGTGAACTGCCAGGAACCTAACTACAAGCCAACACAAAATTATTCTCTTTTGGAAAGAAGCAAAATCCAGACTTGCAACAATGTAACATTCATAATGTCCAACAACTAATAATTACCAGCTAGACATTCAAAGAAATTTTTTTAAAAATATATGATCCATGACTAGTAGAAAAATCAATAAATAAAAAGAGCCCAAAATGAGAGCAATAATAGAATTAACAGTCATTTTAAAACTATTCTAAATATGCTCAAGGACTTACAGGAAAAATCAAGCACAACAGTGATAAAAGTAGAGAATATAAAAAAAAGTCGAGTTTTAAATATGCAAAATCTGAAATGGGAAATTCGCAAAATGGGTCTAAAAACAAATTACGCACAGAAGAGGAGGAAGAGGAAGAAAAGCGAGAGGAAGAAGAGGAAGAGAAGGAGAGAAGAAAGGAAGTAACAGGGAGGGAGACAAAAGGTGTCAGGAGACTAGAAAACACAACTACTATCTAAGCTAAAGAACATGGAATCTGCAAAAACTGAAAATAAGCGAAGTCAAAGTAACTTTTGTAGCAAGATTAATATCAGGTAATCTCTGAGTAATGGTCAATCTATCTCCAAATTCATGAAAACAATAAGTCTCTGATCCAAGGTCCGTGAACTCCATGAGCATAAACAAAGAAAACCACATCAAAATAAATAAAGTCTTAAAAGTGGTCAAATAAAAAAAAAAAAGATATTACACAGGGAAAACAAAAATTTAAAAAACTACAGACTTCTAATCAGAAAAAATGCAAAGCAGGGCCGGTGAGGTAGCTCAGTAGTAGAGCATTTTTGTCCAGGAAGCCTAAGGCCCTGGGCTCAATCCCCAACACCACCAAAATAAAATTTTAAATTTTAAAAGGGTGTGGAGGGCTCTGGGATTGTAGCTCAGTGGTAGAGCACTTGCCTACCACAGGTGAGACACTGGGTTCAATCCTTGGCACCACCTTAAAACAAAACAAAACAAAACAAAACAAAAAAAAAAAAAAAAAAAAAAATCAAGCCAAAACAACATGCTTAAAAAAAGTGAGACAGAGAAAATCTCCAAATCTAGAATTCTTAAAGTAAGTGGAAAAAAAAAAAAAAATTCCCCAGCAGCCCTGGAGGATGATACAGGAGGATAGTGAGTTCAAAGCCAGTCTCAGCAACAGTGAGGCACTAAGCAACTCAGTGAGACCCTGTCTCTAAATAAAACACAAAATAGGGCTGGGGAGGTGGGTCAGTGGTTAAGTGCCCTGAGTTTAATCCACCGTACCAAAAAAGCAAACAAACAAACTTGGCCCTGCTGATAATACTAGCTACTGCGGAGACAGAGGCAAGCAAAGGCACAGAAGATCTTGAGTTCAAGCCCATCAGGGACAACAACCAAAAAAAAAAAAAAAAGAAAGAAAATATTCAGGCTGGGGCTGTAGTAGAACGCATGCATCAGAAGCCCTGGTTTCAATTCCAAGCACCACCACCACTTCCCCAACCCCCGAGAAAGAAAAAACCCAACCAAAACATAAGTAGGAAATAGAAAGGAAAGGAACAAAGAACAGATGGGACAGCGAAGGAGAGAGAAACAAACAAGATAGTGGACTTAAACACAACCATACTGCTATAATTATATTAAATATAAATAGTCTAAATATTGCAATTAAAAGGCAGAGTACTCAGAACAAAGAAAAGCAAAAAGTAAGGCCCAACTATGATGCCAATAAGAAATACACTTTACTTATAAAACATTTAGATTAAAAGTAAAACGATAGGAAAAAATACATCATGCCAATACAATAAAAGAGCTGAAGTACCCAGATTAACAATGTTGACTCCAAGAGGACTATTAGTAGGAACAAAGAGGAAAATTTTGTAATGATAAAAATGTCAATTCTTCAAGACACAAAAAATTTCAAATGGGTAGGACACCTCATAACAGAGTTTCAAAATATGACCTTAAAACTGATGTATCCAAAAGGAAAACAGACAAACAGAATTATAATTGGAGATTTCAACAGACCACCTCTCAGCAGAACAAGCAGACGGAAAATCAATAAGGACATAAAAAACAAGCCCTGTCAACCAACAAAGCCAAACTGACATTCATAAAACATAATACCATATGAATATACAACCAGTGAGACTCCACATCATGTACAACCACAAAAATGGGATCCTAATTAGAATAAGTTATACTCCATGTATGTATATATCAAAATATACTCTACTGTCATGTGTCTAAAAAAGAACAAATAAAAAATTTTAAAAACACTGTTTCAACAAAATCAGCATAGGCTTTTTTCAAATGCATATGGACCATTCACTAAGAGAAATCATGCTAAGCCATAAAACAAATAAATATGTTTTTAAAAACTGAAACTTCTGAACAAAATTGTTAGGAATTAACAAAAAATCTGAAACTCTCCTACTCCCCCCAAAATATGAAAATTAAACAGTATTTCCAATAACACACAGGGCAACAAACAAATCGCAAAGGAAATTAGAAAATATTTCGAGTTGATCAATTACAAAACAACATACAACAACAAAATATGTAGGATAAAATTAAAACAATATTGAAAGAGAAATTTGTAGCCTTATTTATATTAGAAAGGTATAAAATCATTGATGTAAGCTTACTATCAGAAATTATAACAAGTATATTAAACCAAAAGTAAAGAGAGGGAAGAATATAGAAAAGAATAAATGAAATATAAACAGACTAACAATAGATAAACAATAAAACAAAAAGTAGGCTCTTTAAAAAGATGAATAAAATTGACAAATTCTCACTAATCAAGAGAGGAAAATAATCAGGCACAGTAGAACATGCCTGTAACCCTAGCGGCTCCAAAGAGTGAGGCAGGAGGATTGCAAATTGAAAGCCAGTCTCAGCAATTTAGCAAGACCTTATCTTTAAAAAAAAAAAAAAAAAAAAGGAGAGAGAGAGAAACTAGCAAGATATCAGGAATGAAAGAGATTATTACTACACATTCTAAAGACACAAAATAAATACAACTTAGATTAAACAAATTTCTTTGAAAAAATTACCAAACTCCTACAAAAAAAAAAAAAGATAAAAATTTGAAACAGCCCTGTATCTATTAAAGACCTGAAATTCATAGTTTAAAACCTTCCTAAAGAAAAGACCTCCAAGACAAGATGACTTCACTAGTAAACTGTATCAAATATCTAAGAAGAAATACCACTGGTCCTACACAATCTCACTCAGAAAACAAAAGAACTTCTTCCCAAATCATTTTGAGACCATCATTACTATGATACCAAGATCAGACAGAGACAATACAAGAAATCTACATGTCAGTATCTTTCATGAACACAGATGTAAAAATCATTAGGAAACATTAGCAAATAAAGTCTTAACAATACATAAAAATGATAGCACACCATGAATCTAGGATGTTTCTTAGGAATTCAAGTCTGCTGAACATCTGAAAACTCATCAATGTAATTTACTATATTAATAGAACAAAACCTATCATCATCTCAACAAATAAAAAAATTTTCGCAAATTCAACACCCATTCACAGCTTTTTAAAACTAAGAATTAAAAGAAACTTCAAACTGATTATAGAGATGTTACAAAATCCACAGCTAACATCACAATGACAAATCAAGGATGTACACTCAATATTTCTATTCAATACTGCACTGTAGGTTCCAACCAAAGCAATAAAGCAAGACAAAGAAAATGCAAACTGGAAAATAAGACTTAAAATGATCTTTTATTGAAAATAACACCATCATGTACATTTACAAAATTCGAAGGACTCCACCAAAAAAGCTACAAGAACTAATAACAGAGTCACAGTACACAGGATTCAAAAATAAATGCATTTCTATACACTAGCAGTCACAAGGGAAAACATTAAAAACAATATTTAAAACAGCATTGAAAAATGTGCACAACTTCAGGATACATTTGATTTTAAAAAAATATGTTCCAGATCTATAAACCAAAAAGTAGAATACAAACTTGGGAAGAAAAATTAAAGATCTCAAGAAATGGAGACTGGAGGGCAGTCCAGTGGTAAAGCCCTTGACTAGCCTCCTGGAGGCCCTAGGTTTGTTCCTCAGCAACACACACACACACACACACACACACACACACACACACACACACACACACGACCTATAGAAATAAAGAGTTAGACCATGTTCATGAACTGGAAGACTCAAACACAGCAGTTTTCTTAATTTGACCTACAGATTCAACACAATCCAAAAAAAACTGCCCACAGGTTTTTAACTTATTGAAAAAATCTAAAATGTATATTTAATGGGAATGTTGATCACTGGTAGAGCACTCACCTAGGAGGCACAAGGCCCTGGGTTTGATTCCAAAGCCACAATTTTTTCATTTAAAAAGTAGAATAAGGGCTGGGGTTGTGGCTCAGTGGTAGAGAACTTGACTAGCAAGTGTGAAGAACTGGGTTCGATCCTCAGCACCACATAAAAATAAATAAAAGTATTGTGTCCATCTACAACTAAAAATATTAAAAAAAAAAAAAAAAAAAAAAGGACTGGGAATGTGGTTCAGTGATTAAGTACCCCTGGGTTCAATCCCTGGTGCAAAAAAAAAAAAAAAGTAGAATAAAAAACTTATATTGAAATGAAAGGCACCCAAGAAGAGCCAAAGCAATTCTCAAAGAGAATAAAGTTGGAGAATTTACACCAACTCCAAGATATACTACAAAACTTCAACAATGGTCATAGTGTAGAATTGGCACAATCAAAGGAACTGATTACAGAGTACAAGAAAAAAATCCAAGCACACACACACATTCCATTCATTTTATAACAAAGATATTCAGTGGGAAAGGATTAGTCTTCAGCAAATGATGTTGAACTAAATAACCATATGTTGCCTTAGACAAAGGGGAATGAAAGGAAGGCGGGTGGGAATAGGAAAGACAGTAGAAGGAATCAGACTTCACTTTCCTGTGTTCATGTATGATACACGACCAGTGAGACTCCACATCGGGTACAAGCACAAAAATGGGAAGTTTTACTCCATATCTGTATGATATGTCAAAATACACTCTACTGTCATGTATAACTAAAAAGAACAAATTTAAAAAAAAAAAAAAAAAAAAAAAAAAAGAGCTAGCTGATGATGTAGCTCACTGTTAGAGCACCCCTGGGTTCAATTCCCAGTAGCATGAAAATGAAGGAAAAAAATAATAAACTGCACTTAATCAAAATTTAAAACTTTATTCTTCAAAGACCATAAATGAGAACATAAAATGGCAAACACAAGTTGAGAAGATATATCTACACTATGTATGTCTCATGGACTTGTGTCCAGGATATTTTAAGAACGCCTACATGTCAACAAATAAACAATCTAATTTTTAAATTGTGCAAAAGTATAAACAGACAACTCACAAGAGGTATAAATATACATGAAAAGATATTAAACTTCATTAGTTATCAATTACAAATAAAAATCAGTTATACACCACTAGAATAACTAAAAAAAATTTGTTTTTTTGTTTTGTTTATTTTTTAAATAGCTCTGGGTAGTGAACCCAGGGCCTTGAGGAGGCTAGGCAAGCATTCTACCACCAAGTTACATCTCCATCCCTAAACCATTTAAGTGTTTTAAAAACTGATTTACCACATGCCACAAGGATGCAGATCAACTAAAACGCATACATGATGATAGGCAAAAGATGTTATTTTTAAGTTTGGCAGTTCTTTATAAAGTAAGACTTCTAATAATTTACAGAAACAAAAATATATGTGCCACACAAAAACCATATTAACTTTCATAACCATAACAAATAAATGAATAAGCAAACTGTAACACATTCATACAAGGAACTACTATTTACCATTAAAAGGAAATGACCGACTCACTCAAACAATAATATGAAGCCAGGCTCGGTGGCACACTCCTGTAATCGCAGTGGCTCCAGAGGCTGAGGCAGCAGGATCATGAGTTCAAAGTCAGCCTCAGCAACCTAATGAGGCCCTAAGCAACCCAGTGAGACCCTGTCTCTAAATAAAATATTTTAAAAAGGGCTAGGAATATGGCAGTGGTTAAGTATCCTGGGTTCAATCCCCACTATTTTAAAAAAAAATATATCTATATATATATACATACATACATATATATGTGTATATATATACATATGAAACCACACACAAAGACTATATACCACATGATTCCATTTACAAAATTTCTAAAACAGGCAAAATGATTCTACAGTAACAGCAAATCGGTGGTTCTTTGAAGATAAGAGAAGACTAGGGGAAAGGCAGATGCCTGACAACAAAGAGGCCTGTAAGAACTTTTCTGCATTATAGAAATGTTCTCTAATTTCAGGTAGTAGACATTTGCCCACATGAACATTTGAAACCAAGTGATGGTTTCATGTATGTATAAACATTTGTCAAAACTCATGAAAGTATACACTTAAAATGGGCATATTTTATTGTACATAAATATAATTAAAAGTGTATGTATAAGCCAAGCACAGTGACACACATCTATAATCCCAGAAATTCAGAAGGCTGAAACCAGAGGATTCCAAATTCAAGGCCAGTCTCAGCAACTTAGCGAGACCCTTTCTCAAAATAAAAAAGGGGCTAAGAGGTAGCTCAGTGGTAGTGCTCTGCGTTCAATCCCTAGGACCATCAAAAGAAAGTATGTATTAATGGGAATCCACATGAAAAAAAAAAAAAAAATCACTCAAAGAAAAAACTACTAACCAAAGTTACTTCTTAAAGTTAGATCTTAGATCCTGCACATCTCAAAGGTAACCTGGAACCTTTTAGAGAGTATACAATTTTTCAAATAAATCATTTTCATGTCTAACCATATTAACCAGAATACTGGTTAATGATTTATATTTATTAAACTTAACTAAAAGAGAATTCTTGTGAAATTTCTGGGAAGTGAATTTTCAGTGAAGCCTATTAATGACATTAGGATGGTTTATTTCTAACCACAGTAGTAGACCATAAAACAAAAGTATACATTATTTTATCTGTGTAAAAGACATTGTCTACACAAACATTAACGTCTCCTTCCTCCACAGAAACACGTACTCTAAATTGCTGGGGATAACAATATGCCCACTAAAAAAACTATATTTCCCAGTCTCCCTTAAGTACATATGGCCTTTAAATTAAGTATGGGCAAATGTATTTAAGGAACACTTTGGAACTTTTCTTAAAAGAAATGTTTTTCACAAATTTCCTCCTCTTTCCTACCTAGAATACCACCATGAAGACTGGAGTCTGAACAGCCATCTTGGACTATATGCTACTGGTGATAACCTAAGGATAATGGATTAACAAAAACAGAAGGAGCCCAGATCCCTTGGTAACCACACCAGAAAAATGCCTGCCTCTAAGTTTCTTATATATAAAAAAAGAAATTAATTTCATCACATTTAAGATAATTTAAACAAGCACATGAATATCTAGCTAAAATAAGTCATTTTGATGGGAGTATTTGAGTAAAACTGGTCTTTTATTTTTTAAAAAAGACTTTTTAGTGAGGTGATTTTAAGATTTATACAGTTACATGGGTTTTTACATTGCTCTAGTCATCAACCAAAACAATAAACTATCTGATTTTTCATTTTCCAATAAAAGAAAAAAATCTATTGCCCTATCTGTGGGAAGAAATTTTAAGCTGCATTATTACCCCATTAATCTCTGATGAAACTTTTTAAAAAATGTAAACCATATTATCACTCCATTAATCTCAGACAAATCTATATGCTCCAGTGATTTCTGCCTTCATGCTTGCACTAAATTATATGGTCCACACTGTTAATTTTTAAAAGGCTGACAAAAGAGAGACCAATGCTGCCTGGAGTAGCTAGGAGGAGCTTCAGAGAAGTCCTAGAAGTATTCAGATAGAGGAAGTAAAGCACACAACACAATACAGGCTACAATCTGGGCTCTAAATCAAGAGATCTAGCTCCTGTGTGACCCTGGGCAAGTTACTTAAATTTTTTACTTCAATTTTTTCATCTGCAAGTGGGAACAGTCGTATCCACCTTATTCAAACCTTGTCAGCATTCAATGAGAATGCCCTGCCAAGACTGCGGGGCTCCTACACACAGCCAAAGCTCTTGTGGGAGAATATGCACAGCATGCAAAGTTCTGCCTTGCTATACAGATTCTTAACTAGAGAGTGACTGTGGATTTAAAAAAGAAAAAGGGACTTTTAGAGATCAAGCACTTCTGAAAAACAAGAAAATTCAAAGAAATAGGTATGTATATACAATGTATATATAAAAAGATGCTCATAATCTCATTTAACATCAAGAAACTGAAATTGAAAGATTGAGGATTATTTGCAGAGGAACAAGAAAGTAAAGTGAATAAGATCCACCGTAGACAAGGTTAGAATTATATATGCTAACACATTTTTTAAAGCTATCACTATCAAAATTTAACACACTATTACTATTACAGCAAAAGTTTTTGAAAGAATCTTAATGTTCCTCATAGTTGATGGTTAAACAAACAACGTACATCCATCTTAAGAAACAAAATACCCAGGTGTGGTGGCATCCACCTGTAAGTCCAGCGACTTGGGAGGTTGAGGCAGGAGGATCCCAAGTTCGAGGCCCTAAACAACTTAGCAAGACCCTGTCCCAAATAAGAAATAAAAGGGATTGAGGGGGCTGGGTTTGTGGCTCAGTGTCAGAAGGCTGGCGTAGCCCGTAAGAGGCACTGGGTTCGCATCTCCTATAATAAATCAATCAACCAATCAATAAATAAAGGTCTATCAACAACTAAAAACAAATATATATATATACATATATATATATATATATATACACATATATATAGGGGGTTTGAGGGTATACCTCTATGGATAAACACCCCAAGTTCAATCCCAGTACCAAAACAAAAAGAAACGGCACCCATTTTTTTTTTTTTTAAGGATAAGGTCTATTTCAATTTAGTGACATAAAAATATTTTAAGACAATGTTTAGTGGAAAAAGCATGTAGCAAGAAAAGGTGTGGAATTATCTCTATCTGAAACTTTTAAAAATATAAAAATGTCCATCAATTCATTGCATTAAAAAAAAATAAATAAACCCTGTACATGAGCGTGAATTATGACCACATACTGTTGGAATACCATATGAAAAAAGGCAAGCTACAAAAGACCACAGTATGATTCCATTTATAAAAAGTTCAAAAACATTAAAAACTATACATATATGGGCTGGGGTTATCGCTCAGTCAATAGAGTGCTTGCCTCACATGCACAAGGCCCTGGGTTCAATCCCCAGCACCATCCAAAAAAAAAAAAAAACAACTATACATATATGATTGAAACTCTTTAGAAATTAGGCAATAATAAATATAAAATTCAAGACAAAATTTACCTCTGAAAGGAGCAGAAAGAGAATGGGAGGGAAGAGTAGTGATAGGAATCAATAAATGGTAAAATGTTCTTTTTCTTAAACTGGGTACTAGGTGCATAGGTGTTCAGTGTATTGTGATTCAGTCTACCTTATGTGTCACTTACAAATACTATTTTCACCTATTTTATATCTGAGAACAAAATTTTGAAACTGCATATGTGTACAGACACACAGACATTTTAAGTAGGAAAAAGAAACTCTGGAATGATAAAAATTAAACTACTGGTAGCTACCTTCCTGTGGGGGAGAACAACTTTCCTGGTTTAATTCAGACACTTCAATATTGCCTGAATCTGTGACTAATTATGAAATTTTTTATTAAATTTATAAAAGAAATTACTTTACCATTAAAATTAAAATTAAAAAATTATAACCACATGGAAAATGTTAGTAAGTACAGCAGAATAAAGAATTTGATTTACACTGTGAATACATTCACATACAAAAACGTGCATACTAACTAGACTAGAGGAGAGGTACTGGGGTAAATTTGATCTAATGGAGTGGCTGAAACATGGGTAATTTTTTTATAGTTTCAATTTCTTGAAAATTTTATTTCATGAAAATATTTTGTATTTCATTAATACTACCTCACTTGGAGAGAAATTAGAGAAAAATGACAACTGCAGGAAAGCCAACTCTCTAGTTTCAGGGTAGCCAAGTGAAAAAATCTCCCCACATGAGAAAGCTGAATGAATTTACAGCCAATTGACAATGGATAGTACACGCTGTGCCAGTAAGTGCACTCAAAACCACTGGAGAGGGTCCCCACCACACCAAGGAGATTACATCAAAAGGCTCTGAAGTGCATATGTACATTTTAGTGCTTAACTGAGCAGTGGTGCTGCCAAGTGAACGTGCAGCAGTGGCAGGGAACGCTCCACTGCACAGGGACCCAGGAAAGGTTGGAAAATGGAAAAGGTGGAGAGACGGAAGAATGGAAGGGGAATTCTCCCCAATATGTGATGCAAAAATGACAAGGCATAATTCCATTCTGAGTAACTATAAAAATATTGTACAATCAGAAAGCTAAATGCTGAGCAAACAAAAAAAAAATAGAATAATAGGAATGCAAAAATAAAAGAACCCAAAGTCAGAATGAGCCATTGGCATCCACAATAAACACTATACTGTGGTCTTTGCCACTAATTTTACACACTGGTTCAAAATGTCAGCATTTCCATGAAGGCATGCAAGAAAACAGGAGGGAAGTCCATTTCATTCTCCAACCAAAATATTACTGACCTGATACAAACAAAACCTTAATATATAAAAACTTCCCAAAGCAGATTTAATAGAGGAAAGATGTATCTATATTCTGTGCCTAGCACTATCACTATTAAAGCAGAGGTTCTATATACAAAGGCTGAGAGAGAGGGTTGACTACTGTTAGGGTACCCCTCCCCTATTTTCTTTCTTTCCTTCTATTAGGGTTTTCTCCATGCCCATTTCTAATGATCTAAATTTCATTAATTCTTCTCCTGACAAAATAGTCTGACTCACACCTCCCACCACCACCACCACCACCACCACCACCACCGGCGGAAGGCCCGGTTCTACCTACCTCACCAGGCTGGCACTCTCCTTTCTTGCCACCTTTCTGCTTCCCCTTCCCTTATAAACTGTTTTCTTACTACCCCAAATCTCTCATGGAAATTGCTAGGTTCTAAGCACTAATATTTGCCTTTGCTTTCCTTTCACTATCCCCTGCCTTAAAATTTTGTTGGAGTTCTATGAGGCTTAATTTCACAGCAAGAACCCAAGCTCAGGGAATACTTCCCTGCATACACACCTGTGATCAAAGCATAAGTCTCCGGTTTAACGACGACAGCTCAGAGATGTCGTCAACTGTTCCTCCCTGTTTTGCATACACAGGAATGCAAACACCACAAAACCAAGAACATCTGTTTACCATTTGATTCCTATATAATTGGTCATCAAGTCCTGTCAATTCTACCTCCAAAAATATTTACTTTAATCATTTCCTTCTCTTCATTCCTACTGGCCCTGCGTAATTTCTCACATCTAGACTCCTCTATGAACCTTCTCTCTGCCTCCGGTTTCTCCGCTACAACCCAATTCTCCACAGAGCTCACAGAAGGTTTCTAATCAAAACCTAAGTCTGATCACGTTGTTACCCTCCTCGAAAACCTTCAGCTCCCTGTCTGCACACAGAATTAACTTCCACCACCTTCATCCAATCTGTCGTCAAGTGTTACCAGTCTTGTCTCCCATCTAATACAGAGGAAGTATTAAGTAAAAGCTAAGTAAACTATTCCAGTGAGGTCTAGAATTCTGCTTCATATCCTATTAGTATATTATTTACGTAACTTACACATTTATTCATCTCAAACTATATAATATTGTCACCAAACTCAAACTTTTGCAAAAGAACTAAACCACATTATATCCATATAACATTAAAACAACTGGGATGTTTAAAATATTTCTATTTTCAGTTCTGACATTAAAATAAAAGGTAGACTCTAAACCAAGAGCTATCTTCTAAAATGAGTGTTAACATGTATCACTAAATCGCTCACAGCTTTCTGGAAATTGTCAGAGTCAGCTCTTTGGATTCTTAACAGTGTGTCACACGTACCATATGAGAAAGATTGGCAACAAAATCACTTACTTTAAAAGATAAGTGCCTACCTTACTTAAGTCCCACTCATTTATCCATCTGGAATATTCCTTCAGTTCACCATATAAATTACCAACACAAACTGTTCTTCTTAACAGATACATTAGAAAAGTTTCCTAAATACAATGATTCCACGGCGAATCAAATTTATAAAATTTACTAAAGAAACCAGATTATTACCATACCATGTATGAGTTCTCATGAGAATCATTCCACTGTTTAATTAAATAGGATCTTGTAGACAGATTCAAAAATAGCACCATCTGTCTGGGTTGCAAAGCTCAGTTTCACCACATCACCAAATAGCAGCAACAACAAAAATAAATAAATAAGTGTGTGTGTATCTCAAATAATATACAACTAATGAACTGAGTATCTGGAATTTTTACACTTGATTCAATCTGTGCAGATGATTACTTTGTATATAAACAAATATTCTTTGAAAACTGTATTTTGAGTAACTTAAACTTTAGTTAAGAACTTGTATACCAGAGGATAAATATTTATGCTCTTCAGTAGCTAAGATGTAGATTCATGCTCTGGCATAAATTCTAAACACTAAACTGCTCAGGTGTTATATAAATCTGAAAATTTTTAAAATACCTTCTCTTATTTGTTCAGAATAATTATGTCACTAAATTTTCTCAAAAATATCTATACCTCTAGGATTAATTATGTCATAACCATCTTTATAGATTCCTATTTGCTATTTTTAATATAAAAAGTACTTAAAAAGAAAGAGAACTATTAATAAAGTCATCTATGTGATCTCGAGACCACAAGTAATAAAGTTGAGAAAACATTTTAAGATCTCATATCTCATTTCTATTTTGAATTCAAATTCAAAAACAGAAAATACTTGCCAACTTGTTAGCTAAAAGCCAGTACAGGCTTCCCTACTATAGGCACAGCAGCCTCTGCACCACCCTACACACTTAACTACCCAGGCAGGCAACCATAAAGAAAAATCCTAAATACATCTAAGTGTTATTGAGCTAATCTACTTCAACTGTGGAAGAAATACTGAAAGAATGTGTGTGAGGTACTTGATGGCTCACTGGGCCATCAAACAAGTGAAGCAACACACTAAGTGGCCAAAGGTAAAACTCTGGTATCCTACAAGCCAAACTTTTAAAGTCTTAAAAAATTATCTCAACTAGATACATTTATTTATCCTACTAAGGTTCTTCTTAATGATTTAGTCTCACCAAAAATAGGCGTCTAGATGGCATCTGAGTTTTGCTCGACAGGGCACAAC
The DNA here is from genome assembly GCF_902686455.1 of Sciurus vulgaris. Taxonomy (NCBI): domain Eukaryota; kingdom Metazoa; phylum Chordata; class Mammalia; order Rodentia; family Sciuridae; genus Sciurus; species Sciurus vulgaris. Next base: position 141,325,740 of record NC_136468.1, on the reverse strand, counting down.
TTACAATTCTACTCTCCCTTTACGATAATTTGCCTTGGTTTTCAGAAGGCAAAACTGCCACCCCCATTTAATTGGTCCCCACAGTGAGTCTTACCACTCAGTACATGGCTAAGCCCATCTCTACTGAAATGGGTATGACAAGAAAGCACACCAAACCACTTGACTCAGAACCTGAGAAGGCAAAGGTTCGCACAGGCAGGCTAGAATTCTTGGCATCCATCTACATCACATGCATGCCAACGTGTCCACAGCAGATCCCTTCCTGAGGTTTTTGCTCATCATCAGTAAGACCCATCAGAAGCCTAAGTTCCTTATTAAAGAAAAATTTAAAATAAAGGACTTGTTGAAATCAAACATCATAAAAAAATGCAAAATTTTGTTTATTCAGCCTCAAAGCACTCAAGCTTCAGCTGAGACTGTCTCAACTTCCTTCACATTTCTTTCTTTCTCATATCCTGACATCCTTTATTTCTAAGCAGTATTTCACTAGCCCTTATCACCTGAATTAAACAGCCCAACTTGTTTCCCCAGTGACCAACTTTTCTTATATCTTCTATCTTTCCCTCGGTGTCTCCAATGCTGTTGCTCCCTAGTCTACAAATGAATCTACTTTTGAGACGCTTACCCACTCTTCTCCACTCCCTCCATCCCTGCTTGCTTCACAATCAGTCTCCAACTGAGAAATGTCCACACTGGCTCTTCTTGCCATCCATTCATTCTTCGACCCATCAAAACCCAGATTCCACCCTCAACTGTAATTTCTACCAATTACCAATCTGTCCAAATAGCAAACTTTATCTTTCGCTCCCCACCTTCCCTCTTCAGGGTCCACCACAACTGTCTTTGAAATACCACAATTTATATTCCCTTTCTTTATTTTTATGTCAGAGAAAGCAAATTATATTGTCTACTTAAAGCACACATTAACACATTCATGACTTAAAAGTAACCCTGAACCAAAATTTAATTCATTTTAAATGCACAGAATTTGAAGAATGGTAGGTTACAAGGTTCATGATTCTAATTTGTCTGCGTAAGAGAGCAATCCTAGAAAGGCTTTTAAACACGTTATTAAATGTAATACCATTTAACACACTTGTTTTTTCCTCAATTCATTTCTCATAATAGTTTCTGTATCGTCTTGGATTATCTCCCGTTTTAGTTTCATATCCCATCTGCTCATTTAAGATTCACGTCTGTCCAGTTTCTGAAATATTTGTCACTTTAGTCATTAGCATTTTGCGTAATATAGCACTGTTTTTTTTTTTTTAAAGTTCAGAACTGAATTATTTTGGAAAACTGAGTATTATTTTAATATCACTATTTCTTAATCTAAATTGGTCTGCCCACACTTCAAATTTTCCACCTAATAAAAATTCAATTTCAATAAGCTTTTGTGCTGTTTTTTTAAAAAAGGAAGCCAAGAACTAGGACCATAAATTAGAAGTGCTCTCCCACATCTCAGTGAAGATATCTCAAGAAGAGGGACTCAGTCCAGCACCATGGCCATGCCTATAATCCCAGAGACTCAGGAGACTGAGGCAGAAGGATCACAAGTTTGAGGCTGGCAGTTTAGCAGGACCCTCAGCAACTTAGTGAGTCTCTCTCAGAACTAAAAAAAAAAAAAAAAAAAGAGGGAGCAGGGGTCAGTGGTAAAGTCACCCTGGGTTAAATCCTCAGTAACAAAAAAAAAAAAAAAAAAAAAAAAGAGTTGTCAACAAAGCTTCCAAAGAATGCCCTCTCCCTTCTCTCTAGCAAGTCATGTCCATCCACTCCTTCAAGATTCCATTTGAGAGTCCCCTTCTGAGTCTTTCTGGATACAAGGTATCATTTAATCCATTTAGCTCTCTCTTTGTACTTGACAAAGAATTTTAGAAATTAAATCCTAAATGTAGATCTTTTCTGCACCTATCAGACCCTTACTCTTTTTTTAAGGTCAAGTTAAATTTTAATCACTTCCTATGTCCATTATTCCTAAATGAATTATACTTGTCTTATATTTCTCAAACATAGCACACAAAATATTAACATGTCTAGATATTATTTTATTGACTATCCTATCCAATCTCACCCTTTTTCACCTCACTGAGTCCCAGAAGTTCTCCTTTACCACATAAAACAGCAAGTGGACAGCTTGTCTCCAGGGATGTGTAAAGAAGGGAAAGGAAAAGCTAAAGGACAAATGCTCTTTCCTGATGACACCACAGAACGGGCCACTGTTCTCAACATGATAATGAAAAGGTATCAAGGAAGAGAAAGCAGCACGGATCCCTACAGGGAAGGATGGGAAAATCTGCTCATCCCATGGGAGCATCCTCTCCTCAACACTGTCTCCAAGCCTCTTTCAGAGGCCTAGAAGAGGGCCCAGTAGGGAGGACTCCTGCCCACTGCCCGGAGCAGAGGAGGGTCAGGCAGAGCCTGCTCCCACTGCACGGGCTCCAGGCTGAGCACCAGTGCTCCTGATGCTCCAAGTTCATTCCCATAAAAATGCTACCAAAAATAGCATCTGAGTTCTGTAACACACATAATTAAGTAAAGGTAACGAGGCTAACAACCATCATTTGTCCAACAGAAGTCAAAGAGCATTTTCTTGGTGTGTGAAAACAAACTTAAAAATTAACTTTTTCTAATATTTTGAAATCTGGAGACCATCTATACATAAAATTCTAAACTTCTGGATAAAACACCACTATTCGGAGTCAACATGACTAACAGAAAAACTACAGATTTGTGGGAGGGCTTTCCTTCCTTCAACAAGGGCTAAATATTTTTAGATACTGCCACATTATTAAACAGAAAAGAAAAATTAGCCAGTAGTTGACTTCTCTCTGTTGAAAACATAGTAAGGGTTGTGACATTCGTGTCAGACTAAAACATGATTTGGTCTTTAGAAGAAAAATATATTTATTAAGTACTATTTCTGACATTCCCTGAGACAAATCTCAAAATGTTAATAGAACTGCTATTTAAAGTTCAAAGAGCTCTCCAAAGCTGCCAAGGAATTAATAGCTTAAACCACCAAATAAGAGCCACAGTTCAATTCCTAGTCTCAGTCAATTATAACCCAGAGCTGGTGCAGCAACATCTCTCAACACCTCAAAGACACACCACACAACTGCAAACCATATAACGAATCAAGAGCGGTACCATCTAAGGATGAAGTTCAAGTTTTTCTTCTCAGACATGGCTTATTTATAAGGAAAAACACAAGAGGTTCTCCAACTTAATCCTCTGCTACCTCAAAAAAGGTGCAAAAATACGAAACGTACAATGACCATACAACCGCTGTACTTAAAACAAGGTACTTCATTCCAGCGCCTGGTTAACTAACTGCACAGGGCTTTTCTGTAGCTTCTCTTGAGGTCTTTTCTTATGAAACATCACTATCTAGCCATCCAAACTGCTTTCCTCAGGATGATTTTTCCATACCTCCTGCCCTCCATATTTCCACTATGTTCACAGGAAAAACTGAGGCACAGAATCATTACCAGAACCAACCTGACGTCGCTTGTTACTAGTAAAAATTTCAAATACAACACAAGTTTCCCTATTACCAGTTCGCTGCCCATCTTAAAGGACTCATGAAAAGCAATCTTACAAGTGAAAGTTGAATGGAAGTCCTCCTGCACAAAGGATGAAAGGGAAGGAGTTCTGGATCAAGAACTGGACAAAACTCCCAACTGATCCCAAAATCTATAGTTTGCCTACCATAGAAAATCTAATGCTAACTTAATTCCTGTTCCTTTGAGGTATGATAAGAACACACATCTCATGATCAACTGGCATTCTCCCTAATGCAGATTTTCAAGAACACATCTAAAATATTGCCAAGCCTAAATAATAACGCATTCAGAATGCAGAGCTAAACATCAAATAAGTAAAAATAAAAATAGCATACTTATGATCAGAACCCAAATGGGCACTGAGAACTCCCTTAGGGAACTGAGAAGACAATAGTCATTCGTTTAGCAAATAGTTAATGAGAACCTAACTACTGAAAAGGGCCACTGCCCAGTGGAAGATCATCTACTTGTCAGAGGTACACAAAAGGAGCATGAGTGACTAGCTCTACCTGTGGGAGTCAGGGAAAGCTTCACCGAGGAGGTGACATCTGAACTATTTTTAAAAATGAGTAGGACTGTGCCAGACATGCATGCACGCACAAAACTAGAAACTGCTTCCAAATTTTCTAGAGTTAGATGTGTATGTTTTTCCCTTCTTTCTCTTCAGGATGCTAAAATTCAATTATGAGAGACTGGTCAACACTCTATCGTACCTATTTGAGCACCTAGTGTTAGCTCTTAAACTCAGATGTACTTAAGCATCTTCCTTATTTAATGAAATAATCTGGAAATATGAAGCTTCATGTATCCTTCTTAAAAATACTTCCTTACTTATAAATTTATCAATAGTCTCTGGAGGAGGGAAAAAGATCACAGTAATTTTCATAAAGTTCAGTAACCTTTTAGATTATCAACTTTTTAAATTTCCACTCAACATTATAAAAATGGTGTCCACAATTTTATTTTATCTGAAACAAATACTTTCCTTAAATTTAATTTTAATATCAAATAAATGCCAAATATACCCAATTAATGCAGTGGCTTAATACAAGTTAAGAATTGTTACAAAAAAAAAAGAATCTAATGAAGATTTAAAAAGAAAATTCACCTGCAAGATTCTTTTTCCCCTTCCAGTTGTTAAGTTAGAGCTTCAATTTAAACTACATGACATAAAGATAAATGAAATTTTAATATCCACCTATGAGGTTCCTTTAACAGTCGTGGAATTTTACTATACTGAAAAAAGTACAAAATGTAGAACGCTGTCACCAGCACTGTGCTATTTCACATAGCAGAAATACTGTGAAATAGTTGATTTTTTTTCCTTTTGTGGTACTGGGAATTAAACCCAGGAGCACTTTCCCACTGAGCTACATCTCCAGACCTTTAAATTCTTTATTTTGACAGGGTCTCCACTAGCCTGAAACCTTAGTCCAGGCTGACCTAGAGCTTGTCATCCTCCCTCCTCAGTCTCCAGTCACTTGCAATATAGGCAGGCACCACAGCACCTGGCACAGATATGCCAATGAAATAACATTTTTCCCTTGGACACAATGGATTCTTCTAATTTTCATCTAGAAAGAATAGTCATTTTTTTTCAGACTAGATCCAGATATTTTATTGGCTTAAAAAAGGAAAATTCTAATCCTACAAACATAATTAAAACTTGCAAAAATAAACAAAAGTAAAATAAGATTTCCTAAAAGCAGACTATTACAGGAAATTTATGAGGATAAAATCTATTCTAAATGATAGCCTTAAAAGGAAAATAACAATGTAGTAGAGTACGGAACTGTCACTGAAATAAACATCAATCACAACATTTTAACAGAATTTAAAACTATTTTTATATCAACTAAAACAAGGATAGAAAACTATGCTGATGTACATAGTGAGTACACTAAACAAAAATTGGGCAAGCATGCATATTCCATTCATGCAAATGAGTGTGAATTTACTATTCCTCATTTATGTTAATATTTACCAAGATTAATAGAATATCATTTCCCCTATGTAATGAAGTGAATCCCCCCAATGGAACAAAGCTAACACCTTCAAATCTTTCAAATAAACAATGAAAGTTTATACTATAAAAGGAAATTATCTGAACAGAATCAGAAAGAAGTTTAAACAACTCAAGAGGGGGGAAAAGTCCTAAATTCCAAGACCACATTACAAATATTGATTCATTAATTCCAGAACTCTAAGCAAATCCTATAAAACAATGTATATGTATGTTTATTTGTAGGTTTTTTAACTATACAACACAGGCACATTTTTAGGCTATCTAATTACCTCACTTTGCAATGCATTAAATGTAATTTCTTAAAATAGAAATATTTGTAAAATGACAAAATAGATAATCTGGTAAACCACACTACACAGTTTTATAACACACAGTTTGTAAAACAGATTTGCACAAAATACATCCTAATGGCACTAACAGCAATACTGCAGAAATCTTTTCCTCCTGTTTCTAATAAATAGCTGCAGTGCACAGATCACTAATAATACCTAACATCCAGCTATATTACTATTTTCATAAGCTTTGTCTAATTTCTCTCACCAGATAGCTCCTGTGAAATAAATGTTATCATCCTCTTTCAAAAAAAATGAAATTGGTACCTCTACAGTTAAAGAAAGGCAATGCTATTATTATCATTATTATTATCTAAAATAAATATTTCAAAAAATATCTTTGAATCAAACTGATAGCTGAATGAACTATTCTTAAAAAAAAATTCAGATAAACAATCTCAATACTATATACACTGAGTTAAAGAGTTTCATCCCAATTTTATCTTCTTTATTAATCTCAGGATAGCAGAGATCTCTGAAAGTATTTGATGAATATAATTAACTCACAATTAACTAAGCTAAATTAGCCAGTGAACAAAAACGATCAATTTTTTTCCTAACTAATTAATATAATTCACTACTATAACAATGTTATTTGAAGGAATGCCTTAACAGATTTTTTTTCCAAATAAATATCTGATATATTCATGAAAAAATGACCAGAGCATTCCAAAGGAAGTGATAAGCCACATAAGCATCAGGCATAAACTCAATAAACACTATGGTCCTAAATGCACTCCAACGCCCATGATTCTCACAGAGAAAAATAGGCCCAACCTAACTTCTTCCCAAGGAGCACGTTAAGCAATAGCACAGCAAAATATTTGTAGCATACAGGTCCTAGGTACATTATTTTCTCTTTAAAATTATGAACTCATCACACGTACAAATGGCTCTTTAAAATGGTCCAGTAAACTGCTACACTCTGCCTTAAATTGCTGTCTATTATGTACTTAAAAATATTTACTAGCAATTGAAGGTTAATATGGCAACTATTACCGGGAAGCAATTATTGCTATTAAAAATATATAAATACTGTAACACCATGTGCTAACAACAAATGCCGAACAGAAAACACACATTAGCAAATTACAAATATTTTCACTAAAGAAAATGAATGATCCTGAAAAAAGATGCTTTATGTATAAATACTAAAATGGCAAACTGGGGTGAAAAAATACTGTGTATAGTATTTTGGCACTTTAGAAGATCAGAGAAATCATTCACTTCTCTTTATTTTCATTGGACAGTCCTCCCCACTAAGTTCGCGCTCAAGAGTACAGATTTCAAAGTTTCTACACTTACGCCTATCTTCCTTTTCTGGAAAAAAAAAAAAAAAAAATCTCTTAAGACAAAGAGAAATTAGATCATCAGATTATCTTAAAAGCTTCAAATATAAAATGAATGTCCCTCAGTGGAAATGACGTACTAATTTGTGTGTGTGTGTGTGTGTGTGTGTGTGTGTGTGTGTGTGTATTTTAATTCTGCAAGAACATGGGATCATCAGTCAATTATTCGTAGTAAGGAAGACTCTAAGCAAATAAACAATGTGAATGTGAAGCAAACATCTAAGAACCAGAGATCACTCTCCCTCAAGTCCAAGAGTGCATACTTAATCTAGCTAAAGGGCACAAAATCACTTTCTCTATGCTATCTCAATAGAGAAACAAAATAAAGATATACTTAACATCTGGAAATTATGTCTTCCCATAAGGGTGAGTTCACATACCATAGGGTGCACTGTTACGCTTTCCAAAAGGTAGATTTAACACACTTAAACTGAATTATAACTGAGTGAATAAGTAACAGGAGTCACCCAGAATGTAATGAACAGCATGAGAAAACAGTTTTAAGTCACAGAGGCACAGCCAGGCATGTATTTAATGCAGTACCTACACAACTCACAGCAGTAAAAATGAGGAACACCTACAATGACCTATATCCTCCGTACCTATGGCATTTTTCACAACTTAGGAAAGGGGAATGGAGGTTGAAAAGAACTCGGGAAAGTTGATGCCATGCAGCAGAAAATAAAGTAAAAGACTAGCAAAAATCTTTTAAGACACCTGATTGTACAATCAACTTTTGCTAAGCCATAATGACCACCTTCAGGTAACGAAGTGGGTGGATCATTACTGCCATACAGAACTTTAATCTCTAGCTTATATTTCAATCTATACTAATATGAACTTCTAGGTAAATTCTCTAGAAACAATACTTTTCCCAAAAACTGAACAAACTGCAGTTCAAATACACACACACACACACACTGTTCGTAAATAGTTCTTATATAACAAGTGATTACTATAGCTCCCTTGGAGTTGACTATTCTGTACAATGTATTTTTAATAGTCTAGGATGTACCTGCACATAATAGTCAGGAAAAATTCTCAGTTTGGAATCAGAAAAATTCAAAATATTCAGAAGTTTAACTGATTCAAAAATAAATTTTAAATAGCACCAACCCACCTTCCACACAAGGGAACATAAACATTATACAGTCCTTTAAAAAAAAAAAAAAAAAAAAAAAAAAAACTAAGCATTTCTATGGTTCTGCACATTAAAGGTGCTATCTAAAAAGTAATTGTATTTTTAAAGTATATTCAAAAATCAATTTCTTGATTTAAAGAGGTTTAGGGGAAAAATATTCAAAACACAAACCTTTGTTTACTGTCAAAATCTAACAGAATCCTCTTCTACAAATGTTTCTCCAAAGGAATCTCGAGTATCTTTTCTCTATAACATTATCATCCTTACTTAAGCTTAAAAAAAAATAAATAATTCTAAAGATTGGTTATTCATATACTTTGTCTACAAAATTTACTGTATATAAATTAGCCACATATACACAAGCCATTACTAGTCAGCATGATATATGGCAATTTGGGAGTCTCTCCTCACTATTACAAGTCTACTTGATTATTTTAATTACCTGTAAAAGTGTCAATGTGGTCACCAGCCACCAAACAAAAACCATTTTAAATACCCCTTAATCAATACATTTGCTGATCTGTGAAAGTCCCTGAACCTGATACTAAAAGACTGACTGAGGGAGAAAAAAGAGTTTTATGTCCACATATCAAAAAAAAAAAAAAAAAAAAAACAAGGGAAAATTATTACAAAACCATTAAGAATCACAACTGATAATCAAATTTTGATTAAATATTTAAATAAAAATGTTTGATTAAAAAATTAGCCTGATATTACTCCAGTGGAAGCAATGACACTGTCATTTAGTGTTTGCAGGTAAAAATCATGGGTCGGTTTTTTTCTTTTTATCTGCATAAAAACTGTAGTACATTTAATAAAATTACACTTCCACTTGAAAAGTTGGCAAGAATTTATTTCTCCACTAGTCTCAAAGAAAAAAAAAAAAGCATCTATGCCACCCATAATTAAATGTAACTAATTACAATTTGAACACTAAATTATTTATCCAGTGTAAACAAGGATTACGAGGAAATAATGCTTCTATCTACAGCAGGGGTTACAGAAAATAATTTCCAAAATGCTTGGCATCCAAAGGGCAGCACCCTCCCCCCCAAAAAATAGGGTACACAACTTAAAATAAGTAGAGTTTTTTTAAGGCTAAATCAAATAAACCATTCAGCCAATTTTCCAATTATATTCTACGCTTGAAACATAATTGCTTTACATCTGTTTACAAATCTTTGCTCAATATTTAAACAAATTCGTACTCTCCCAGGCACATAGCTATACATACAGTAACTCATGCACAAAGCACATATTTAAAGACCACGCACTGCAATTATTAGTCTAAACGCCAGGTTTAACAACGTGAATGTTTTCAGAGCTAGGTAATACGACCCAATAAAAAGCAAAGATGGCATTTACCACCAAATGTCACTGCCACCGCCAGGGAAGAGTTGCTGGAGCCCTATACATTTTTAATTTCGATGAATCTAGACGCCGTCGTCGGGTGCCAGGCTTCCAGGAGAACAATTGACACCCTAACTGCTTCAAGATTAAGGCAGGCGATGCAAATCCGAAGGAAAAGTTGTCAATTATCAGAGAGAAGAGAGCACGAGAGGCGAAGGCAGATAAAAGCGATGTTATCAAACCGCCCAGCTTGTTGCTTTTTTGTGCGGGTGTGGATTTGTAAGGGCAGAGAAAACAGTTTTTAAAAGACACAGGAGGAGAGAGAAGAAAAAGCCTTCTCCACCTTCCGTCGGCTCGGTGCAATGGCTTTACGGCTCTCCGGCGTAGTAAGACCCGAAAGGCAGGCGGCGGTCCGTGTTTACAATCGCGGGAGCTCGGGGCGCAGGAGTCCTTTACTGACACAATCGCATTCAATCAACTGTTTTCGAGCGAAATTGCAGGTGTCATTATGGAATTAAAAAAAAAAAAAAATTCAAAAGGCGGGCGGGCGGGCGAGCGGGCGGCCGGCCGATCCGACAAGGGGGGACAAGGCTGCTGCTCGCAGGCGCGGGCAGCACAAGGCAAAGGCTTCCACATTTAGGGGAGAAAAGGGGGGAAATGGGAGGAGAGGGGGGGTGTGATCGCAACCGAGGGTGGGCGTTCGAAGTGCGACCCAGCATCCGCAGCTCTGAGACTTCCACATGCAAATTCCACGCCGAGCGCCGCGCTCACAAATGATTTTTAAAGAGCCAAATAAACACTGGATGGGATCCAAGGCGAGGGAGAGACGATCCAAAAGGGGGAGAACGGCGAGCGGCGAACGGCGGGGAGAGGCGAGGGAGGGGCGAAGTCCCGGCGGCGGGAGGAGAAAGTTGGTCGGCGGCGGAGGTCGGGCCCCCCCGGGCAGCCCCCTCCCCGCAGCCCGGCTACTCACCAGCGAGAAGAGGTTGGAGTGACAATCCTCCAGGCTCGCCCCGTTCGCCACCCAGTTCGCTGCCGCAGTCATGATCCTCCGCGAGCCCGGCCGCCAGAGCGGGGCATGTCGGAGCGAGGCGTCCGAGGCGAGGCCGGGCCGGGCGGCGGCGCCTCGCCGAGGAGCGCGGGGCGGCCGGGCCGCCGCCGCCGCCGGGGAAGGGCGGGAGGGCCGGCGGGCGGGCGGGAGGCGCCGCGGCGACGCCGCGCCGGGGGCGGCGGGCCCGGGCCGGCGGGGGGGTCCGAGGCGGCCGCGCGGCTCCTTCCTGCTCGGGCGGCGGCGGCGGCGGCTGCGGCTCCGGCGGCGGCGGGGGGCGCTGTCCGCGCGGCCCGGCGCCCTCCCCGCCTCTCAGGGCCGCCGCTGCCTCCGGGGCCGGCGCTGCGGGCCGGCCGCCGCCTCCGCCTTCCCTGTTCCTCAGCCGCCGCCGCTGCCGCCGCCTTGTTTATCTCCAGCCACCGACTCCCCCTCGGCCCCCGCCGGCGCGTGAGGGGAGGCGAGCCCCGGAGCCGCCGCCGCCGCCTCGGAGCCGCCGCCGCCGCGGAGCGCGAACTCGCGAAGGGGGGGGTGCGGACGAAGCCAGCGGGCGACCCCGGCAGCCGAGCGACGTCCCCTCCTTCCTCTTCCTCCCCCACCCCCCCCTCCTCCCCAGTCAGCCTCGCTTCTCCTCCCTCCCCGGGCTCGCTCGCTCTGACAGCAATGGCGGCCGCCGACCGCGGCTCGGCCCGCCATTGGCTGGGGCTGCGTCACGTGACGGGCGCCGGCCGCGCGGGGGGGCGGGGAGGGCGGGGGAGGGGCCGGGAGCGGCGGCCGCGGCGGCAGCTCGCGGGAGGCGCTGCTGAGCCGAGCGCGGCGGATCCTCCAGCCGGGAAGAGGGAGGGAGACGGCGAGGGAGAGAAAGAAGTGCGGGCGGCCGGGCTCCCCGCGGGCGGGGGACTGCCGGCCCGGGGCTGCTGCGGGGGCCCTGCCCGGGCGCCCGGGCCCTCGCGGGGCGCGGATCCCTGCGGGGCCGGGGGCCGCAAGCCCTGGGCACGCCCGCTGCGACCGCAGGGCCCTCGCTGGAGCCGGCCGGCGTGGCGGGGGCTCGCTCTGGGCCAGGCGGCAGGTCTGCGAGCTTTGGGGAGTGTCTTGTCGAAACCTCACGCCGCCGTCCGCCTTTTACCAACGAGAAAACTGAAACACAAAGAGATTAAGTCACTTGCCCGAGGTGGCGGGATTCGAACCCATGAACGCATAGACGCACAGCGAAGCCCAGCACAATTTTACATGCCTCCCCCACGGAGCTCTTACTGGGAGCTGTGCATTTGATACTGAAGTGCTGTTTGAGCCCTTCACTCTTAGTGTGTGCATCCATTCTCTGCATCGCATATAAATGCTTCCTGAGACCTTGCTATATGCCAGAATCTACTGTAACTGCCAGGTACTGTGCTCAGGCTTACTTGAGAGCAGACCCTCCCTCTCGGCTCCATTCATTCAATAACCAACATTTCTTGAAAGTGTATGACCTGGGAGTCCGGAGGAGTGCTGGTATGAGATGGATGGCTCTCCCCCAACCCTCAAGATGGGGAGGGGAAAACTAGCACTTAAAGAGAGGAAGAGGCGAAATCAAGGGAGATGGGAATGTAATAAAAGAAGAGAAATCTTAGGCATGTGCATTGAGCTTTGGAACCAACTCAGACACTGCTAAAGCAAAACACAAGTATGTGTTACCATGGCTAACACTACGTTATAACCCACTGACACTATGTTAGAAGGAATATGCCTACATTAGTTAAGATAATCCTCAAAACAACCACCTCAGTACTGTTATTATCCTTAGACTGTCCTAAGGGCAAGCTCAGAGGTGTACAATGACACCCCCAACCTCTCACAGTTATAGCGTGGAGCTAGCCCAGGTATGTGGGACTCCGAATTCAGAAGGCTTCAGGAAAGATGCCACTAGCTGGTTTTGCCGTGGCTGGCTGTGTTAATCTGACCGACATAGTTTAACTTTCCAAGCCTCATTTCCTAATCTGTCAAAAAGGAACCCTAATTGCTGACCTGCTGACCTCGGGCCAATGTCATGAATTTTTATTAAGATACTATTGATGAAAGTGTTTAGGGGAAAAAAAGACTGAAACACTTCATCAACATGTGCTGTTACTTGGGCTTGAGCAATTAAATGGTGTGATGGTCCATCATATCCATATATCATTTATTTACATCCCAGGGGGACTTCATCGTACACAGTGACCATGTTGTCATTCTTCAGCAAGTTGGAATTTAAAAAAAAAAATTTTTTTAAAGGCCTCCCAGAGAAAAAGGAACAAAGGACTTGGACAGTGTATAAAATAGGCAAACCTGGCTTTGAAAAGATTTGGCTCAACCTCACTTGTTCGTGTCCCATGTTGGAATCCTAATCATCCATCACTGGACACAATGGTGCACACCTGTAATCCCAACAACTCAGGAGGCTGAGGCAGAGGATGGAAGGTTGAGGCCAGTCTGGACAACTCAGGGAGACCTTCTCTCAAAATAAAAAATGGAGGGTTCAAGAGGCAGCTCAGTGGGTTCAATCCCCAGTAAGGAAGAAAAGGAAGAAAGGAAGGGAAGAAAGAAATCACCACTGTGATGGTATTTGGAGATGCTGATTTGGGGAGGTAATTAGCATAAGGGTGGGGCTCTTACCTGGGACTAGTGCCCTTATAAGAAAGGACATAAGAAAGCTTGCTTGTCCTCTTGCTGCCACATGAAAGAGGGCCTCACCAGAAACCAAATGGGTCAGCACCTTGATCTTGGACTTCCAGCCCTTAGAAGTGTGTAAAATAAATTTCTGTCATTTCAGCCACCCGTTCTGTGGGGATTTGTTGGCACAGCCAGAGGGGACTAAGATATTCGTCTTAAGAAAAACACATATTAAAGCCACAATAAGTATTGACAATATTTTAAAATTTCAGACAAATGTGACGCATGCCTTTAATCTCAGTGACTCTGGAGGCCGAGGCAGAAGGATCGCAAGTTTGGAGTCAGACTTGCCAACTTAGCCAGACCCTGTCTCTAAATTAAAAATTAAGGGGCTGGGGATACAGCTCAGTTGGTAGAGTGCTTGCCTTGCAAGCACAAGGCCCTGGGTTCAATCCCCAGCACCAAAAAATAATAATAATAATAATAATAATTAAAAGGGCTGAGGATGTAGCTCAGTGGTAAAGAGGCCCTGGCTTCAATCCCCAGAAACTACAAAAAAAAAAAAAAAAAAAAAAATTTAAGTTTAGAAAAATGTGAAGGGAAATAGGACCTGCGTATACTGTCAATAGGAATATAAATTATAAATCAGACTATAGCTTTGGATATCCATTTGAAAAGTGTCAACATTACAACGCACCTACCCTTTGACCCAGTAATCCTACCTGGAGCAGTTTACCCTACTGAGATCCTTACACAGACGTATAAAGACGTGTAGTGTAAAGATATGGACTACAGTATCGTTTGTAGGGCAAAAACTGGAAACAACCTACATGTGCATCAGTTGGGGAGTAGCTAACAAAATAATTTAATCCCACGCAACCATTAAAAATAATGAGTTAGTACTACCTACACTGATACAGAATAACTTCAAATATGGATTATTAATTGAGCTATCCCTGGAAGGTTAACAAGAACTGCTGGTAACACTACCTGCCTCTAGGGAGCGGAGCTGGAGGACTGGGAATCGGGGTGGAAAGAGGAATTATTTCCCACTATACTGTTTGCATTTTCTTTTTCCTTTTCGTTTTATACCAAATACACATATTACCTATTTGATGCAATAAGTGATAAAAACAACAAAAATCAATCAATAAAATTGAGAACACAGTCATCAAGTGGCACCATGAAAAGTAAATTTAGAAGCAAACAAAACAAAACCTAAATAAATGAGTGAATAAATGCCCTCCTCCAAGGAAATTTCCTCGTCAAAGCCAAGGTCCCAGAGTGGAAGAGAAGAGACTGGCAGTACTGCAGGTGATTGCCCTGGCAACAAGAGTACAGAGTGAGAACCCAGGGGACCCGGGTTCCAGTCTCAGACTCACCATTGAGCAACGAGTTGTCTTAGGTCACTCAACCTCTGGGGCCTCACTTTCCTCAGGTGTGAAAGTGGCCACCCAGATGATCCTTCAGGACAGTTCTAGCAAGAACCTCCTTTGACTCTCTGCACCGTTGAGATTACTGATAAAGATCCACAGAGTTCTTACTCAATAGAGAGACCAACAGGAGTCGATGGAAAACCTCAGGAGATAAGATTAACACCAAACACGAGCCATAACCGACTGACAGGAAGTAGCAAGGAACCAGGCAGAGGACTTCTGAGTCCCGTGGGAGGTGCCTGCTCTGCATCCGCATGACTTAGTTTCCCCATTTAGGAGAACGTCTGCTGCCTAGGCAGGAATCCAAGGCTCCATTCTGCGCAGGTCTCGGGCCTTATTCTGATGGTGACAGGTTAATTCCCTTTCACAGTTACCAAATGTAATGGCAGAGAGAAAATGGAAGCAAAAATATCACCACGGGAAACTGCCACAGCGGCAGGGTGGGAACATTCTGTTTGGAGTTAAGATTACTGCTTCTGAGTAAGACACACCTGGGCTCCGATCTCCACACTGTCGTACCCTCGCTGTGCACTCTGGAGCGGGTCATTTAACCCACATGACCTGCATTTCTGCCTGTACATTGACCTCCTAGAGTGTAACTCCAGCAAAGTTCTCAGGTACTGATCAGTAAATTACAAAATAATCACAAGTCACTTGTCCAACCTCATACCAGGGAAAGTGTCCCCCGGTTACGTCATTTGGAGGTATCTTCCCTTTAGCACATCTTTATTAGATTTATTCTACGGCAATCAACTCATAGAGAACAGCATAGAGAATACCCCCGAAAGGGAATGATAATCTCTTCATCCCCCGGAGATAACCAAAATCAACACTCTGTATGGATGGATCCGGCTCCTTCCTCTGTACTCAGACGGGCCAACCCAACTTGACACATTTCTAAAGATTTTCTTTTTTCCCTTTTTATGAAAATGGGCTCGCTTCACATATATTACTTTACATTCCACTTCTTTCCCTTAACCATTTATCACAAGTATACCTCCAGGCCTATATATCTGCATGTAACTCATTGTTTTATTAGTTGCGTAATATTTCATGGAACACCTGTGCCGTAATTTATCCAGTTATTCCCTATTCCTACACATTCAGGTGGTTTCCAGTTTTCTCCTCTAAATAAGGGTGCCGTAAATATCTTTATCCATATATCCTTATGCACTGACACTTTTATTTCTGTACAATAAAGTCCCCAAAATAGGATTGCTTTTTTACTGTTAATAAATGTGTATTTTTATTGTTAATAAATATAGCCAGGGGCTGGGGGTGTGGCTCAGCAGGAGAGCGCCTGCCTATTATGTGCAAGGTCCTAGGTTTCATCCCTAGCACTGGCAAAAAAAGGGAGAAGAAAAAAGAAACAGCTGGAAGACTTTCCCCAAAGGTTGTAGCAATTCACACCCCCAGAGCAATATGGAGGGGAGTGTCTCTTCCTCGTCCGCCTGCCAGTATTTGGATGTTGCCAATCTCTTTTAATTTTTGCCAGCCTGATGGGTGAGACGTGGTATCATTGCTGTCTGGAGGTGCTTTCTGGGTCTCCAGGGGGCTTGCTCTTCTCTTTGCTGTCTTGACAGTGGCTTGCCATTCCAGGCAGTAGCTTAGAACAAAAGAGGAGCCAATGCAGTTCCAAGGGGACCAGTAAGGAGCCTCGCACAATGACGTCCTCTGGTCCTCAGCCACTGTCATCTGGCACTGAGGAGGTAATTCATCCCAGAATTCCTTCCTTCCATAATTCAGTTTTTAAGTTGATATTTCAAGTTCCCTCTGAGAGAATGGTCTTATACCAATCAAGCTACCCTGCCTTGGGCAATAACAGCTTTGCTCGTAACCACTAAGGATTTCCTAATTGTTCCAACCTCTCCCCTAAGCCGGGAGAGAGGATGCGGTAAAAACAACAGTAGCGTCGCTGGCTTGGTGCACAGGCCCTGTGTAGGTGAGGTCCGGGTACCGGGAAGTAACCTTAGAATTGGACAAGTTCTGGTTCAAATCCCAGCTCTGCCACCTACCTACTCACTTGACCACCTTGGGCTTTGATTCAACCTCTGTGCCTCCGTTTCCTTATCCCTGTAGAGCGGACATACTCTAGAGCCTTCTAGAGCTACTGTGAGCATTCAGTGAGTCACTGCGCACAAAGCACTCGACACCTGCCTGACACATAGTAGGTGCTCAGTAAATGACAGTTATTATTATTATTATAATTATTGTCACTATTAAGACTCGGGTCTCCTTTTTATAAAATGTAAGAGGAGACAGAACCCCAAGAAACCCCACCAAAGAAATAATTTAAGCCATGATTTGAGTTGTTGAAAGTTCCACTGAGCTTAAATTAACTGAATTCAGTGGCGTACAACTTTTGTACACACGAGGGACACTTTTGCTTCAGTGAACCCTGATTTGACTTGGTTTGATTTGATTTTTGTGCCGGAGAATTGAACCCAGAACCTTGTGCATATTGAGCTATGCCCCCAGCTCCCAGCCAAGGCCGATTTTAGTAGGCCACAGTCGATCACTTTCCAGAAACCCACGATAGGGAATAAAGAAGGGTGTGGACAGCATCCTCTGATGTTTTTCTTTGACTGCACTGCTGCTTGACCAAAGAAAGGTGACTAGATGTATGATTTTTTTCGGCTTCCACGGAGTTTCCTATTTATATTACAGGTTATGGCCACAGAGGATGGCAAAATGTGTCATTTGAAACTGAATTCCATTTCCTCTGGACAGACACACACCAGAAACCTAACTGGCCAATGGTCAATGGAGCTAGGGTAAACAAAATCATTTAATATATTTTTTTCAATTTATATTTTATTTTTTTTTAGAGACTTAGGACCTTACTAAGTTGCTGAGGCTGGTTTTGAACTCACAATCCTCCTGCCTCAGTCTCCTGAGCTGCTGGGATGACAGGTGTGCTCAAAAGCATCATTTTTAAAAGAAGAGAATGGGGGAGGGGGGGGTGGCGGGTAACTCAGTGGTAAGACGCTTGCTCTTAATAGTAATAACAAAGTAAATAAAATATGAGGATAGCGTACACAGAAGAGTCTAGAACTTTTCCTCCAGCGGTGTGCCAGTGCAAATTCAAGGCTCAGGACAAGAAGGGCCTCCCCAGGTGACCCAGAGCCAGGCTGCTCCCTAGAAGGGGAGATGCTGGCTTTGTGACCCATCTGCCAGCAGTCTTTGCCTTTTCTGTTTTCTGTGCTCTGGGGTCAGGCCAAACAAAAACATCCCAGCTGGAAGGGTTTCGTAAGGAAGACAAATGTCTTTTCACCAGTGGCCTAAATCAAGGATTTCAGTCCAGGTCTGAATAGGTGAGAAGTTAAGGGATCTTAGTCCCCACCTGGGGGATCTTGCCCTTGGAGAGCTGACATCCAGTCCCTGCATGTTGGACACATGCCTACCTCCTCCCGGGACCATATCTGGTCCCTCCAAACTATCTGGCACTTGAAGTGCCCAGGCCTGAGAAAACATGTCCCGGTCTCCAGCACAGGTGTGCTGTCTCTACTGCTTTCTGTAACCCATCATTTTATTTGAAAGCCAAAAGAAATGGCTCCAAAGCAATTTGGAGACAATAAAAAATGCCACATGTAAAATTTAAGTCACTTTTATCTTCACTTGGCCCTGGTGACAGATTCTTGGGGTTTACTCTCTCACCTGGGTTATGTAAGTTCTCAGGGCGAAGCGAGAGGCTCATCCCTCCCACCTGGGTCTCAGTTTTCCCTTTCTAAAATGGGCTGCCGATCTCTTATGATGTTGGCGCTCACTAATGAATTGGTTTTGCAAATCGGGTGCGCAATTTCTCAATTTTCAAATAAGCTGGCTGCCATCGTCCACGGTGCCCGGGAATGGAATGTGTGAACTGAGTCACTGTGGGGGCTGCCGGTTCAGATCGCTTCCCCCAGGAAATAAATTACATTTCATTCTCTATATATTGTTTACTTTATAGTCTCTCGATCTTACTTTGCTGACTTCTTAGTAGATTTTTTGGTAGCTTGCCTCCCACTTAATCACAACAGCTTCTGTAAATGTTAGTCGGTTGTGTGAGAGGGATTTGCTACTAGCGTTTCACAATGGTTACTGAATATAGGTACCTTTCTTTATTCAAAAAAAAAAAAAAAAAAGCCCTCTGTAAATATTCCCCTCACTTAAAAAATAGCAGATTCTGAAAATGATTTTCCAATGAGCAGACATTGTTTGGTGTCAACCACGCAATAACTCAAAGCACGTTTAGCTTTGTTCCCTCTGTGGTTTTATGAGGAGGTCACTGGGAACATTCCTTGTGTAGACACTTTTCAAAATTCCAACCAAAGAGAGGCTTTCTTCTCCCATCTCCTAGCAGATCTAACCACGCATCTATACCCCTCCTTCCTATACTGCCCCTTTGCCTTTCAGATGTACCTATTGGGCTCATTTTAAGCCAAGCATCTAATCTTCACCACCATCTCATCAGGTGGATCCTCTCCCAGTCCCATTTTACAAAGGAGACAACTTCAGAGAGGTAAAGCGATTTGCTCAAGGTCACACAGCTTGGATGTGCAAGGCAGGATTTGAATTCCAGCCACTACTGTCTCAGTACTAAGATGAGGCTCTAAAGTTCCCCCCAAGCAGCAGATCGCCTTGTTCTGAGTTTCTCACCTTCTTCATTGGCTGGTGTGCCTCCCCCAATGTCCTATGATGGCCTGCCACTTACTAGCCACCTGACCTTGATGGTAGCTTTGCCTCTCAGAACCTCGGTCTTTTCATCCATAATGTGAGCAGAACTACCCTGACCACAACAGAGGAGTCAGTATTGAGCATGAGCTCCTTTTTTTTATTTTTTATTTTTTTGGTATGTGTGTGGTCCCGGGGACAGAATCCAAGGGTGCTCTACCACTGAGCCACACCTCCAGTCATTTTTTTTTTTAAATTTATTAATTATTTTAAAAAATTTGTGTGTGTGTGTGTGTGTTGGGGACTGAACTCAGAAGCACTTAACCACTGAGCCACCTCCCCAGCCCTATTTTGTACTTTATTTAGGGACAGGGTCTCACTGAGTTGCTTAGGGACCTCGCTGTTGCTGAGGCTGGCCTCAAACTTGCGATCCTCCTGCTCAGCCTCCTAAGCCACTGGGATTACAAGAGTGAGTCACCACGTCCAGCCCCCAATACATGTTTTATGTTTTATTTAGAGACAGAGTCCCACTGAGTTGCTTAGCGCCTCGCTAAGTTGCTAAGCCTGGCTTTGAACTCCTGACTCTGCCTCCCTGGTCGCCGGGGCTACAGGCAGGTGCCACTCTGCCCAGTAAGAGTGGGCATATTTATTGAGCTCTTCTCCTGTGCCAGGCACCAGGCCAGGCACTCTGTGTGACGGTCTTGTTGAATCCTCCCAAGACCCCTCTGAGAAGAAGCCATTATTATCCTGCTTTGTCCAGGGGTCAAGTGAAGGGTGAAATGAAATGTCCCCAGATGAGCCACCACCAGGCACCACCAAGCCCCTGTCCCTCTGTTGCGTGCATGCCTGCTGCAGGGCAGAGACCAGACCTAAACTGAACATGTCATTCCTCTGCTCTAAACTCCGCCATGGCTCCCAACTTACTCAGAGAAAATCCAAACACTTTGCCGTGGCCTGAGCCCACGGGTCTCGCTTCTGACCAGCCACTCCCTTGCCAACCTCCCAGAGGTCATTGCCACATATCCTTCTCCAGGCCTGGCCCTTGCTGGGCCCCTCTCCCTCAAGGAATCTGCGCTGCTTCTCCCTCATTTCCCTTGGGTCAAATGCCCCCACGTCAGGAAGGCCCTCTGGGGCTAGGGATGGGGGTGCGTACCTGTAATTCTAGTAACTCAGTGATAAAGCCTTCCAGGTCCAACCCCTAGTATCAAAAAAAAAGGAAGGAAAGAGACTAGTCACCTGACACCGTGTACATTTGGTTTCCTGTATCTTCAACCGTCCTCACCCATTAGAATGTGAGCCCCTAAAGGCAGGGCTTGGGGTGTTTTGCTTTTGTTTTCTCTGTGTGGTTCCTCCAATATCCCTAGTGCCTAGAACATTATCAGTGTTTAACGTATTTGTGGAAAAAAAGAATAAAAGAAAACTACTAAGTAGCAAGTCCTGACCAGGGATTGGCACAAAGCAAGTGTCAATAAATGTCAGCCACTAGCATCCGAGGTAAGAAGCACCCTGGACCACAGGCGGCTCTTCTGCCTGGTGGCAGATCAACAGCCCTGTCAGCTCCAAGCCTCACTCTACCCTGTTCAGGTCTCGCAGGACCTGGAGGGTCAGTTCCCACAGCGGCACCCCAGAGGGGCCTGGTGTGAGTAGGGCCATCCCAGGCCAGAGGGAGCTTCCCAGGTTGCTCTGCAGAGGAGCCTGAGACGTCGGCATCTTCAGCAGATGAGGGACCAGTGCCTTCCAGGGCCAGAATTCCGGTCAGACCCCAACCTGAGCATCTCGAACAAGCTCTGAGCTCCTCCACAGCAACCTGGTCAGCACTGGGGATTAAATTTTGAATAATAATCTGATTTTTTTCCCTCTAAATTGGAAAGGAACACATGCCCTATTAAATATTCAAACATCAAAGAAATGTGTAATTTAGAAAATGAAACATCCCTTTCCCCAACCTAGATATCTCCTGGTAGCCATCTGCCACCCTGGATATTCATCTAGATGTTTTTTTCTAAGTTTATTCTAGCATATGTCATTACTATTATTATTTACAAAAATGGTTACGTACTTTATAAATCTTTTGTATGCCATTGTTTTTCCTTATCGAGGTATAATTTACGCACAGTAAAATCTCCCATTTTTAATGTAAAGTTCTATAACTTTTGAAAAAAACATCTATAGTTAAATCAGAATTACCCCAATTGAGATTCAGAACAATTCCATCAACACTCCTTGACCCTCAAATTCCCTTCTTGTAATCAATTCCTTCTTCCATTCCTAACTCCTGTCAATGACTAATCTAGTCTCTGTTCCTATAATTTGCCTTTTCCATAATGTCATATTGATGGAATCAAAAGATGCATATCCATTTGAATCTAGTTTCTTTCACTTAGCATAATATATATATATATATATATTTTTTTTTTTTTTTTTTTTTTGCAGTGCTGGGGATCGAACCCAGGGCCTTGTGCTTGCAAGGCAAGCACTCTACCAACCGAGCTATCTCCCCAGCCCTAGCATGATGTTTTTGAAGTTCATTGACATTGTTGTCATGATTGTTGTTTCGATCCTTTTTACAGCTGTGTAGTATTCCATTGATAGACATACCACAGTTTGTTTATCCATTCACCAGTGGAAGAACATCTGGGTTCTTAACATTGTGGGGACAATTATAGGTAAACATTCACATACAGATTTTGGTGTGAATAAAAGTTGTCAATTCTCCTGGGTAAGTACCCAAGAGTGGAATTGTTAGATAAATATGATAAGTGTATATTTAAAAGAAACTGCCCAAAGTGGTTTTTCCATGTTCTTTGCTTTTTTTTTCCTTTATAACCTAAGAAATACATGATCACCCAATAATATGTGTTTGGGAAATACTTTCCCATGAGAAGATCAGCATGTATGGGAACCACCTCTTGTTCACCAGTGGATCCTCTGTGCCTGGCACATAGTGGGTGCTCAGGAAGTGTGTTGGATGAGTGAGTCCACCGAGCTCTTCCCAAGGACGGCATGGAGATCGTGGTATTAGCCTGCAAGTGACAGTGCAGAGTGTTCTGCAGGCTGGATGCGTTTCGCTTTACCACTCCCGTGTCGGTGCCCCCAAGTTGTTCACTACCACAGCCGTGGCTGCACCGAAGTGTTTGCATATTTATTGGCACACACGCATGAGTTTTTCATTAAAACAAATTCCCAGCAGTAGAACAACAGAGTCCAAAGATATGAAAAGCTGCAATTTTAATAGATTTTTGCAAAAGGTGATGCCGATTTATACTTCCACCAGGAGTGGAGGAGACTCTGGCTTCACAAGACACTCTGCTTCCCCACAGTTCTGCCTGCACTGAGTGTGGTCCACGGGGGGAATATTAGCTCTATGGGCTGTGGGTCTCTGGGTCCAGGAGATCAGCCCTTCCCTGATCTCTGGATTTCATCCCCGGGTGCAATCTCCAGAGACTGACCTAGGATCACCAACTTCTTGTTTTGCTTGATTTATTTTTCTTGTTTACCTAAGGATCAACAATCAAAACCAAATGAATCTCCTAGCTGCAAAACATGGTACCTCCTATCATCTTGTAAATAGAAGGATATTCCACTCCATTGACTAACTAGAAAAGCAAAGTCTGAGAATAAAATACATCTAATTATAATACATTTGGCCTTTTTTGTTTTTTTTCACCATGAACTGGGGGCAAGGATGGAGCGTGGGTCTTGTGGACAGGTTTTGGATGGGAGCCTGTTACTACCAGCAGGCCTGGGTAGGTGATCCTAGGAGGGCTCTAAATGAGAACAAAAGGTAGTTGGAAAAAATGCAACTGAACAGGGGGAAGAAATGAAAGTGTTACAATTAGCTAATTGGGCCCAGTTCTTCTGGATATAGCTTTATCCCCCCCACTGTGCATGAAACTCTTCTCCACATCAAAGACCCCTGCACGCCTGGAGAATTGGAACCGATGTTTATGGAGTGCTTTGAAGATGTAAAGTACTGTTTAAATGCTAAGTATTATTATTATTACTTTAAATTTTAAATACCTTTTTTTTTTTTGGTGGGAATTTTTAATGTGTTCGCAATCCACATTTAATGTGGAAGCAAGCTGGCTGCCGGTTGTCCTTGGATGAGGCAAGAAACCCAATGTACCTTTGGAACACGGAACCCAGCTCACCACCTTGTCCTGGTAAATTGTGTTTTCCAGGAAGATGAGCACTGTCAATCAGAGACTGTCAGTTTATGTAAGAACATGTCTCAGGATCTAATTGAAATACAGTATCTTTCCAGGCAGAGTTGATAGAGTTATCACATTACAGATTTTATTTGACTCTGCATCTCAATTCATTCCTTTGTATAGTTTCCAGATTTCTTCATAAAACAGAAATTAGACACAGTCTTGACATTAGAATTTCACGAAGAAGCAATCAAATCCAAATTACTTCGAAGAAGGAAAGGACTATAAAAGTGACTAAACAAAATGAAAGGAATAAACTTTCTGGAAGACCCTAGTTCATGAATTAATTTTGTTATTTGGTCCTTGGGACAAATCCAACTTAATTTAAGAGGTTGCCAGACATAGAACACAAGGAAAAACTTTTGCATCTGTGGCTTAGAGAGAAATATTGTAAAGTCAGAACGTTTTGTTTACTTTTCTTTCTATTTTTTCCTTCTTCTTCCTTTTTTCTCACAGAACTCAGACAAGTTAACTGGTCACTGTCCCCTGTCTTCTACTGACTCCGTTCCTCAGTGTCCTCTCCCTGTGTTCGCTGTGTGTTAATAGATGCCCTTTGCGAGCATTGGTGGGGAATTTTTTAAATGAAAAAATCATCAAAGCCTAAATGAATTGCCTGACATAAAACTCAAATCCAAAATGGAACAGAGTCATTAGGCCTTTTCAATTTCCTATGGTAACCCAAGACCAAACTGTGTTTTAAAAACTGTTCTAGTAATGAGACTCACAAGAGGTATCGAGTTACTAAATGGCTTTTAGCCTCTTGAAACCGAAGTAAAGGAAAATCTCATTAATTTGAACTGTGCTAATAATGGAATTTGTTATAATTCAGCCTGGCCTAAGCTACAGTTTACCTTTGGATTACCTGCGAAGTCAAGTTGACCAGAGTATCCATGTCAGGAGGTTGTGCAGGGCACGTTTCGTGTCTTTAAGAGAATAAATTGCCTGAATGCTTTTACGCCTCACTCCTACCTAAATAAATTCCTGTCAAATCCAGATGAGTTTTAAATGTGGATTAGAGCAGAAGGGAAATACTACTACTTGGAAACCCTTTCTTTGTCAAGTTCTCCTCTGTACTCAAAAGAAATAAAAGTTCGTTTTGTTGAAGAATTCTAAACAGTCCCTTTAAAGCAGGCAGACCTCTTAACCTACCCTTCATACCAATTGTTATGAATGAATGAGGTTTTACTGAAGCAGAAGCAAAGATTCTGTAATTACAACCGCTAACAAGGAAGGAACTCCAAATAATGTTTCCCCCCACTTGCATGTGGCAGGCATCTGTTATGCACTGATTTCTTTTCACCGTGCCTGGTGACTGGTAGGTTCTTGGTAGATGGTCATATTTGCTTTAGAAAGACAGTGACACCTCTTGGCCTCATTGGCATCAACGGGCAGGTTAAAGATGGTCAAAAGAAAGTGGGGGTATGTGTAAGTAAATGGACGACAGATGGATGAATGGGTAGATGAATGAATAGATAATAGAGATGGATGGATGGGGGAGTGGATGGATGGGTGGATGGACGGATGGATGGGTGGATGGATGGATGAGTGGATGGATGAATAGATAATAGAGATGGATGGATGGATGGATGAGTGGATGGATGGGTGGATGGATGGATGGATGGGTGGATGGATGGATGGAGGAGTGGATGGATGGAGGGATAGATAGATGGGGAGATGGTGGGATGGATGGATGGATGGCTGGATGGAGAGATAAATGGATGGATGGATGGATGAGTGGATGGATGGATGGGTGGGTGGATGGATGGGTGGATGGATGGAGGAGTGGATGGATGGATGGATGAACGGATGGATGGGTGGATGGATGGGTGGATGGATGGATGGATGGGTGGATGGATGGATGGAGGAGTGGATGGATGGAGGGATAGATAGATGGGGAGATGGTGGGATGGATGGATGGATGGCTGGATGGAGAGATAAATGGATGGATGGATGGATGAGTGGATGGATGGATGGGTGGGTGGATGGATGGGTGGATGGATGGAGGAGTGGATGGATGGATGGATGAACGGATGGATGGGTGGATGGATGGGTGGATGGATGGATGGATGGGTGGATGGATGGATGGAGGAGTGGATGGATGGAGGGATAGATAGATGAGGAGATGGTGGGATGGATGGATGGCTGGATGGCTGGATGGAGAGATAAATGGATGGATGGATGGATGGATGGATGGATGGATGGATGAGTGGATGGATGGATGGGTGGGTGGATGGATGGGTGGATGGATGGAGGAGTGGATGGATGGATGGATGAACGGATGGATGGGTGGATGGATGGACGAGTGGATGGATGAATAGATAATAGAGATGGATGGATGGATGAGTGGATGGATGGATGGATGGATGGATGGATGGATGGATGGAGGAGTGGATGGATGGATGAGTGGATGGATGGATGAATGGGAGGATAGGATGGATGGATGGAGGAGTATGGATGGAGGGATAGATAGATGGGGAGATGGTGGGATGGATGGCTGGATGGCTGGATGGAGAGATAAATGGATGAATGGATGGATGGATGGATGAGTGGATGGATGAATGGATGGATGGATGGGTGGGTGGATGGATGGATGAGTAGATGGATGGGTAGATGGATGGATGAGTAGATGGATGGGTGGATGGATGGATGATGGATAAATGGATGGATGGATGGATGAATGGATGAATGGATGAGTAATGGAGGGATGGATGGAGGGAGGGATGAGTGGATGGATGAATGGGTGTAGGGGTGCCAGGCTATCTCAGGCACAGATAAGGGCTGCGGAGTCAAGACCCCCAGACTCCAGGAGTTGGGTGGAAGCAGGCTTGTGGCAAGCAACCTGCAAACTTGTTTATTGTGGGAACAGGTATACATTTTATAAGTTTCTTGCAGAATTACAATGTGCCACAGGGAATCAGACCACCAGGCTCCTATACAGATTCCCTTGGTAACCCTAGGTCAATTTGGGGCAGTTGTTTACTTTCCTAGGTGGTCAGAGTGGAACGCTCCTCCCTGCAAGTTTACACACTTAAGACATTAACTGCTGCGAGTCAAGAACTAGGATTTCTCCCAACAGATGGGTGGATGGATGAGTGGATGGATGGATGGATGAATAAATGGATGGGTGAGTGAATGGATGAATAGATAATAGAGATGGATGGATGGGTGGAGAAATGGATGGATGGATGGATGGATGGATGGATGGATGGATGGATGGATGGAGAAATGGATGGATGGATGGATGGATGGATGGATAGATGGATGGATGGGTGGATGGATGAATGGATGGAGAAATGGATGGATGGATGGATGGGTGGCTGAGTGAATGGATGAATAGATAATAGAGATGGATGGAGAGAGAAATGGATGGATGGATGGACGGATGGATGGATGGATGGATGGATGGATGAATAGATAATAGAGATGAATGGATGGATGGATGAATGGAGGAATGGATGGATGGATGAATAGATAATAGAGGTGGATGGAGAGAGAAATGGATGGATGGATGGAAGATGGCTGAACAAATGAACAGATAGATGAAGGATGGATGAGCAGATAGAAGTATCCAAGGCAAAGAAACTATGCACATGTTATCCAGGTGTCTGTAATTGATTTTTCTCTTCATTTCTGCAGTTTGCTATCCAGTCAAAGATGGCGGCTGGGCATCTTGGAAAGACAGCTCTGAGGACGGCACAGCCTTTGTGGCGCTGGTAGCAATGCTCTGTTGGGTGCTTCTCTAAGGAGCTCCCAGGGCTGTGGGGGACTAAAGGGGGGAGCTCAAGGAGGAGGGGTTGGAGGGAGGGGCAGGCAGACTCCATGCAGTCGGAAGGCTGGGCAGCTGTGTGCGCCTAGTAAACAGCTCACTTCAGAGATGGGTTTGATTCTGTGATGCTGGAGCCTGGTTTTCCCACCACCGTATCATTGAACGAATAGCATCGTATGAGTGTCCCAAGTCTCCAGATCTCTCTTCCCTACCAGGAGGAAACGCCTCAAATTCTTACCATTCTGCTTACAATTTTTAAAAAAATTAAAAAAGCTTTTTATTTTACCAGGTTATAAAAGTAATACCAAAAAGGAAAGTCAAGAAGTCAAAATGAGAAACAAACTCTCCATAAAAATTCACACGATGGGGAAGACCATTAAAGAGCAAATGAAAATGACTGATGATCCATCATTCATCAGTATCCACTGCTGACATGTTGGTAAATATCTCCTGGAGCAATAAAAAGGAGGCATCTCCAGACCTGCTGTGTACCAGGCTCTGGAGATGCAAGGAACAAAATACAGTTACCACCTCTGTCCTGAGGGACTTCCTAATCTACTGGAGGAAGCAAATTAAATGAGTTATTACAAGTGCAACGAGTGCTTTGTGACTTGGTTTTTGCACTCAACAGTGTCCTGTGTGTGTGTGTGTGTGTGTGTGTGTGTGTGTGTGTGTGTTTGCGCGAGGGCACACCCCTGCATCTCAGGGATAAAAATATCAGTAAATATTCCTCCTTCTCTTGCTGCTGTTGCCTGCCTGACCCCTGGGCCTGTGGCGGACTCCTCCAAGGCTGGAGAAAGCCAGGAGAGACAGCACTGCTTTGCATCAGGAAGTGCCTACAGGCACCCGGGTGGAGAAGAGTGGATTAAAAAGGGAGGAAGGATCCAGAAGGAGTGCTAAGATGGGCAGGGTCACCCAGGCCGAAGTCTGGAGGAAGTGGGAAGCACTTGGTCCCCAGAGACTGCAGTGAACACAGCAACTTGCTTTTTTCCAATGCTTTGTGGATTCAGGACTAGTGATTTTTAGACACCCTGTTGCGCCTGGCCATGATTTGGCCAGTTACAGGTTGATTACCAGGTGGAACTACTGCATTCTTTCTGGTGGCTTTACAATGTACCATGGTGTGGGCTTTCCAAACTCAATCCCTTCCCTTTAGATATAAGTTGTTAGGAGTGCTTTTACTAAAATGTAAATGTTGAGATGAACATCCTTACGGACAGTACCAGGGATTAAACTAGATCCCCAGCCCCTTTTTATTTTTTATTTTGAGACAGGGTCTTACTAAGTTGCTTAGGGCCTCACTAAGTTGCAGAGGTTGGCCTTGAATTTGTGATCCTCCCGCCTCAGCCTCCCAGATTACAGGATTACAGGTATGCTCCACAATGCCTGGCCAACATGTTTTTGTTTTTGTTTTTGTTCTGGTAACTGGGATTAAACCCAAGGGTGCTTAACCACTGACCCACATCCCCAGACCTTTCTTTCTTGTTTTGTTTTTTTAATAGAAACAGCGTCTTGCTAAGTTGCTTAGGGCCTTGCTAAATTGCTGAGTCTGCTTCAAACTCGCAATCCTCCTGCCTCAGCTCCCAGAGGTGCTGGGATTATAGGCATATGCCACCACACACAGGTTCTTTTTTTTTTTTTTTTTAATCAATTTTATTTTTTAAAAAATGTATATGTATTTCGTTTTTTTAGACGTACATGACAGTAAAGCATACGTTGACATACATACATGTAGTAAAACTTCCCATTCTTGTGGTTGAACGTGATGTGGAGTTACACTGGTTGTGTATTCATATGTGAACATAGGAAAGTGATGTCTGATTCATTCTACTGTCTTTCCTCTTCCCATCCGCCCTCAACAAGTTCTCATCCAAAGGAAGTGAGTAGATAGGTAGATGAATGAAAGATAGATGGAAAGAAGGAAGGACAGATGATGGATGGATAGATGAATGTATTATGGTATATCCATAGATTAGAATACTACTCAGCAATGACAAGGAAAGAAATATCAATATACATAATATACACATAGGATGTGGGACCAGACAGAGGATGACAAAGAGGCATGAGGACACTTTTGGGAGTGATAATCTATTCATTATCTTGACTGGGGTCATAGTACCATGAACATGGCACCAGTGTCAAAGGGTACCAAACCATACACTTCTGACATATGTAGATCACCACGAGCCAATCATACCTAATAAATGACGGATAGACAGATGGAGAAAGGGTGGCATTTTAAGGTCAACAGACAAGGAGACCTGGCACGACGGTTTAGCAATAGCATGACCTCCAGTGGAACGCCGCAAGTAGACCGCGTGTGAATGTGCTCCCGGGGATGAGGCATGGACAGAACTGAGACAGACTCACACCCGAACCCCAAACCATGCTATTTTCCCAGGGCAGCACAGGCCTCTTCTTGGCTTCCTCTGGTCCAACACAGATCACCCCAGAGGCCAGCACAGAGCCCAGCACTCGGCAGATACCGCCAATATGAATAGTCTAAGTCCCACCCGGCTGGAACATACACTAAGGAGTCCCCAACAACCCAGCCCAAACCGCCTGCTCACCTCCATTTCCATGATCCCCCAGCCCCGTGTTTATCAAATCCACTTTTCTAGCCCGCCCTGGGACTCCTCCTCGGACATGGCTACATTCTCTCTTCCAGTCTCCGCTAATCTCTGCAGCGTCTGTGGAAGGCGGGTTGTCTGAAGTGACTAAGAGGACATTCCTGGGCTCATGTCTCAGCCTGGACCCGTTCTAACACTGTGGTCTCGGGTGGGCGAATTCCTCTTTCTTTGGCTCAGTTTTCTCCACCTGTCAAATGGGATGGTAAGTATCACCTGCAATAGTGTTTGTGAGGATTGGTGAAATAAAGGCAGCAAGTGCTCAACCCACTGAGGCACAAACTAGGTGCTGAATAAAAGTGGATTTGATTTTATTTTTTGCATAGTAGTTAAGAGGCTAAAAGCTTGAGCTCTGGAGTCAGACCAACCCCATTCCAATCCCAAGCAGTTAACCCCGAGCAAGTGAGCGATTTCTCTGAGCTGCTACAATCTGGAGATGATACAAATGCACTGGTCAGAAGCTGGGTGGGAAACGGCACACCCAAACCAGGTAACCTAAAGAGTCTGGTGCAGACGGTTTGTCCAGGTTTGCGGAGGACACAGGGAGATGGGGTGGGGGGTAGATCTCAATGCCTGGGGCTGGCAAAGGGAGGGGCTGTTACTTCCTCCTGGTCTGCAGGGGCAAGAAGGGTGGATTCTAGAATCTAGAAGAGGGTAGTAAGGAGACAGTGGATTTTAGAAGAGGCAGAGTCAGCCATGGCAATGGATGCAGTAAAGAAGAGCCCAGGGGACAAACGTCCCAGCTTATTGTCTTTCTCCGATCTCCCGCCAGCGCCCCTTCACCTCTTGGACAAACCCACCAGCAGGTCACAAGACGGGAGAGCTCACGGATCCAGTCCACCCAGGTGAGCCTTCCAGGCCCAGAGCAGGGGAACAGGGTCGGGGTGGGACTGGGTGGGGTGGTAGGGGGCAGAGGACCAGATGGGGCAAAGAGACAAACTCCAACACATACAGACCCAACCTGGTGAGTTCAGTGGTGACCCGAGCAAGGGCTGAGACCCAGTGGAGCAGCATTTGGCACATGGTGAGGCTGCTCTGAGCAGCAGCCTGCAGTTACCCCGGAACCCACCCCAGACTGGTTCCCAGGGCTGGTACCAGGCCAGCCTCGCCCCGCCTCGCAGTGCTGGGAACGGAACAGAGCCGATCGCCTCCATTCTGTGTTTACTTAGAGAAAACTTGGCTGCCGAGAGCAAGAAGAGGTTGACTGTGGTTTTCTGCAACAGCTGGGGGTGGAGAGGAGGCGGGAGAGGGGAGCTGGAACGGATTAGGGCTCCCGAAAGCCAAGAGACCCCAAGCCCAGCAATCCGAGACCAGTGGACTGGGAGGACAGCATCTGCCTGCGCTCTCTGCCAAGGGTGGTGGCTGTCAGGGCTGAGCACGGTGTCCCAGGCCGCGTCCCCAGAGGCAGGGCCTCGGGGCAGCACCCAGCGCCCGCTGTGTGGAATGTGCCACTCTTGGAGCCCACGGGGGCTCTCGCTTCTTCAAATTGGCCTGTAAATCTCCGTATAGTTTTTCAGGGTTTAGGAATTTTATTTTATCTGGATTAAAGTCATGTTCTGCTTTGGCATCGGAAGGCGTTTATGACTGTTAAAACAAGAAATGAAAAATATAGGCCTGGAATCGGGGCGGCTGTCTCTTGCCAGAGACACAGGGGCTTGTCTCGGGGGCCAGGCTGAAGTTTTCTGTCCCTGCTCCCCTGACGGCTGGGGTAGCTCTTGATAAAGTGGGGAGGCCCCCGTGGGAGCCGCCAGCACAGAGCCAGGGAGCGCCGGGCAGGAAGGAAACCGCTATCTCTGCTTAGGTGAGCCTTTCCACCCTCCCAGCCCTGTTCTCCACCCTGGAGGGCATTGTCTAAAGGCCTCTCTCATGGCAGCGACTTGGCCGCCGTTGGTGTCGGGGGCAGATGACTTCAGACTTCTGATTCAGCAGGGCCCGGATGACTTTGAACTCCCCAAATGCAATCCTGTGTAGGATTTAAATAACTGGGATCCCGGTTTCCTCTGGCCTAGTTTACCAGATTCTCTACCCTCTTTCTTTTAAAGCACACGAGCTCACACCACACAACACACACAACATACGCACAACGCACCTGTGACATGCAAAACACGCGCATCGGACACGACGCGCAACACCTACCCCACGCAACACAGGCACCACAAACACACAACACACACATGCTCACTTCTTTCTTAGTGGCAAAAGATACACAAGCTTCACCAAGAACACTTGGAAAGCAAAAGAGAGCATTTGGAAAGGAAGAGGGAAGTGAAAAATCACTCGGCCTTTGGGCAAGGATGGTGATAGTATTTTCTTCCTTTCCATCTATCATCAACTCATCTTTCTCAAATAGTTGCACAGACTACATGTAATTTTGTTTTCTGAATTTGCACCTACAGGGGACGCGCATTTTTACCTTTTTGCAGGTATTACACTGTCCTGAAGAAAATGACAATGAAGACTCCCACTTAGTAAATGTGAAGGTTTCGGCCTTAGTACCTGGAGGGACCATTTGAATCTCAGCTGAGTCCATTTTTAGCTGTTCTTTAATCTTGTGGGGACCTGAATTTCCTCATCTGTAAAATGAGGAAGAGAAAGGGTTGCTAGCTGAGAAGTAATAAGCTTCTGTCAGTCAGAGAAAAGCCTGGGCAATACTTGGGTCCCTAGTAGGTGCTCAATAAACTCCCATTGGTGGTCCTACCCCGAGGCGGCAGCGATTCAGGCGCTCATGTTCTTCTTTTCCGGAGGGCGCCGCGTGCAGCCTTCCTTCGCTCTGAATCAGAGCTTTGGGCCCTCCGCATTTGCTTCATGGTAAGCAGCTAGCTGATTTTTAAACTTCTATCTTTCCCCAAGAACATCCGACAAAGTTGGCAGTCTGTAATATGCAAAAATCCACCCAGAAATGGAAGAGAGGGACATTCGCACAAGCTGGGTTGTGTCTACAGAATTAGAAGGCACAGTTGGACTAATTTTGGTGCCTAAAAATGGGAAACATTGGAAGGATGCTGCATGGAAAATGCAGGTTCTGGAAAGTGGCAAGAGGAAGGGGCAGGGCTGGTTGGATCCAGGACCCTCTTCTCCCAAGAGGCGGCCCCCTCCAAGGTGGACTGTGCAGCTAGGAGACACTGGATCCCGGGAAAGGGTTAAATGTCCTTCCAGGCCTCAGGTTAGAAATGACAGGAGATCTGCTCTCAGGGCCCCTCCATTGTCCTGGTTTCCCTGCTATCTGCTTTCCTCTGTCTTGCCATAGATAATTTTGATCCTGTGACCGGGCTCTCTGGTATTTCGTCCCCTGGGATTTCTGAGAGGCGCGGCGGCCCCTGCCACCGACCTCACGTGGGCAGACTGCACACAACTCACTTTGTATCTGGGGAGCCGAGCGGGGGCCTAGCTGGCTTTCCCGCCGCCAATCAAGCCGGGCCTGAGAATTTATGAGATGAAGGGGAACCACTTTGCAGAAAAGCGCCCTTGTCTGGGGCCGCACCAGGGCTCTGTGGCGCGTGGGGAGGTGGGAGGGGCGGCACGTGAGAGGGGCCCGTGCCCTGGGGACGCGGGGGGGGGGGGGGGGGGGGGGGGCAGAAAAGAATCCGAGAAGAGAAGTCGGGGTCAAAAGCCTTTCTGTGAACAGGAAAGAAAGCTGAGAAGGCTGCTCCCTTTCTGCAGGTGGATGCACACCATGGCCCTTCTGAGGGTCGAGGGGAGGGTCGCCCATCACAGCCTGGGCCTGTGTTTGCCCCCACCCTCCTCCTCCAGGAGAGAAGATCCAGAGAGAGCCCGGAGGCTAAGATCCCTTCTGGAGCCAGGCGAGGCAGCGCACGCCTGTCATCCCAGCAGCTCCGGAGGCTGAGGCAGGAGGATCGCGAGTTCAAAGCCGGCCTCAGCAACTTAGCCAGGCCCTCAGCAACTCAGCGAGACCCTGCTGCTCAGGGGTTAAGTGCCCTGCATTAAATCCCCAGTACCAAAAAATGAATACATTAATTTAAAAAAATCTCATCTAGAAGCACACAGCCACTCATGACCTAGAAGCAAGCCATGATCACAATTATTAATAATCACCATGGAAATTTTTCCATAATAATAATAGCTCCACTGAGGGTGAGAGGCACAGCTTCAAGTTCTGCTTCTCCCTGGGGCAACGGCTTCAGGTTTCTGAGCCTCAGTTTCTCATCTGTGAGAAGGGTGCTTAGTGATGGCGACCCGTTGGTGCCTCCCTGGGAGGATCGTGGGGAAGACACTGGGCACAGCACCTGGTGCCCAGTAAGTGTTGAGTAAGTGGAAGCTAGGATTAAGAGCAACCGTATTCGCTTTCAAAAGAAGTATACTGCTTTCCTCAGAGCCAAGAATAAAGACCGTCCCGCCCAACATTCTTTCATTCATTTGCTCTGGCAACGGCAAGCATGTCACAGGGCCTACTGTGCGCAGGCTGCTCCCAGGGGCAAGCTGATGACAGAAGACAACTCCTGGGCGGTGCCGACTATGTGTGAGGCTCTCTCTGAAGCCCTTCATATGTGTTAACCTACACGGGCTTCATGATCCCGTGAAGCGAGGGGATGTCGGACGTGGCCAAGTCACACAACCGGTCAGATCTGCCGTGGGGATTCGAACTCACATCCGCCTACTTCTCTGGCTGTGTCTTAAGCACCCTGAGTTCCAAACCTAGAAAGAATGTGACTCCTGCCCAGCTAGGGCAGTGCTGTCCCATAGAAGGTTCTATAATGGCAGAAATGGCACAAATCTGAGCTGCCCATTAAGGTACCCACGGATGGCTACTGAGCACTTGAAGTGGGCTAGTGCGTGTTTCATTTGCATTAATTTCAATAGAGATTTAAATAGCCACACAGGATTAGTGCTACTGTATTGGACAGCAGAGCGCTAAGGAACTCAGGTGTCTTGCTGTGACTCTGCCCGAGGTCCAGGAGCACACGGAGGAGAGCACAGTCTTAGGGTGGGCTGTGGCCTGGATGGAGTGGCAGGGGGCTTCCCAGAGAAAGTCGCCTGGGAGCCAAGTCTTGAGGAAGGAGGGGTTGGCAGGAGAAGAGGTATTTTTAAATATGTACAAATATGCTGGATTTCACAACAGGCCCTGCACTTGGAGGAGACTGAAACCTTTAATCAAGACCCAGAGTCGTCTTTGAGCTACTTGATAACCAGAGCTCGCCCCTGAGGATTAAGCAGAGCTAGATTCAGGAATGCGCCCACTGTTCTTCTTGGCTGCAGGCAGCTGGGGTTTGGCTTTTCCCCATCACCTCTCTGAGGATGTGAAAATACCTGGAGAACAAATTTCGAGAATTCACTGGCTCGTTGGAATGCTTTGTCAACAACGCGGGAAGCCATATGTCTAAGAATCATGAACCAGCTTCAGGCAGACAAAAGAGGGGTAATAATAATAAGGATAATGAGAATAATAATGAAAAGCAGTAACCACTTATTAAGATACTTACTTTGTGCCAGCCCCAGTGTTAAGTGCTTTTGTGTATTGATCGTCTCACACAATTCTACAATCCATTCTCTGCACGGGAGCCGGAGTGGCCTTTTTAAGACATAAACTCTAAATCAGATCATGCTAGTCTGTAGCTGAAACCCCTTAAAGTGGCTTTGTACTATAGTTAGAATGAAATCAAAGAGTCTTGCCCTGGCATTCTAGGCCTGGCCCTGCCTGGCCCTCCTGACCTGCTCCCATTCTCCATCTGCTCACCAAGTTCCAGGCCCATAAGACCACTCTCTGGTGTACATGTCAAGCCTATATCTGCCCCAGGGCCTTTGCACTTGTCCCTCCACTGAACAACCAATTCCAGCTCTCAACCTTTCCACCAGAGTGAAAAGTTCCAGAGAACAGGGATCTTATCACTTGATCACTATTGCATCCCCAGTCCCTGGAACAGTAGTTACCCAATAAAAATTTGTCTCAATGGAAAGAATTTCAACTCTATATAGTAGGCATTATTATCCTCACGTAACAGATGAAGAGACTGAAGTTCAGAGTGGTTCATTTTAAGTACAAATCAAAAGGATTCTGTCCATTTGCTCCTTGCCAACCAACTACACTGATGCTGCTCAGTCACCCAGGAGGAGGAGTGCCCCCCAGGATGTAGTTTCATCCCTTTGCTTTGCAAACAGCACAGGCTTGCTTCACTTAGTCCTTTAATGCCAGAATCTGTTTTTTAAATAAGAAGCCCTGGATTGCAATACTCCCCAATTTCTCCATGGCTTTTATCTTGTGTTTTGATTTGATTATAAAAATGAGTACTGTAGAAAGCCCAAAAAGTATAGAAAAGAAAACCATAAAGAAATGAGTAAAACCCCTTCTGACCTCACTCTCCAGAGGCAACACAGCATTTTTGTCTCTTACTGCCAATCTTTTTCCCATCGTTTTTAGCACAGTGTTGGAATGATCCTTGTATATGATCATCCGTTCTCCTTTTATCCCTTGGCATTGTTTCTAAGAGTGTTCTCATGGTACTAAAGATTCTTCGTAAGCGTGAAAGCTAATGGTTGCTTACTATTCTTTCCCTTGGGGACACCCAGTTTACTCAACCAAATTTCTTTAGTTTGGGAATCCCCTTTTCTCATCTTGCAAGTCAGTAAAGCAAAAAAATAGGCATTAAAGGCAAGGAGACACCCAGACAAACATGACTTAAATACCAAGAGATTCATGGGCAGTTATGTTTCCCTTTCATCAGAATGAAAGGCACATCTGGATTTCATCAGAATAATTATTGCTATTATTTTATCCTTCTCGAGATTTCTGAGTGCATGGGTCGCTGAACAACGGGCATGTTCTGAGAAATGTATGGTCAAGTGATAGTCGCTGTGCGAATGCCAGGAAGTGTTCTTAAACCAACGTGGATGGCATAGCCTACTGAGCCGTCGCTAGGCTCCATGGGTTTACAGGATCATCTAGGTGGTACCTGGGTGACGGAGCACCACGTGCAGTATATGACCCTAGGTGAAAATTGTGGATATTGCAATGAAAATCATGAATTGCACCTACATGTTTTCACCCAAAGCACAGGTTTGAAGGCTTTGGGTGTCTACTCTGGGTGGCATCTTCTTGGTCACCTACACCTTCTCGGTCACGGACTCTTGCCATGCTGCGGCTGCAGCCACTGTGGCTTCCACAGCAACCAGGAGGTAGGGGGAAAAGGGCCAAGAGTCTGGAGGTCAGACATTGAGGTCCAAGGGCACCACTGCGTGTCCTTGGACGAGCCACTTCTTGCCTCAGAAAACTGGGAGAGTCCAGTGAAGGCTCAGACAGGGCTGGGGTCGTGGCTCAGTGGGAGAGTGCTTGCCTGGCAGGTGTGAGGCCCTGGGTTCGATCCTCAGCACCGCATACACATCAATGAATAAAATAAAGGTCTTTCAACATCTAAAGGAAAATTAAAAAAAAAAAAAAAAAAAAAAGCTCTAAAGTTGTTCTCGCCATCCAATGAGCGTCACTGTGGTTGACTTAGAGGTCAACAGAGCCCAGGTGCTCCAGACCCAGTCTTGCTCTCATTTTAAGACAACACAGCCACTGGATTGGCAGACATGCTTGTGATGAATTCATGAGGATTTGACAGAGAGGGTCCAACCAGCTTCGCTGATGCCTGCCGGGCATCTGTGTCCCAGGTGCCCCAACTTCACAGAACCCCCGCGCCGGCCAGGTGTTCTGCTCTCAGTCCCCATGCGCGATGGGACTCCAGGCAAACTGCGGGCTCAGCCCCAGCGTGGGCCTGATTGGTCAATGGTGATTCTGCCCCTTGCCTGTGATTGGTTCCTCAGAAGTCATGTGACTTGCGCTGGCCACTGAGACGCGTGGGGGCGTGTCGGACGGATGGGGGTCGATCTCTGGCTGCTAACCGACTGTCCCCGGGAGAGTGTTTCTTCTGTCTTTGAAGGTCGTTCCTTAAGGTGCTGCAGCCACCTTGCTACCAGATCAGAGAAGAAGCGGAAACGCAGAGTGGAAGAGCAAAGAGGAGGATGGTGATGGTAGTAATAATAACAATAATGGCAGCAAGCATCCGCGGGACATTTATTGAGGGCTCGCCAGGCATTCTAAGTGTATTACAGATGCTCCTCAAACAGATGCATTAAAAATATCGTGCTTTAAAAATATCGTGCATTAAAAATATCGATGACTTGAAAATGCATTTGATACCCCTAACCTACCAAATATCATGGCTTAGACCAGCCGATCTTAAACACGTGTGGAATGCTTAAAT
The DNA here is from genome assembly GCF_902686455.1 of Sciurus vulgaris. Taxonomy (NCBI): domain Eukaryota; kingdom Metazoa; phylum Chordata; class Mammalia; order Rodentia; family Sciuridae; genus Sciurus; species Sciurus vulgaris. The sequence continues at coordinate 141,287,412 of NC_136468.1, read as the reverse complement.
TAGTCTACAGCTGGGCCCTCTCCCATAAAGTCTGTTTTATAATTAAGGGTTGAATAGCTCATGCCATTAATCGAATACTGAGAGTGAAAAACAGGCGGGTTGTCTGCATACACTTTCACACCATCAGCAGGTTAAATAATCATAAGTCCAAAGAAGAATAAAAGCAAAACAAGGGCTGGGGTCGTGGCTCAGTGGTAGAGCCCTCGCCTAGCATGCGTGAGGCCCTGGTTTCGATCCTCAGCATCACATAAAAATAAAGGTATTGTGTCCGCCTACAACTGAAACAAAATATTTTAAAAAACAACAATAGCAACAATAGGTAAGTTGAACCATCTTAGGCTGGGATCATTTGTATTTGCTTTAGCTTAAGGCAAAGGTCCTGCCTGTTTTTGTGACCCATAAGCTAAGAATGTTCTTACATTTTTAAATGCTTGAATAAAAGTTGAAAGAATAATATTTCATGACATAGGAAAATTATCTGAAAATCAGCTTCTAGTGCCTATAAATAAAGTTTTATTGGAATACAGCTACGCTCATTCATTTACCTATTGTCGGTGCCTGCTTTCATACTGTTATGGCAAAGTGAAGCTGTGGAACACAGAACACATGGCTCACAAAGTCTAAAATATTTACCATCTAGCCCTTAATGAAGAAAGTTTGCCCACCTTTGCTTTTAGCATTCACAATCCCACAAGTTGTGTACTGTTATGATTCTGTTTTACACAGATGAGAAATGGAGATCCAGAGAAGGCAAGTAATTTGGCCAAAGTCACACAGCTAAAGAAGTGGACCTGAGATTTAATATCAAAGGATCTGACTCTGGAGTGAGTTATTTTAACCACTTTGGCAAAGACCCTGGATTCCTAATGCCGTCGTTGAGATCTTGAGTCAACCAGCCCTACATGTGCCTCACCTTTAGGCTTCCAGGCTTAAGAAGCATATGACATTATCATGAAGCCACTTTGAGATTGCATTTCTGTTCTTTGCAGGTGAAAGCGTCCCAGTCGGTGCCACACGGAAGCACATTAAAAAGATAAGAGCAGCTGGCGTGCTGGTTATGCCGGCAATCCCAGCAACTTGGGAGGCTGAAGTAGGAGGATTGTAAGCTCGAGGCCAACCCGGGCAATTTACCCAGAGCTTGTCTCAAAATAAAAAATAAAAAGAGCTAGGGATATAACTTAGTGGCAGAGTGCTCATGAGTGAGGCCCTGAATTCAATCCCCAGTACACAAAAGAAGAAAAGTGACAACAAGAGAAGAGCAGGGGACTGGGGACATGGCTCAGCAGTAGAGCACTTGCCTGGCTTGAGGACCTGGGTTTAATCCCCAGCACTGTAGAGAGAAAAAGGAGAGGTCAGAGCAGAGAGGTAAGGCAAGGAGGCTATGAGCTTCCTGGACCAATTGCCTTTTATCCTTGCTTAGAGAATAAAGTCTTTCTTTCTCCAGATATTTCCAGGCTCTACAAGGTCTTCCCTTTAAAAGGGATTAGGAAGGAAATCCTATTTTAGAATTGCTGCTGCTTTTGGCAATTTGCAATATTAGCCTGATGAGGAATTACACTTGCTAATAAAATATCTCAAGTTGGGTTGAGTCTAATTGTGGCAAGTGCTGGTTAGTAATAGCCTGTAGCAGCGACTTCTGGGCCGGCGCATCCCTCGCTTGGCTAGAGCCCATGTGGAAAATCAATTTCCTCTAAATGTTTGAAGAATGACACAGAAGGACCTGATTTCTTTTCCCTCTGCTGGAGTCAATCTGGAGACACTGAGCCTATAAAATGAATGAAAATAGCTATGGTTGAAGGATGCAGGGGGCTGGGTGAAGGGAGACGCCGAGCTAAGCAAAGCTCTGAGTTCTAGCTGGGTTGTCCTGAGCCCGGAGACAATATGCATTTGCATCCTGAACTGACGGGCCTGTTAAAAAAATCACAGGACAGGGCTGGGGAGATAGCTCAGTTGGTAGAGTGCTTCCCTTGCATGCACAAGGCCCTGGGTTCAATCCCCAGCACCGCAAAAAAAAAAAAAAAAAAAAAAAAAAAAAAAAGTCACAGGACAGAAGGAATTTGACTCCAACCCAACAATTTCACTTCTAGGAATCTCTGCCACAGAAAAACTCCCAGGAACACGCAAGAATATATGAACAGGGTGTTTCCTTGTAGCCTGGATGACAATGGAGAAAAATTAGAGGGAAGATAATTATCTGACAAGAAGGGACTGGTTAAATAAATGGTGCTCTATCCATGTTCTGTAAACATTAAGAAGAGAGATAAGGCTGTGGGTATTCGGAGAGAAAGATTTTTGTGATATGGTATTTTTGAGAGGGGAAACGCAGGCGGTAGACCAATATATATAGTATGAGTTCATGTTTGTAAAAAGCAATAGCAAAAAACTTTGTTAGTGATAGGCACATTTATATGTGTTTGTTCATGAATACAGAAAAGTCTGACAGGATGTACACCAAGCTGTACATGGTGGTGGCTAAACCCAAGGGTAGGAACTGCACAGGTCATCAGAAGATTTCCCTTCTGTATTGTTTAGATCTTTCCTGTTGTTATGACTTTTTTGTTGTTGGTGGTATCTTTTTGTTGTTCTTCATATATATATATATATATATATATTTTTTTTTTAAGCTGTCGATGGACCTTATTTATTTATTTATTTATTTTAATGTGGTGCTGAGACTCGAACCCAGTGCCTCACACATGCTCTACCACTGAGCTACAACCCCAGTCCTTGTTGTTCTTCTTGTTAATGATGGCTTACCTAATGGAACAGAAATTAGCTTTTTGGCTTATTGGGCAAGCACAGTGCTAGAGACGCCACCATTTTTTTTGGATATTAAGGATCAGGACTCAACTCCACAGTGCTGACCATCCAATCTAGCCACAGATACAAGTCTGTTACACAGACCAAGTGTTCCATTATAATTCTTTTTAACCAACAGTTGCCACACAGAGGGACTTAATACTTAGCTTTTGGCAATTTGCAATATTAGCCTACCTACCAAACCAAAACATCCTGTTGCCAAGGCCAGAATTTAAAGATTGACTTTAAATTTTTTTCTTTTGGATATTTGAAGATAATACACAAAACATAAAATGTACCATTTTAAAGTGCATGATTCACTGGTATTGAGTACATCAACAATGCGGAGCAATCATCATCTGCATGATCTGGTTCTAGAACATTCTCAATTGCCCCAAATGGAAACCGAATACCCTAATGAGTTACCCTTGAGTCCCTTCTTCCTGTAGCCCCTGGAAATCACTGATCTGCTTTCTGTCTCTATGGATTTGCCCATCACAGACATTTCTACATGTAAATGGGATCATCTAATACATGACTTGCTGCCAGGGTTTCTTCACTGAGTGCAATATCTCCAAGGCTCATGCACGTTGTAACATGAGTCAGTGCTTCCTTCTGTTTTATGGCTGAATAATATTCCATGGTGTGGGTATGCCCGCACATTGTGTATTCACTCTTCAGGTGGTGAAAGCTTTGAATGTTTTTATCTTCTAGATATTATGAATAATGCTGCCATGAATATTCCTGAACACATTATTTTTGTTTGAACACCTGCTTTCAATTCTTTGGGGTCAAAATGTAGGAGTGAAACAACAGGTAATTTGATGTGCTGGGAATCGACCCCAGGGCCTTGGGCGTGCCAGGCAAGTACTCTACCACTGAGCTACATTCTAGTCCATAATTTGCTTTTGAAACCCCAGAAGGCTAAACTCCTGACCAAAAGGACATTCCACAAACAGGGAAGATCTTTCTCCGAGTGCCCCTATTTTGTCCCCTAAGTTTAGGCAGTTAGTTAATATACAGATAATGATTATTATGTAATTTCCTTATCTGTATACTTAAAAAATCATCCTAAGATCCCACTTCTTTTAGAATAATCCAAATATTTCTATTACATGAGCACTTAGGGAAACGGTTATTCAAAATACATTCATTAAGTGATTCATTCAGGATTTCTCCTGTAAGTTTCCCTATTGCTCTTGTGGAAATTCCACAATTCTGACTAATCCTAGAGCGAGGAGCATTAACGCTGAGTTGGCCAAGGTCAGACCAGGTGAGCTGGGTTCTGAGGCAGGCTTCTGTTGAAGGACAGCTGAGAACAATCAGCATATCTTAAGATGGGCTTAACTTACTGTGTGAGTCAGCATATTCACTGCTGGGACTAAAAGATCTGACCAGAACAGTGGTAGAGGGGGAAAAGCCTATATGGGGGCTCTTGGCTTCAGAGGTCTCTGTCCACGGACGGCCGACTCCATTCCTTGGGGCTCGAGACTAGGCTGAACATCATGGCAGAAGAGGGTGGTGGGTGATGATAGGAAGCAGAGAGAGACTCCTGCTTGCCAGATACAAAATACATACCCCAAAGCCACATCCCCAGTGCTGCCTCTTCCAGCCACACCCTACCTGGCTTCAGTTACCACCCTGTTAATCTTATCAGGAGATTAACTCACTGACTGCATTAAGACTCATAACCCAATCACTTCTCCTCTAAATCTTTCTTTTATTTTTTTGTGGTGCTGGGGATTGAACTCAGGACCTTGTACTTGCAAGGCAAGCACTCTATCAACCGAGCTATCTCCCCAGCCCCTAAATCTTTATTTTTGGTACCAGGAATTGAATCAGGGAGTTTAACCACTGAACCACATCCCCAGCCCTCTTCTATATTTTATTTAGAGACAGAGTCTTGCTGAATTGCTTAGGGCCTCACTAAGTTGCTGAGGCTGGCTTTGAACTCATGATCCTCCTGCCTCAGCCTCCCGAGGCCCTGGGATCACAGGCGTGCGCCACCGTGCCCAGCTAAACCTTCTTGCAATGTCTCACACATGAGCTTCTGGGGGACACCTAATGCCTAAACCATAACATCAACCATCTTACCAACCATAATTTAGTTTCTCCGGGACCTGGGTTGAAGTCCCAATTGTGCCAATTGTGTCAACTAACTTACCTTGGGAAAGTTCCGCAGCCTTTCTGAGTCCCTCGGTTTCCTCCTCTGTAATGTGAGACCGATGGTAGTACAGATTTCATGGTTCATTCATTCATTCAATGAACATTTTGTTAAAATTGTTTGGTTTTGGTTGTAGATGGACACAATACCTTTTTTATTTACTTATATGAGGTGCTGAGGATCAAACCCAGTGCCTCCCGCACGCGAGGCAAGCGCTCCACCACTGAGCCACAACCCCAGCCCTCGACAGACCTTTATTGTACACCTTGGTATGACACGTATTGTTCTCAGTGCTGACTAAAACAGATCAGAATCCCTGACCTTGTGAAGAGAGATGACTGTAACCATAACAAATACTTGTAAGATGGTTACGTGGTGGCATTTTATGAGAAGAACAATAACAAGAGGACTGAGGGAAGGACTGAATTTTATCTATCCATCTATCTGATTATTTAATTACCTATTTGGTACTGAGGATTGAACCCAGGGGCATTCTGCCTCTGAGCTCCATCCCCGGTCTTTTTCATTTTTTAATTTATTTAGAGACAGAGTCTTGCTAAGTCGTGGAGGCTGACCTCGAAGTTTGCGATCCTCCTGCTTCGACCTCCATCACTGGGATGACAAGTGTGTGCCACTGCCCCTGACTGTGGAGGACTGGGTTTTAAATGGCGTGGTCAGCAAAAATCCACTAGGAAGGTCACGCTGGGACAGACCGAGGGACAAGGCATGTGGACCCCTGGGGGGAAAGAGGAGCAGGTAGCACCCCAGCCCTGAAACAGGACTTCGGCCATGTTTGTGGAACAGCAAGGAGACTGGTGTGACCAGACCAGAGGACAAGTGGCAGGAAGTGGAAGGAGCCCATCTTGTGGGCCACAGCGAGGATTTCGGATTTTCCTTGCAGGGAGATGGGGAGCCCTGGGAGTTTGAGCCTCAGTTGATTTAGGGATCAGAAGCCTTATTCGGTTTCTGTGCTGAAAAGAGACCAGAGACAGGGCAGCCAGCGCCTGTTCCGAAGCTACCGCAGTAACTCGGATGAGGTGAGAGGGGACTTGGACGAGTGTGGTGGCCGGTGGGCGGGTGGAGAAACGGTGGCGAGTACTCTCCGCAGGCAGAGGCCACAGGGATCCAACCAGGGGCATGCGATAAGACACCGCAGGCCACGCGCTCAGCACAGAGTGCGTATGTAGGTAGGACAGAACGATGGCAGATGGATCATCATGGTGGCTGGAGAGTGTCCCCAGCAGGGGTTGATCCGGAGCGGGAAGGAAGGGGAGCGTCAGGAAGCCATGGAGGCTCCCGTGGGGTCCACAGGGAGTCCTAAAAGGTCACCGAAGGTCACAAAGCACCAAACCACCCAAGCCACATCAGTGAGACCCAAAAACTTCAGGGTTCCGTTTTTCAGATAACTGCAGAAGCTTCTTTCTCCCACGATACAGAAAGCAACCAGAGTCAGGAAAACGTTGGTGTCTAGATTCCCTGGCGTGGGCAGTATTGACTGGCACTGTCATGCGGCCCAGGTATTTATATTTTGGGGTTTTCAAATTGAACTGCCAGTTCCAGAATCCCTTTCAGGAAGAAGCAGCAATGGCCAAGAGACAGCTGGATTCCTTTCAATTCACCTTCTATTTGCTCCAGATTCCAGAGACAAGAAAGAGGTCAGCCCAAGAGGCTCAGCGATGGATTTTCCCAAGGGAATGCCAGGCTCGCTCCTTCTCCCCGGTCGTTAGGCCGCCCCGAAGCCTGCTGCCAACTCTCCCCATCCGACATCTGGCCCCAGCAGGGAGAAACTGGGACCGAGGCACTTATTCGGGTTTCGACGTCAGCAAGGGAAGCCTGATGGGATCGGTCACCAGCACAAATGGGGGGTGAAAACCCACCAAACTCTCTCCTCCTGCTGCCACCTCGCCTGCCAGGGCCGACAGACGTCTCACGCTCTGTCTTCGTCTTGCTCTGGATTAAGTTTTGATTTTTTTTTTTTAAGAGTTGATTAGAAGATAATGACACCAGCCAGCTTACTGTGAATTATTTGTATCTGCACTTAATACTTACAAGGGTCCTCAGTTCTCACGAGCTCATATTTGGCTTGTCAAATGTGTTGGTCCCTGTAATTCATTGAGCCGGGGACATTGACTCGTGCTGTGGGCGGAGTTATAGGAACAGCGTCGGGCGGGAAAGGTCCCCACCACACTGTGTGTGTCCCTAGAAAGAGAACTTGCGGGGACAGGTTCTTCCTGTAACCTGCACACTCCTTACCCCACTGGCTTCTTTTCTCACTCTTTGAAACCCTTTCTGTCTCTCTCCCTCTCTCTCTCCCTCTCTCTTTCTCTCTTGCCCTCTCTCATGGCTCCTGGCAACCCACCAGGTCTGGGTTCATTGTCCACGGGGCCCAACACCAAATAAACACAGAGCCCCTCATTCAAAACCTTTAACACATTTCAGCATAGTGACAGCAGGGCTTCGAGCCAAGCGTGGTGACCTACAGAGCTCCTCAGGTTTATGACCTGGAAGCCAGTCCTGCTTGCCCTTGATCACTTTTGTCCTGTCCCCAGAATGTGCTCTTCTACAGCTTGAATCGTGCATAGCAGCCGGACACGGTGGCCCACGCCTGTAGTCCCAGTCACTTGGGAGGCTGAGGCAGGAGGATCACAAGTTGGAGACCGATTTCAGCAACTTAGCAAGACCCTGTCTCAAAAAATTTAAAAAAAGGTTGGGGGTGTGGATTGGTGGTAGAGTGGCCCCAGGTTGGATCCCCAGGACCACAAAAGGAAAATATCGGTGCTCAGCAGAGAAAGAGGGGCTTGAGAGGTCAGCAAAAGAACTTTCTAAACGCAAACTTGGAAAATGCCAAGTGTAACCCTTAACTCTCTACCCCTGTGGAGGGTGGTAGTCACTCGGGAATATGCATTTGCCTAAATCCATCACACTAGAGGCTTAAGAAGAATGCATTAAACTGTATGAGTACACATCAATTTTTAAAAATGCCTTAAAAATCCCAACATTGGGTTGGGGACATAGCTCCGTGGTAGAGGGTTTGTCTAGCACATGTGAGGCCACGGGTTCGATCCCCAGTACCTCCAAACTAAACCAAATGAAAACAACAACAACAAAACCAACCAACCAAAACCACACCAAAACCCCAGCATCTCCACCTTATCCTCAAAATAAAGCCTGATCGCTGATCACAGATCACGCAAGGTCCTTACCCAGGGGCTGCTTTTTGTTTTCCAGCCTCACTCCCAACACTTCTGTGGCTCCCCATGGTCTGGCGGGCTGAATAGCGCCAGCTCCCAGTGGCTGAACCCTGAACACAGCAGAATGGACCAGAGTCCCTGCCCTGCCCATGTTAATCCTTTCATTTCCTTGTGATGAGGAAATGGACAGAGTCCAGGGGAAGAGGGGTTGGGGAAAGGGCCTCTGGGTGGGCTCTGAGCACCATATATTCCTGGATACGGAAGTCTACCCAACGGTTTCCCTGGCACAGTCCTGTTGGCATGGCCCCACAGCCTCCCCTGAGGGCCTGCCCTGCCCTCTCTGATCAACACCTTCTTCCTTAAGTCTCAACTCAAAGCTCTTCTCCAGCAAGCCCTGCTGACCTGCGTGGTCTCCCGGCCGTATCCCTATGATAGCATTTGACACCCGTCCTTGGTTAATGGATAGGTTCAATCTTGCCCATCTCCTGAGCTCAGGGACCTCGACTTCCATTCTCAGAGTCCAGCTGGGCGCCCAGCATACACAGGCTCGGGGGAGACGCCTGAGTGCAGGGATTTCCCCACCGTCTTTCCGGACACCTAGCCCAGGCGCCGACACACAGGCGTGGCTGGACTCAGGGACAGATGGGTGCCGAGTGCGGTTCCTCTTTGCCTTAACTGTATTGCACGGGGAATCCCGTGCACCCGGGTCTGGAGAGAGGACCCTGCAGCCATAAAAGCTGAGCCTTTGGGCTCAGGCAAGCGGCAGGAACCCTAGCTCCAGATTTGCTGTCAGATTTGTACCTGTGACTTGACCTCCCCCAGCACCCGATCAAGTTATTATTGACCTGCCTGCACAGGGTTGCTGAGAAGCTCAAAGGAGGCAATGCCTGCCCAGTATTTGGCTCCCGGAAGCTCTGACGGTAAGAGAAGCTGGATCCTGTTCACGTGGGGCCTGAATCGGTGGACCCTGTTCACCGGACGAAAAGGGAAAGACGTCACCTGCCATGGACAGCCATCCTCACGGGCTCTGGTTTTATCCTCTGTGATCTGCTCAGTCTCCTGGGTCAGATGATTGCACAACAAAAGTGAAGCTGTCCCAGAGACGGGCGATGTTTCTGGAAGACAATGAAGATGGACATTTTTTCTCATTTGCCTTCAAGTTCTGGTCTCTATCCAGGAGGACACCAGTTTTATAGCCGAGAGAGAGAGAGAGAGAGAGAGAGAGAGAGAGAGAGAGAGAGAGAGAGAGAGAGAGAGAGAGAGAGAGAGAGAGAGATGGCTCAGGGGAAGTGGTCTGCTAGCCCCTCAGAATAATTCTTGGCTAATCATGGTATAAATGGTTCCACTGCCTCCTCCCTCCAACTCCTTCCAAACCACAGCTTCCCAACCAAGTCCTAAATTTCCCAGCAAAGGCGATTTTATATCTTGGATAAGCTCTCCGACTCCAGAGGCAGACAGATTGAAATTCCTACCTTGACCAGTCCTGGCTGTGAGATCTTGGACAGGATTGGTAACTACCCAGAGTTTTAATTTCCTCTCCTGCCAAGAGAGGAAAGAACAGTGTTACAAGCGCTTGGTGGCACATGCCTGTGATCCCAGCAGTTCGGGAGGCTGAGGCAGGAGGACCACAAATTGGAGGCCAGCCTTAGCAACTTAGTGAGGCCTGAAGCAACTTGGTGAGACCCTGTCTCAAAATAAAAATTTAAAAAATAGCTGGGGATGTAGCTCAGGAGTGAAGTGCCTTGGAGTTTAATCCCCAGTACCAAAATAAAAATAAAAATAAGAGCAGTGTCCCTGAGGACTTACGTGATACTTTTTCTAAGTGGCAGAAACTTGGTGTGAGCTCGCCAAGTGTTGGGTGTTATTTTATTCTGTGTTTTCAGAAGAGGAACTAGGATGGTGGAAGTCTTAAGAAAATGACATAGTAGGGCCTGCAAAACCGGAAAGACCCTGGTTGGATGAACCACCTCAGGTGTCACCGACATCATCTGGTGTTGGAGGGCGGGGGTGAAAAAAGTGCCTCCTGCCTCCTCCCCAAAGGTCCAGGGTCCAAGCCCTGGAACCTGGGCATGTGATCTTGTTTGGAAAAAGGGACTTTGCAAGTGTAATTAAGTTAAGGATCTTGGGATGAGATCATGTTGGATTAGGGTGGGCCCTTAATCCAATATCCAGGGTCCTTCCAAGAGGAGGACAGGAGGCACACAGAGGAGGCCACATGAAGACGGAGGCTGCAGGGAGAATAGTGTTGCCCCAAGTCAAAGGAGCCAGCGACCACCGAAATGGGAAGAGGCAAGGAGGGGTCACTTCAGAGGGAGCAGGGCCCTGCCAACACCTTGACTTCAGACCTCTGCCCTCTGAAACTGTGACAAAATACGTTTCTGTGGTTTCAGGCCACCAGGTTGTGAAGATCTGTTTATAGCAGCCTCAGAACGCTCCCACAGCCCACGGGTAACCGCCTGCCCGCCCTGGGAAGCTCTGGGGATGCAGGAGATGATTCTGCAAGATTCCCGCCTTGAGCTGGTTTTGGAGATGCCAGACGGAACCCTTAGGGTCGGTTTGGATCGTTGAGAGTAGACATACTTGGGTTCCAATGGCAGCTTCCCCTTCGATGGATGGGAGATCTCGGGCCCATGACACGACCTCTCTGAGCTTCCGTTTCTTTTATATGTAAAACGAGCGTACCGTACCTCCCTCTGGATATAACAGGATGATTCAGAAGACATCCAATGGCCTGGTATGCAGAAATCGCTTACGGCTGCCCTGATGGCAGGGCTTTGGGGAAGATCCACCTAGCACCTCATGCCCATGGTTAGCTGCCACTGTGCTTACGGCATATCCCTGGATCTGGGGAGCCAAAAACTCAGATGGCCTGAATAGGTCGAATCTGTGACTGTGGCTGGGTGTGGTGGCCCACGTCCGTAATTCCAGCAACTGCGAGGCTGAGGCAGGAGGATCCCAATTTCGAGGCCAGCCTCAGCAACTCAGCAAGACTCCATCTCAAAATATAATAATAATAATAATAGATCTGTAGATGTAGCTCAGTGGTAGGGCAACCCTGGGGTCCATCCCTAGTACCCTCCTCAAAAAAAAAAAAAAAAAAAATCTGTAGCCACAGCCTGCTTAGCACGGTTTGTTTTCTTTGAAGCAAAGTCCTAAAGTCCTGGCTCTCCTGAGTGCTTTGTGAAATAGTCAGCCATCTGGGCTGGCACTTTATTGTTCCTTGGGAAGCCAAAGGGGACAGAAAACCTGGAAACTCTACTCCGTGTGTCTGCTTCGCACTTACAGGAGGAGGCCACTGAGAGACACGCACGCCCAGTCCACTGTGGCTCCTTCTCCTGTTCCCTGAGCAGGCCTGAGCTCGGTGGCCGCCGCCATCCCTGACCCTCCTACTTACTGGCTAGAAGGGGCACATCCTTTCCACTCAGTTAAAAGGACATTTTTCCAATGAGAGCAGGTCATATTTCAAACTGCATTGCCAAGGTATCAGGAGCCAGTAAAAGGGGGCATTTAACACCGTATTTATTTTGACTGGCAAAACAGGTCATGGCTGTAAAAGAAACAGCTCTTGGGAGCGAGGCAGCCTCGCCGGCTCTGGGCTCGCTCTTCCTACCCACACGCACGCTGTTTAAAGCATTCCGGAGCCGCTGCCAACTTCCCTGGCAGGGTTCTTACTTCTTTACATGTATGTTACATTCCATCTGTTTAATGTGCTCTCGGTGCCATTGGTGAATTTTGGCAAGGCCTGGCAAGGTGGTGCGTGCTCAGGCCTGTTCCAGGCAAAAGCGGGCACAGGGCAGAGGGACCTGGACAGATGAAGGAGTCCTGCTTGCCTTTGGCTTAGGGGGCCCGGAGTTGCCAAGACGGAAGCGGAATTGTATGGCCATCTTTCTCCAGATGTGGCCGGGTCACGTGTGCACTTCATTTGGCCCAGAGATATTTCAGGGTACAGGCTTCTGATACACAGCCAGAAAAAAAAAAAAAAATAAAAAAATAAAAATTAAAAGGAGAAAGGTAACGTGAGGAAAACGTACACTCATGAATCTGAGGTTGGCCCGGAAACGGGTTCAAGGCTTTGAATGCCACACCTGGATCTGATGGTCCCAGCGCCTGAAGAAAAACTGAACTCAATCTTCACATTATTCTCAAGAACCATTAAGGGGTTGGTTGATGGAGCTCGGCAGCGTGCTGTGACTTGGATCCAATTTCATCCACTTGGAAGACAGGAAGGCCAGGTTTTATGCCCTGCCAAACATCTGGTGAATTCAGTTAAAAAAATAAATAAATAAATAAAGCACCAGTCCAGTAGGGAGAAAACAGAACCCTCTAGAAACAGTTGGTGAGTATTGAGTGACTGAGGCATTGCTTTGGTGGACGAAAATCTTCCCTTTCCCCACAGTTCCTGGTTGAGGAGACAGTGGCAGGATGGGGAAGTTGGAGGAAGATTATGTACAGGGTTAAAAACAAAGTTTCAGCCAGATGTGGTGGTGCACGTCTGTAATCCCGGCGGCTTGGGAGGCCGAGGCAGGAGGATTGCGAGTTCAAAGTCAGCCTCAGCAACTTATCGAGCCCTGAGAAACTCTAAATAAAAGGTTTAAAAAGGGTTGGGATGTGGTTCTGTCGGTAAGCACCCTTGGGTTCAATCCCAGGTTACCAACCCCCCCAAACAAACAAACAAACAAACAAACAAACAAAAGTGAAAGTTTCACACTTGGAGAAAAAGTTGAGCGTACATTTCTTGAGTCCAGCCAGCCGTAGGGACAGAATCCGCCTGTTCAGAAGTGCAGTTGCTCACCTGCATCAGAAGGGATGGCACAGGGCACAGGACCCCTAATGAGAACCAGCTGAGTGTGGAATAAAATTAGTGTGAGTTGTGTAATCCCAGCTGGCCAGTTGTAAGGACAGGGGGAGGAGGGACATGCTTCACATGTGATTCAAGAGGTCCTGGAGCCCGTCCTGACCCTCTGGGTTGGAATTTCTGACTCTCTCCTTCGCCTTGACTCAGAATAGGAAACCGTATCCTGACCGCACGTTGCTTTTTATAGAATTCAACTTTCTTGCCAACTTCCTCCAGAGCGCAAGATCATCCTTCAGGGTCTCTAAACAATACGCCAATCATCAGATGCAAGTGGGGGTGGTACACTGTGCTGTTTGCACCAAACAGAACCCAGACCCAGAGCAGAAGACAAACAACCAGCCCCGAGTTTGGCTTCCCCACCCGGCCTGGTAAATACAACATGTTCTTACAGGTTGGGAAACCGTCTGGCTCATCTCTGTACTTTCTTTCTCCCTGTTCTTCTGACTTGGATCTCATCGCTCTGCCTTGACGTTGGCCAAGTTCACATTTGCCAGTTGCTGGGTGGATAATGGATGGTTTGTGAGATTAGTAATAGGCTAGGGATGAGGAGACAGGCAGCCAGGCATGCGCTAGGTGATAAAATGACTTCTCTTGATCCTGATCCCCTGCTCGGCCCGAAGGACCATCCCCGTGCTGATGGGAATCAGGGAGGTGAGGACAAAATGGCTTAATTCCAGGGCCTCGCTTGGGTGGGTGAAGCAGGAAGCCGGAGACCCCTTGCCCTGGTCATCAGTCAGCGGAGGTCATTTCTTGCATGTGCAGGCCCAAAGGGGACATTAAGAGGAGGCAAAGGGTTTGGTAGTTCCTCATTAAAAATGGATTTTGTTTTCAGTCCTTTAAGGACAGGAACGGTGGAGTTGGAAACGGTGCTTGTAATTGGGAGCAGGTCTCCTGCCAGCTCCGAACAGCTTTAAGGGATATCCAGTTTTAGGTTTACAGTACTACATTCTGGCTCACGGAAAGTGCATCTAAATGTTGCCAGAAAGTGTCATAAACTACAAAATTTGTACAAAAATATATTGACATCATGACTGTGGAGCCTTAAGTCCTCTGGAGGGTTGGGGGAGCGGTCGGTCCCCATCAGCATCCTCCTTTTGGGTCACCTGGGACAATTATCATTCATGGGATTCCAACCCTGGTCGGACCAGTTTGCTGAGCTGCTTGGGACATGGTGTTAAAGGGCTGAGGAAGCAGCGTCACCGTGTCCCGTGGCCACAGATGGCCTCCGTACCTGGGCCGTGCCGGACAAGGGCTCCGGGATCCAGCCTAGCCCTACCATTCCCATCTGCTTCTAGAATCAAGGTCCACATGTCCGTTGGGCCTCGTCCCCCTCAGCTCCAGGCTGCGACACAAAACAGCTTTCAGATCCTCCGGCTGACCACCAGGCTCACTCCTGCGTCCGAGGCTTCCTCTTCCTCTGCTGGGACCTCGCTTCCCCTGGCTACTTTCCCCTCCTCATCTGGCACTCAATTCACAGGCCGATTTCTCGTGGAAGCCTTGGCTCACCCCAGGGACTGGCTCCCACAGTAGCATTTATCAAAATTGTCACTTCCGACTTGTGTTTCATGTCAGATGCGACCAGTACTTCTCACATTGTAACGTGCCCGGGAGTCCCGTGGGGCTCACGTTCAAATGCAAGTTCACGTTCAGCAGGTCTGGGGCAGGGCCTGAGATGCTGCGTTTCTCTTTCTTTTTTAAATAACTGTTATGTATGTATGTATGTGGTGCCGAGGATCGAATCCAGCACCTCACACATGCTAGGCAGGCGCTCCACCCCAGAGCCACCACCCAGCCCCAAGGCTGCGTTTCTAACAAACTCCCAGGTGACGGCCCTCTGAGGGGCCATGGCGGAGGCCTGTCTCAGTTAGGGGACTGAGGAAGAAGAAACGGCCAATGTGTGGAGCTCCTGTGTTCTCAGTTCTCCTCAGGAGGGTGCTTGGCGGGCACCAGAAACTAGAAGTCACACACCTGGCATGCTCTGGGGCGGGGCTTCTCAGCCTCCCAGGGCTGATCATTGGTCTGGGTCATTCTTTGCAGGAGGGACCGTCCCGTGCATTAGAGGATGCTTACCCCCAACCTGTCCTCCCTCCATCGACTAGAGGCCAGTACAGCATCTCCTACTTGTGACAACCAGGAATGTCTGCAGACTTTGTCCAAGTCCCCGGAGACCCAACATCGTCCCCTGGTACAAATGACTGCCTCAGGACGCCCTCTGGCAGGACCGGCTTGAGGAGAGTTGAGAGACTCAAGGACAATGTCTCGGTGGTGACTGTGAACCCGTTAGCAAGCGTAGTCCTCTACATTGGCAGAACCTCCGCGTGGGCTTGTTGATTGACTGAATAAATGAACGAGTGAATGAATGAATGAAAATGAGTGGAAATGAGTTCCAACAGCATGTTTGGCGGGTGGGTAAGTAGAATTCCCTCCACACGGTCTCCAGGCCCCTCTGCCCCGCTCCCTCACAAAAAATAAACACCAAAACTTAGGGGGCTTGTTGTCACCCAAGGCAAAATTTTTCTAAATGTAGCATTTTCCAGAGTAAATATCCCTTGGGGGTGGCGGTTGGGGCGGCGGGGAGTGAAGAAAGATTCTCACTTGAGATCTTTTTTGTAAATGTCTCCGATGACTAAAATTGTCTTACAGTAAGTATCCAGAGAATTGCATTTGCTTAAAGAAAAAAAAAAAAAGAGAAAAACCTGCTGTTTTTAGTCTCAAGTGTAGAAAGTACTTGAAAATCATATGTGCCCCCCCCCAACCCCCACCTTACTGGGAAAATTGGAAAAGGGTAGAATTTAATTTTGGTCCTGGGTTGTTTTTACAACTCCACCTCAGATGGAGGCCTCCTAGGTAAAATGGCATTGGGGACCTATTGGGGGGAAAAGTCCATAAATAATAAAACTGGAAATTAATTCAAGGAGGAAAACCAGCAGCCGGAGGACTTTGGTTTGGTTTTGTTTGGGGGAGGGGGTCCTATTGCTTCCATGTCTCCTCCAAAACCCATGTTGAAATTTAATTGCCAAATTAAAAAAAAAAAAAAAAGAAAAATTTAATTGCCACTGTAATAGTTCTGAACATGGGACTTTTAGGAGATATGGTGGGGGGTACATTAATGCTGTTATCTCAAAAGCGGTTTATTTATTGCCAGAGTGACTTCTTTATTGAATAGAACCTGTCTTGTGGGTGCCCCTCCTCACCCTGTGACGCACTGTGACATGCTGTGACAGAGGCCCTTGCAAGATCCTGGTGCCACACTCTTGGGCTTCCAAGCCTCCAGAACTGTAAAAAAATAAATCTCTGTTCTTATGAATCACCCAACCTCATGCATTCTGTTACATAAACAGAAAACAGCCTAAGCCAGGAAATATCTTACATGGTTTCAAGGGGAAAATTACAAATAAAGGAACATAAAATCCGTACCTTGCTAAAAAAAACCCATGGACTTGGGTTCTCTTTAAAAGAAGGCAAATTCCCTAGATTTTCTTGTTTCTAAACAAGCAACCTTTGGCAACTCAGAGACAAACCGAATTGCCATGCAGAAAGCAAAACTGACCTCTCCCTCTTCTCTTGCAAATACTTAGGTACATGGGCAGGTTGGATTCTCAGTTACTGGGGCCAGTGGTTGGCATTGGGAGCACTGAAGCCGATCATGCAAAAGGATAGAGATAATGACCTTCTGATGCTCCTTCGAGGATGTCCCTCTTTGCTTCATAAAGTTAGGAAGTCATTTTTATTTTGCGTGCCCACTTTGCAATCAGTTGGTAGTGCCGTATGCATAATTTGGGGGATAGATTGTGAATCCAAGTCTGAGCTGTGCGCAGGAAGGGACAGCTGCAGCTGACTGGTTATGTCTGCTGTGCACAGGGGAATGAACGTTTGACTTTGTTGCTGTGACACCAGATTTTTAAAAATTCTTCTTAGTTATCCATGACAGTAGAATGCATTTTGACATATCCTACATACACGGAGTATAACTTCCCATTCTTGTGGTTGTACATGATGTGAAGTTTCACTGGTCGTGCGTTCCTATATACACACAGGAAAGTGATGTCCACTTCATTCTGCTGTCTTTCCTAGTCCTATTCCCCCCCCTTCCCTTCATTCCCCTTTGTCTAATCCAGTGAACTCCTCTTCTTCCTTACCCTCCTTTATTGTGTGTTAGTATCCGCATATCAGAGAGAAGAGTTGGCCTTTGGTTTTTTGGGATTGACTCATTTCACTTAGCATGATAATCTCCAGTTCCATCCATTTGCCAGCACATGCCATGATTTCATTCTTCTTGATGGCTGAGTAATATTCCATTGTGTATATATACCACAATTTCTTTATCCATTCGTCTATTGAAGGGCACCTAGGTTGGTTCTAGAGTTTAGCTATTATGAATTGAGCTGCTATAAACATTGGTGTGGCTGCATCACTGTAGTATGCTGATTTTAAGTTCTTTGGGTATAAACCGAGGAGTGGGATAGCAGGGTCAAATGGTGGTTCCATTCCAAGTTTTCTGAGGAATCTCTATACTGCTTTCCAGAGTGGCTGCACCGATTTGCAATCCTACCAGCAATGTATGAGTGTGCCTTTCCCCCACATCCTCGCCAACACCTATTGTTACTTATACTCTTGATGATTGCCATTCTGACTGGAGTGAGATGGAATCTCTGTGTAGTTTTAATTTGTATTTCTCTAATTGCTGGAAATGTTGAACATTTTTTCCTATATTTGTTGACCAGTGGTATTTCTTCTTCTGTGAAGTGTCTGTTCAGTTCCTTAGCCCATTTATTGATTGAGTTATTTGCTTTTCTGATGTTAAGTTTTTTGAGTTCTTTATATAATTTGGAGATTAATGATCTATCTCAGGTGCAGGTGGCAAAGATTTTCTCCCACTCTGTAGGTTCTCTCTTCACGTTCTTGATTGCTTCCTTTGCAGTGAAGAAGCATATTAGTTTGATTGCATCCCATTTATTGGTTCTTGATTTTACGTCTTGCACGTTAGTAAGTCCTGTTGAGGAGTTCGGTTCCTAAGTCGACATGATGGAGAGCTGGGCCCACTTTTTCTTCTAGCAGGTGCTGGGTCTCTGGTCTAATGCCTAGGTCCTGGATCCACTTTGAGTTGAGTTTTGGTGACACCAGATATTGCCGAGACAATACATCCCCCTCCCTAGGAATAAAAAGTTTTTTTTTTTTCATAAGACTTATGAAGTATGAATAGTCATGATCATTCAGTCTGCTTGCTGCCCATAATATTTAAATAAATGGGAATTCAAAAATAGAAAAAAAAAAGTCCAGCTTAGGGTCTTCAAGACACTGATGGAAAGTTAGCAAGGAAGAAGAAAGCATCAGTGATCAGACCTGTAAAGAAAAAAATTTTTTTTTGGTGTGTGTGTGTGTGTGTGTGAGTGTGTGTGAGTGTGTGTGTGAGTGTGTGTGCATGTGAGTGTGTGTGAGTGTGAGTGTGTGTGAGTGTGTGAGTGTGTGTGTTGTGTGTGAGTGTGTGAGTGTGAGTGTGTGAGTGTGTGTGAGTGATAATTAACTCAGGTTCTCCCACTCTCTGCCATGGAGCTATGTCCCTTTTTAAAATTTTTATTTTGAGACCGAGTCTCCTTAAGTTGCTGAGAATCTCCCTAAGTGGTCCAGGCTGGCCTCGAACTTTTGATCCTCCTGCCTCAGCCTCGCTAGTGGCGGGAATGACAGGCGCGGGCCACTGTGCCCGGCAAGAAACATCCTCAACGGAAGAAAGAACATTTCACCAGGGGCCCCTCACACTCAGTATGCATCTTTATTACCGAACAGAGGGGAAGGATGATTAGAGATGAATTCACGTTTGAATAGCATCCAAATGACTTAAGAACTATTTCGATTCCACTACTTCAGCTGGACCAGGGACAGCACTGCGGTCCTGTGATACAGGACGGTTTGCACTGAAACAGAAGTACGTCTTCCCTTCGCGAGCAGTTTTCTCGCTTTTGTGGTCCCCAAGAGTTTCCTATGTCGCAAGTACCAACCACCTCGCGCTCCTGGGCTTGGGTCTCATGGACTCCTATTTCAGATCCAGCCTGTTCCGGGGAAATCGGGTTTGTGTTCTTTTTAAAAATCATGTGGCTGCAAGAAAAGGTTTTCCCCTGAGTTGAAAAGTCATGGATTTTAAAGCCCCGTTAGAAAGTTTGGGTCTGAGCGATGCACAGAGCCACATCTGAACTTGGTGCTGGTTTCAAGCTCCCTTCAGAGACCCCTGGGGAAGCGTGGCTGGTGCGTCAGTGAAACAGGAAGTGCCGGCCTGGAGACACAGGAAGCAGGTGGCCCAGATCTTCTCCACAGCCTTCAAACACCAAGGGTGTGCGGAGGGCCCCATCGTGCAAGATCTGACCTCAAACCTGCAAGCATCTCTTAAGTGCACGCTGTGCGGAGGGCTCTTACACACATCCGATTAAACCTGGAGACCATCTGAAATGTCCCAGCGCGGATTCTCATCCCCAAGTGTAGGTTTCACAGTGACCGGAGAGCAGGGTCTGCTGACCTCCTCCTCAGCCCTTTAGGCTGGATGATTCTTTGACATTGGGTCCTGTACGGCACATTGTAGCTCATCTGGTGGACCACTAGATACCAGTTGCATCCCTTACTCTGGCTGTGACAATCAAAACTGTGTCCAGACATTGACAAATGTCCTCTGGCAGTGGGGCGGGGGGAGTGGGATTGACCCCAGGTGAAACTTCTTTTTTTTGGTGGGGGAGTCCTGGGGGCTGAACCTAGAGGTGCTTTACCACTGAGCCACATCCCCAGCCCTTTTTTATGTTTTATTTTGAGTCAGGATCTCACTAGGTTGCTTAGGGTCTCACTAAGTTGCTGAGGCTGGCCTCCGACTTGTGATCCTCCTGCCTCAGCCTCCTGAGTCGCTGGAATTACAGGTGTGCACCACCATGCCCCACTGAAACTCACTTCTTCATTTTTATTTATTTATTTATTTATTTTTGATTTCACAGCACTTTAATTTTTTTTATTTTTTAAAATTTTTTTTTTTTATTTTTACAGACACATTTTGATTCATTGTATACAAATGGGATACAACTTTTCATTTCTATGGTTGTACACAATGTAGATTCACACCATTTATGTAATCATACATGTATATAGGGCAATACTGTTTCATTCTACTGTTTTTCCATCCCCACCCCCTCCCACCCCCTTTTCCTCTACACCCTCCAAAGTTCCTTCATTCTTCTCTTTCCCCCATCACCCCCCCTCGTTATATATTGTCACACACTTATCAGAGAAAACATTCAGCATTTGGTTTTTTGAGCTTGGCCTATTTCACTTAGCATGATATTTTCCAACTTCATCCATTTACCAGCAAATGCCATATTTTTTCTTCTTTATGGCTGAGTAATATTCCATTGTGTATATATACCACAGTTTCTTGATTCATTCGTCAATTGAAGGGCATCTAGGTTGGTTCCACAATTTAGCTATTGTGAATTGAGCTGCTATGAACATTGGTGTGACTGCATCTCTGTAATATGCTGATTTTAAGTCCTTTGAGTATAAACCAAGGAGTGGGATAGCTGGGTCAAATGGTGGTCCCATTCCAAGCTTTCTGAGGAATCTCCACACTGCTTTCCAGAGTGGCTGCACCAATTTGCAACTCCACCAGCAATGTATGAGTGTACCTTTTTCCCCACATCCATGCCAACACTTATTATTGCTTGTGTTCTTGATAATAGCCATTCTAATTGGAGTAGATGAAATCTTAGGGTGGTTTTAATTTGCATTTCTCTAATTACCAGGGATGCTGAGCACTCACTTCTTTAGAGAAAGAGTGTTTGAATGATCAGGCACCTATGGCTGAACATTCCTTTGATTCCCTCTTACTGTCTGACTCGAAGTTTCTTGAACCTAGTGTTCTATATACAAAGCCATACATACCTTACTCAATAAGTGGGCAATTTTCTCTTTTTAACAGTACTGGGGATTGAACCCAGGGTCTCACGTGTGCTAGGCAAATGATCCACCACTGAGTATGCCCCCAGCCCTTTCTTATTTTTTTTTGAGAGAGGGTCTTCCTAAGTTGCCCAGGCTGGCCTCAAACTTGCCATCCTCCTGCCTTGGCCTCCCAAGTAGCTGCGATTACAGGCATGTACCACTACACCTGGCTCCAGACAGGGAATTTTTAAAGAAATGTGGTCCCATCCAGTTTTGCCTTACCTATTGCCTGAGAACCCAGCTTCTCCTTTAATTTGATACCACTGGCCTCCCTGGAGAGCCTTCAGTGGTCACAGATATCCTGCCTGCACAAAATTTCTTGTGCCCTCCGTTTTCTTCTGAAGCCCAGTGGTAATTCTGGCCCTTACTGATCAAAAAACCCACTGGATCCTCACACCGGGCGATGGGGGTCCTAGTACCACCCCATTTCACAGATTCTGCGCCTCCCAAAGGTTAAATAACTTGCCTTACATCACACAGCTCGTACAGGGGGGAGCCCATTTGAAGCCGCACTGTATTGCATTTCAACAGAAAATATGCACAGCGTGCCCTCAATAACCATGAGCTACTATTTACTAGTGGGAAACCAATCTGTCTAATTTGGTCGTGAGCCGTTATTCAGAATGACTTTCCTGAACCCGGAAGGACTGACTGTATCAGCCAATCTTTCCACACCATGGCCAGCGAGGACACGGGTACCCAGGATGCATACAAGCCCCGAATTGTGTTCCTCTTCCAAAGCACAAAACGTGTACTAACGAACTTTCAAGACAAAGCAGATTATTTTTATTCAGATTGGGATGCGGGCAGGTACCCTAAAATGATCACGGTCACGCTGGCTGCATGGTGGAGTCATCCTGAATTGGGAACCCAGCCCTCTCCGCAAAACCGGATCCCCTTGAGGTCAGGACTTAATCCGTTGTCACTAATGTGCTAAATGTGGGTAGATGACCCAGGAATGCACTTTATAACCCGACTCTTAAACACACTTCGTCTCCATTCCCCCAGCCGCTGGGGATGGTGGGCACTTTGCGATCACGGTTTTTATGGGAAGAGACTGAAATGACTGGCCCAAGGCCACCTGCTAGTTAAGTGTGGAGCCAGGCTTCAGACTCAGGGCTCCTGCTTCAAACCCCAGAGCTCAGGCTTTTACACCCAGTGAGGGCTCCCGGGTGAAGGTGAGTTGGAATCTCAGGTCTAGACTCGAGCTTGAGGTGAAGGTCTCTCCTGCTTCAATGTCCAGCGGAATTAAATACGGAGGGATTGCGTTCCACAAGCCTGCACGGTGCATGGATCCAGTCACCTGTGCGTGTCATATGTCCTGAATGAAGGCAGGTCCCCCTCCAGGCTGGGGAGCCTGCCCCTCCAGGGTAGGTCAGCGGGGACCTGGGATGGCTGATTCCTCATGTCTCAGGGATCACTGGTCTCTTTTCATGTATGGTCATTTGCTGCCGTGAATACAAGTCCATTATTAATAAATACTTTGAAATGTTTAAAGATTGGCCTTTCTCCTATACCCTGAGCCCTAAACCCAGGGAAACTGCTTCATCATGTTCTCGACCAAAGAATAAGAGGGATGCACTGACAGGGTAGGGCCTCAGCCATGGGCTGCAGCGGGCCATGCGGTTGCTTCCTGAGGGACTCTGAGAGGTTCTGGAATATGTGACCATCACTGAGCCTGCTGATTTTCCTTCTCAAGATAGACGTGAAAGGTACTGGGGAAACATCAAAGCCAGACATCATAAAGCCAGACCCATGCAGACATCAAGTAGAAAAGACAACTTGGGTATGTTTTCGAGCATTAGTCTTTGTTCCAGGAAGTTCCTATAAGCTCATTTGTTTAATCATCATGACGTGCCTAGCAGGTAGGTACCAGCATGATCATTCCCATTCCCCAGACAGAGAAACTGAGGCACAGAGAGATTCAGGGACTTGCCGGGAACCTGGCTAGGAAGTGACAAGACGGGGATTTGAACCCAGGTAGACTGACCCTGATGTTCGTTTCTATCTCCCCAGCCAGAGAGGGACCCAGGAGTCTCGGATCAGAGTTGCTCATTTTCCATTTTCCGTAGACATGGCTTGGTCCTGTTAACGCTAGGAATTCATTTCAACTTGAATCCACATCTCCATGGTGGACTGTCCCGCCAAACATTCTCCCAAAGGGAGAAGAACGACTGCCCAGGGTTGAGTCTTTAGAGGCAATCTACAGCTTGGTCAAGACACCAAAAGCCGTGGAAACTGGGTGACACCATGAAACGTAAATGGCTTCCCCACCATCCGCAGAGCCTATTAAGTACGAGCCATAACCGTGTCTGGTTCCTCTTGAGAACACCACTCCTTTGCAAAGTTTTGTTACCGTTTCTATTAGGGTGAAAGAATGAACAAATCGCGGAGTTGA
Source organism: Sciurus vulgaris (assembly GCF_902686455.1). Lineage (NCBI taxonomy): Eukaryota > Metazoa > Chordata > Mammalia > Rodentia > Sciuridae > Sciurus > Sciurus vulgaris. The sequence continues at coordinate 141,264,037 of NC_136468.1, read as the reverse complement.
GCACTTATTGAAAATTCTATTAGTGGGACCAGGGGTTGGGTGCAGGGCAGTCTTTGTCCTAACTCTGCCAAGGCCCATGCATTCCAGAGCCCAGGGAAGTCTCCACCTACTTACTCCAGGCCTGGAGTTGAAAACCGCTTTGCCAGGGTTGCTTGAATGAGCTCATTACAAAAGGTCCTCTCAGGTGTTCTCCAAATTCAACCTTGGAGGAGTTCTACTTAAGAAACACTCTGGCACCTGAAATATTATAAACACTATTGACTCTTAGAACATATCATGGAATTAATGCTTCTGCCATTCAGACTGATCTCCCAGAACGTCTTCAGTTGCAAGCAACAGGAAACTAATTTAGGTGGGCAGTGGGCACCGGGGCACATGCCTGTAATCCCAGTGACTCAGGAGGCTGAGGCAGGAGGATTTCAATTTTGAGGCCAGCCTCAGCAACTTAGTGAGGCCCTCAGTAACTTAGTGAGAAGCTGTCTCAAAAATAGAAAGGGTTGGGGATGTGGCTCAGTGATAAAGGGCCTCTGGGTTCAATCCCCAGTACCAAAACCAACCAACCAACCAAACCAACCAGAACACCAACTAAAATTGGCTCCAAAGGAAGGGAATGTTAGCTCGCGTCAGGCCTGGCTGCCCATCTAAAACGACGTCAGCAGGAGTCTGACTTTGTCCGTTTCTCGGCTTTTCCTCCTTTGTGTTTGCTGCATCCTCAGGCAGACTTTCCCCAGACGGCCTAAAAGCTGTTTCTAGCTGCGTTCATCTTACGTCCTATCAGCCAGCACCCCGGGGAAAAGAGACTACCTGCTTTTCGTGAGTTGCAGCAAAAATTCCAGGGCAGGGATTCTCTGTCCCTCATTGGCTTAGCGGGGGTCACATGTTCATATCAGGTGGACAAAATACACCGGTACTCTTCTTAGACTGCACAGGGTCATGTCTACCTTTTTATTTTCCCATATATTTTTTTTTTTTGATGGGTGCATTATAGTTGTATATAGGGGTGGGATTTGTGGTTACCTATTTGAACATGCATGCAAGATGACAATAGAATGTGGCCAATGTCCCTCCACATCACGTCCCATTTCCTTCTTTGCCTCCCTCTCCCCACCCTGGCCTCTTTCCTCTCTGGGGCTTCCACATGAGAGGAAAGTATACGACCCTAGACCTTCTGAGTCTGGCTTATTTCGCTTAACAGAATGTTTTCATGTTCCATCCATTTTCCTGCAAATGACATCATTTCATCTTTCTTTGTGGCAGAATAAAATTCCTTTGTATATATATCATACCTCTTCTTGATCCATTCGTCCTCAATGGACGCCTAGGCTGGCTCCCCAGTTAGGCTGCTATACACGGAGTATGCATCTCATCGACCTTGGGGACAAAGGCCTGGGCACACCCACCTGACCTCCTTGACCCATCGGAAGGGGACAGTTTTCCAGAGAAAAATCTAGGTTCTGATGTCAGGTGATGGGGGAGGCGGGTGGGGGCACAGATGCTGGGCAGACAAACCCAGGGAATGTTCCTGAATTCTCCCTCTGAGCTATTTCCAGCAAGCAAGGTGTTACTAATAGAGGGATCTCATGTGGTTTACAAGCATAACTGAGATATTTGCTTGGATATCTGAGGTTTAAAACATGGACTGTGTGGCTACAACATTTTGGAAATATTTTCTGCAAAATCGTATTTACCCACGTGGCTTTACGTTTTGGGGTTTTTTCTTTGTTTCTTTTTTTTACTAAAAAAATTTTTTTTAAAACTTCTTGGAACAAATTCTTAAGAGGAACAGAAATGCCACAAAATGATTTGAAACAGACAGATGACTCCATGAGCAGACGGAGATGGCAAATTAGCACCCAGTTGACATTCCTTCTGTCCCGGTGACATTTCTGATGTTGAATAATATTCTCAGGGTTCCTCTCTAACCTATTATGCCTTTTCTTTTTTATGGTAATGACATTGTTCCTAATTACAAAACCCATACCTGCCTAATTCAGAAAGAACTGAATGCATAGAGAAAGCGCGTACCAAGAGCACGCGTAGGTATACAGAAGTGTTGCCCGCTGAGAGAGTTAGGGACATCTGTTTAATGAGTGTTATGCCTTAGGTGTTGTCCAGACGTGTCCTAGCCCCATTTCACAGATGGGGAAGCTGAGGCTTGTAGCGTTCAAGTCGATGGGTGCTGGAGCTGGAATTGAACTCAAGCATCTCTGATCTCAAAGCCCTGGCTCTTAGTGACCTCAATTCCTTCATTCTACCCTGTCATTTAAAGATTTCCAAAACTAACCTTCCAAAAATGGTGTATTACACATAATGCTTAATATCTGCTTTTAATATGGTATATTTTCTCGCATCATTTAATATGTTTCTAAGTTTTGGGGGTGGTGACTATACTGAGTCATATGAATGTCATTATGTACTTAGCTAATCCCCAATTGTTGGACATCTAGGTTGCTTCTGTTTTTTTTTTTTTCAGTATTGTATTAATACCACAGTGACTCACCTAGCAGGAACATTTTCTATATACCTCTGTTTATGGCCTTAGTATAAATTCCTAGAACTGTTGGATGGAAGGGCCTGAGTTTTTATTTTTTATTTATTTATTTTTTAGTGATTCACACCCTTGACAGATTGTTCTTCAGAAGGGCGAGAGTCAGCCATGTCTGATTCCCACTTCCCCTTCTTTCCCATGATGTCTGTTTGTCAGGGATTCCGACTCAGGAGCTAACTATACCTCCATCCCTCTGCAATGGGGAAAGGAGACCCTTGCAAAGTCTAAACCATCCAACGGTGTTCAAATGGTTCATACAAATGCAGCGGTCCAAAGAATCTGCTCAGTAGTCATGGGCATCTCGACAGAGGTCACCATTAGGATCAGGAGATGTGTGACCGTTTCCCCTTCCCATGCGGTGGAACCAGCGGCCTGTCTGGAGGAGGGGAGCTGACCCGTCACCGTAACTCTGGCTACAAGTCACTGCTGGTGGGAGTGCCGTGTTCACTGCAGGAAGAACCACCGCACAGCTGACCTCGCTTGTGACTCTAAGTGGCCACGTTGCGGTGGCGCCTGTCACGCCCGCCTTGCCGACAGTTCTCTGCTTTGGGGAGCTGCTTCATGAACCAGGTGGACCCCGATGGGACGGAGCCTAAGGCCTGTGACATAATCAGACAAACCACAAGAGAATCAGGTCTCCTTCAGGAATTTGAACTTGAAGAAATTGAAACAATTGAAGACGAACAGAGAGGAGCCGAGCCTGTGGGTGGAGAAGAAGCCCTCAGGGGAGTTCTGTGTCCAGGATCCCCAGGGCTGTAGCTGGAGCGCAGGCCGTGACCCCTGGTAGCGCATCTGTCCAAGGAGCAGATGTGACCGCAATGAACCTCCCGTCCCACTCTGTCCAGCGCATCTCCTTCTGGAAGCAGCTCCCCGGTCCTTCACGGCCCTGCCCAGAATGGAATTTTAACTGGGGCCATGCTAGTTGTGATCCTAAAATATCATTCCGGCAGGAGGAAGGCAGAGTCCCAAAGAAATGGGCAGGGCAGGTCTGCTCCAGGTGCACGCAAAGTGTGGGACAAAAAGGCCTCGGCCCCAGGAATCCCAAGCTCCGCCCTCCTGAGTCCCGGGACTCCCAAGCTCCGCCCTCTTTAGTCCCTGGACTCCCAAGCACCGCCCCCTGTTCTGGGCTGTGCGTGCTCACGCCCCTCCTCTGTGCCCTGCATCACGTGTGAGTACCAGTTCTCAAACCTAGTGCCCGCCTCCCATCTCCGGTGGAGATCCTGTGAAGCCATCCCGATGCCTCCTCTCCCAGGGACTTTCTCCAGAAAACCCACCTGTTTCGTTTCCTTCAAAGTACTGGTCAGGACCTACGGTTCCCTTCCCTGCTTGGTTAGGTGGCGTGGTCCATCCTCCCCGCAGCCAGGGACCCCAGGTGAGGCCTTGTCTTTCCTGCTCATGGCTGCATCCTCTGGCCCTAAAACTGAGCCTGGGACTTGGCAGGGGCTGAAGAACTTGTCTTCACGGACCCCGCCCCAGGAGTGCCACCTCAGCAAGGTGGGGGGAGGAGTCCAACCCCCTGGAAGTTTGACCTTGGAGTGGAGGTCACAGGCTGGGGGAGGGGTGGGCACCTGCTGGTGGTCAGGTGAAGAGTCAGGGTTGTGGGTGTGTCCCTGTGTCCCCCTCTTCCCCAGGCCTACCGGCTCACCTCTTCTTTAATTCTAGAGCTACCCCGAAATGTTCCAATACATCGTTCCGCTGACTCAATGAATCCGTTTCTACTCCTTGCCATTGCAGAACTCCAAGGAGATGCTAATCATCAGAAATCGCTCATCTGCTCGGTCACAGAGGAGGAAACTGAGGCAGGGACTTGCCTGTGCCCTGGCCCCAGCCCCAGCCCCAGCCCCAGCCCCAACCCCACATCACTCTGGGGGCTTTTCCTGAGTTCTTCCCTAGCTTGCTTTATTGACAGCCAGCTCAGGACAAGATGAAGCCCTTCCACTCTGTTTTCGAAATTCCCACTCCCTTTCTGACCTCCCTGGAGTACTAGATTCTTCCTGGCTCACACAGCTCTATCAAAAGCCATCGGATGCTTTGGGTCTAACTGCCCTTAGCCCTTAGAGTTCTCGTATACTTAGGACATGCTACTGAATTTAAGTCACAGCACTGGGATCGTTTCTTTACCTGCCATCTGTCAGGAGCCATGACTTAGTACCATTCATTGACTCAAATATTTATTGAGCACCTACTACATGCATAGCTCTGTTCTAGAAAGCTGGGAGACACCAGATCCCTGGCCTTGCCTGGCTCAACATTCTTGCAAGTGGAGCTCGATCGTAAGTCACAAAGCAAAAGAAACAAGGAAGTGATCTCTGTGGGAGAAGATTGTGCACACCCCGGAAGAAGAGAAGAACCAGGGAGAAGATGAGAGAGAGAAGAAGAGGGCAGTGTGCAACTGTAAGTAGTTTAATCAGGGGCAGGCACACTGAGGAGAGAGTGGAGGACAGAACTGGGTGAGCTGAGGGTGTATCGCATGGCTAAGTGGGGGAGTCTGTTCCCAGCATGGGGACTGTCAAAATGCAAAGGCCCTTTGCTGAGCCGGGGGTTGGAATTCAACACATTTAGATTCTAATCTCTTCATTCTTTGCCTTCTGTCTGTGTGCATTTGGGAAAGTCAATGAACCTCTCTGAGCCTTGGTTTCCTTATCTGAGAAATGGGGATCCAAAGAGACCACGCCCCCGAGGCAGGCAGAACAGAGCATCTGCTCAGTCACTGGCATTGAATACGGGCCCTGTCCGTTCCCGAGACTTGAGAGATAACTGCAGGCCAGTCCCAGGTGGCATGGGTGGTACGGGGCACCGATTATAAGCATGGGCTCCTGCTCTGTCATTTGGTAGCCGGGTGACCTTGGGCAAGTTTATGTAACCTCCAGCTCCTCACTTTAAAGTGGAATAATAATAGCCAGGACATCAGAGGACCGTGGTGAGAAGTAAATGAGGGCGTCCTGGACTGCGCTCGGCGGGGGGCCAGCCTCTGAGGAAGCTCCCGGTGAATGGCAGCTCTTTTTGGCGGAAAGCGTGGGGAGAGAGGCTTTCTCTTCTCGGTGGGGCTGCTAAGCTGGAAGAATGTGAGCTCGGAGCTCTGAGGTCACCTGCGGGAGGCCCGGCCTGCAAAGGCAGGCGGCCCACAGAGGCAAAGTGGAGGTGGCCGGGGAGGGACTCCTGGTGCCTTTTATTTTTCTAATTGCAATTGAAAACTTACTACCATGGGGTCGCACCAGACACACATTTTTTTTTAAACACAATTAGTTTTTTAAATTTTATTTATTTATTTTCATACGGTGCTGAGGCTCGAACCCAGTGCCTCACACGTGTTAGGCAAGTGCCTTACCACTGAGCCACAACCCCAGCTCCTTTTTTTTTTTAAATACAATTAGTTTTTTAAATTTCATTTTTTTTTTTATTTTTAAAGATACACATTTAACAGGCAAATCCAATCCCGCTGCGGGCCCCAGAAAGGAGGCAGTGAGCACGGTCTGAGGAAGAAGCCAAGGGTCAGGGAGAAGGCATGAGTGCCATCCCAAATGGTGAACTTGTCCCTCAGTGGCTTCCGTAGCTGGGGGAGGCCCAGGCCCAGCCTCCCTTCTCTGCAGGGATGGTTCCCAGCCTTACCCAGTGCTCAGGCCCAGGACGCCCCTATTCACCCTCTCCCTTCATCAACCTCCACAGACAATGAAAAGCCACTCTGAATTCTTACACATTTTTAGAAATCACTTGGTTATTTTAAATTGCACCAGTGCTAAAAAAAATTAGTCATATGTCTGCGTGGGGGAGTGTTGTGGATTCAATCTATGGGCAAGTCCAGCTGTGATCTGGGGATGCAGACGCTTGCTACATGACTACCCTCAGCCTGAGCGCCCCCTCCCCCACAGCCACCCCTGCAGCTTGCCAGTCCCTGGAGCAGTAGGTGCCCAGCTGCCCACCCAGCTGGTCTGAGCCGGGTCTGCAGACCACAGCAGGATCCCGAAAGGCCACACTCTTCCTCTGGTTCTTAGGAACCAGTGACACATGCATCCGTGGATTTCCTGCTTTCTGCATGACTAAGTGCCACTTTCTAGGAACCTACTAAGCGAGTTACTACAATTTACTAGTCATAACTAAAATTAGTATGTTACTAGGGTTTACCAAGCACTCGTCTGCAGCGTTCTTGGAAGCCTGGCTCCTGGGTGACATTTGCCAGCTCTCACTATAAAAGTTCTACTGCGCCAGTAAGGAAACGGGAGCTGGTGGCTGTAGATGGGGCAGAGGGCCTTTGACCTTGCCTAAGAAGCTGAAGGTCAAAAGCATTCGAGAGTCACTTCTAGGACTTGAAAACTCGGACATTCCCTCTCTGGGTGTTCCAACTGCTGCTCTTGTTACTCCTGACTCTGCATTTTTAAACCACAGTGAGTTACCCACAGAGCACCCTATAGACAACTAATATACATAAATAACAGGAAGATTCCAATCTGCCCTCCAAAGGCCCATGTTCATTTGATGAACATTCATTAGGACTCAAGTACATCAGGCACGCATTCAGCAGTAATCTAGACTCTTCTATTCCGGCCTGCATGGAGTTTACAATCTGGTGTCAGAAAAAGACATCACCTTATAGCAAAGCACTTATAAAATGCTAGGTGCTTAAAAAGATCGACAAGAGGTGGGCACCGTGGCACATGCCTGTAACCCCTTGGGAGGCTTGGGAGGCTGAGGCAGGGGGATCCCAAGTTCAAAGCCAGCCTCAGCAAAAGCAAGGTGCTAAGCAACTCAGTGAGACCCTGTCTCTAAATCAAATACAAAATAGGGCTGGGGAGGCGGCTCAGGGGTTGAGTGCTCCTGAGTTCAATCCCTGGTACCCCAACCCCTGCAAAAAAAAAAAAAAAAAAAGATCAACAAGGTCACCCATGAATAGCAGAGGAGTTAGCACAGTGGTCAGGGGAGATGCATCAACCAGGGTTCTGGGGTGGTAAGCAACAGAAAGTGATGCGGGAAGCTTACTAGATGTTGGTGATGCACAGAGAGAGTGGAAAGACTGGCCAAGGTGAAGGAAGGACGGGAACCAGGGAGACTCTAGGGATCTAGGGAGCAAGAATGAAAGGAGGGTCTCTAATGTCCCATGCACAGGATTTCTCAAAGCCAACCTTGTCCTATTTCTGGTTCATTGGGGTCAAGGGCCACTCCTTTGGGATGGAAGGGAGGTGGGCCCTCCGTGGATGCTGGGTCTGAGACAATGTCCTGTGCTTAGAGAACCCAAAGATGCATCTGCTCCTAAGTGCCATCAGACAGGACGGACAGCTGCTCACCCCCAGGTCTCTGTCCAGCCCTGGAACACCCGTCAGCTCTCACTGCCCGCTCATGTCGTTTCTCAGAGGCCTCTTGCTTCTTCACCTCGTCTTTGATCTCTAGGAGGCTCTGTCTTTATCACACAGCCCTGTGGGCGAGCCTTCTTGGACCCCTGTTCCTTGCAACCGGAGATGTCCAACAAGAGCACCAGCCCTCGATTTTGCCCACAGTGGCGTCAGAGGGTGGAGACCACAGACATGTCGTTACCTGGACAAAGAGCGGCCCACAAGTCCCAAGCTGATCCTTCGGGAGAAGGCTTGGCTCTTTTCACAGTGGAGATCAGGGGGACCCCGCAGAGAGAAGCTAAGGGAGGCTGGGGAAGTGGAGATGGAAACGTGGCGTTGGAGGCTGACGGAGATGGGATTTTTGAGTGTAAATGCTTGGGGCAAGGGTGGGAAGCAGCCACTTTTCTGTTTACCATGCTCCACACCACTCCCTATTGTACCCCCAATGGCTTCCTTTACATAGTTGCTTTCTAATAGTCTAATTCTATAGCCACTGTGTTTGATGTAAAAAACTTGGTGAGAATGGGTTAGAGGTTGGGCACGGTGGTGCATGTCTGTCTTCTCAGCAACTTGGGAGGCTGAGGCAGGAGGATCTTGAGTTCGAGGCCAGCCTCAGCAAAAGCAAGGCACTAAGCAACTCAGTGAGACCCTGTCTCTAAATAAAATACAAAACAGGGCTGGGGATGTGGCTCAGTGGTCCAGTGCCCCTGAGTTCAATCCGTGGTAACTGCCACCCCCCTGCCAGAAAAAGAATGGATCAGAAAGGCTCCGTCTTTGAGTTCAAACTTGATCTCACCCTTGCAGTCTTTCTCTCCCAAGTGCCCTCTCATTAGCCTCGAGGTATTAGCTTCCGCTCAGTCAGTTTTTAATGCACTCGATGTGCAAAATAGAAAGTTCTGTGCAGACCTGCCCCGGAAGTTAAAAGCAAGGCCTCACTTCTTGTTGGACTCATCCAGGGACGGGAAACTCACACAGCTCACCTGTTGCTAGAGTCCAGGGAGAAGATGAATCCTAGAGTTCTTTCTAGAAGGGAAACTTTTCTCGGCGGGATCATCTTCACCTCTTGGAACCATTTGACTTCCCACGGCAGAAAAACCACAAGCGTCTGGCTGAACTAGAAGAGGGACGGAGGACAATGTGCGTTGGGACCGGGAAGTCCTGGGGCAGCGCCCAGGCGGGGCACCCGTCCAGATCTTGCAGGAGACGCTGGGGCTCAGCCCGCACTTTGGGCCCTGTTGTCTACTCTACCGGAACCAGCAGGATTAACTCCTCCACCTACTTCCCAGTCCTTTGCTGCTGCCAGAGCAAGGAATCTCCCTGGGCTTCCCTCTGTCGCATGATCTTCTGAGGGTCTGTATGTAGCCGGGCACCTGAACCCACGGATGCACCTGAGGAAGGCGATCAGGGTGGCTTCTTTTCAGCCCATGCTAATGGAAGATTCTCTCACGGTATTCAGCAAAGAGCCGTCAAAGGCATGAAAAAGAAACAAAAAATCCCGTGCTTTGAGACTGGAGATGGAAATGAGAACAAGATAGCATTTTGTACCTGCTAAGTTAGCGTAATATTTCAACTGGTTCCACCAAGTGCTGGTGAGATTGTAAGACACCTGCATGTTCAGCGGTTGCTGGTTGGTATAATTTTAAAATACAGAAATATGTGTGTGTGTGTGTGTGTGTGTGCATATATATATGTGTATGTGTGTGTATATATATATCTGGGATCATTAACAATGTTGCTGTTCATTGATCCAGTAATCTTATTCCCTGGAAATTATCCAAAGGAAATTGCTCAAAAGAAAGAAAAAGCTGTATACAAGGAGGCCTTCCCTGAAGCAAAGATGACCCCTCTCCTGGCAAATCCAGAACAAATGGAGCCAGAAGCCTAGGTTTGGGATGGCCAGAAAGCTATGAATTTTTTTAAAGCATTTTTTAAAAAAGATCATTAAAATAAACAAACTGTGTCAACCCCCCAAACAAGAGGAAACTCCAGGAGAGTGTAAAACAACCGGGGGGATTTAACAATACACCAAGTTTTGCAGAACACAGCGTTGAGCAGTCACCGTGATCTCAACCATGGAAAACTATGTCATAAGCCCATAGACGGGAAGAGAAGGCAAAAATGAAATCTGTTGTTTGGGAGTGATTTGAAATGATTTGTTTTCCTTAAAGGAATTTTTTTCTTGTGCTGGGGGTATACATAGTTCAGTGGTAGACCACTCGCCTAGCATACATGAGTCCCTGAGTTCAATCCCCAGAACTTCAAAGAAAAAAAAAAACAAAAATGAATTCCTTCTTTTCAAAAACAGCCCAGATCCTCATGGGCGAGGAGTTTATCATATTAATGGGGTATCCTCTGGATGGAATACTACGCAGTCATTAAAAATGATGCTGAGAGTCTGTGTTTACTGAGATGAAGAGATGTTCATGTCATGACATTGTCCAGTGAAAAGGCACATGGCAGAACAGCAGAGCCAGCATGATCACCTTTATATAAATCGAATATGGTTCCATCTGCATGGAGGACAACTGAGATGCCAAGTACATTCACAGTGATTTCTCTGGATGATGGGATGTGGGTGAATTTTATTTTCTGTTTCTATTTGATGCCTTATGCTTTCCTCAGTGACTATTTATTACATTTGTTCATTAATTTGCTTACTTTTGGCAATACTGGGAATGGAACCCAGGAACTTGCCCATGCTAGGCAAGCACTTGACCACTGAGCTACATCCCCCAGCCTGATTTATTATAATTAGAATAAGAAAAAAAACTTCATAAAAAAAAACTTTTGCAATATATATATATATATATATATTTTGGGGGGGGTTGGTTATCGGAGATTGAACTCAGGGGCACTTGACCCCTGAGCCACATCCCCAGCCCTAGCTTGTATTTTATTGAGAGACAGGGTGTCACTGAGTTGCTTAGCACCTCGCTTTTTTGCTGAGATTGGCTTTGAACTTGCGATCCTCTTGCCTCAGCCTCCAGAACCTCTGAACTTTTGTGATATTATTAAACATTTTTATAATATTGAAGAAAATATGTGATTTATAAGGTGGGCAAGGTCCTAGGCTTTGCTGTCCCCTCTTAGCCACTGGTCTGGCTTTTCCAACTGCATCCATATTTTGTGACAGTCTGGCTCCAGCCTTAGACTCTCAGATCCAGGGTCTGGGACTAGGTGAGAAGACCGAGGCCGAGCCCATCAATCAGTACAATAAGAAGTTGAAACATAATATATATATTATATATATATATATTTATAATATAATATAAATATATACAATATATATATTTTATATATAATATATATAATAATATATATTTATATATATTTTTTTAAAGGAATGAGGGACTGGAGATATAGCTCCAGTGCTTGCCTTGCAAGCACAAGGCCCTAGGTTTGATTCCCAGGGCAGCGAAAAATAAAAATAATAAATAATAAAATAAAAGCAATATTTATTAAAAAAAAAAAAAAGAAGAAGAAGAAGAAAAATGAGCATTGGAGACCGGTGTCTGGCTCATAGTAAGTGCTTCAAAAAACTAACAAAAAAATAATATAATGGAAATAACCTTTTTTTTTTAAGCATCAGAGATTGAACCTAGGGGCACTTGACCACTGAGCCACATCCCCAGCCCTATTTTATATTTGATTTATAGACAGGGTCTCGCTGAATTGCTTAGCGCCTCACTTTTTTTGCTGAGGCTGACTTTGAACTTGTGATCCTCCTGCCTCAGCCTCCTGGGCTGCTGGGATTACAGACGTGCACTACCACCAAGCTGAAATAACCAAATTTAAAAATTAAAACAAAACAAAACAAAACAAAAAACCAAACAAACAGAGGAATGAGGCGCTTGTTTGGGGTACAAAATTTAAGGTGGTGTCAAAAATTCAGTAATCACAATAAATATTTTCATGCCATATTTTGTAAAAAATTCCAAAATAATGGGGGAAAATCCACGATAAATCAAATATTAAATGTTTAAGTAAAGACAGGGTCAGTGTTAACTGATTTCGCCTTCCCTCTTTTTCCTTATCCTTCTTTCTCTTTCTCGCGGTGCTGCCAATGACACGCAAGCCTAGCGTGTGCTCAGGAAGTGCTCTACCACTCAGCTACCTCCCCATCACCTCTCAATTTAAAATGTTGATATTTTGTTCATCATGGGCCTTTGGCATTTTTATGTTTAGACATTGTTTATGAAATATCACTTATCTCGATACTGAGTTTTTTGGCACCCCTTAAATGTACTAAAAGCCACTGGATTGGACCCTTTCAACAGAACTTTAAAATCTGCAAGTTATAGCACAACAAAGCTGTTCAAAAACTTTGTTGGGATTATAACTTGAATCTTACGTAAATTTCATGTATCATAAAATGTTATTCTTTTGATTTTTTCCCCCAACCATTTATAAGTGTAGAAAACAGTCTGAGCTCCTGCCGTACACATATAGGAAGTAGCCTAGGGATTTTTATCACTGGATTATCAATGTGTGTATGTGTATGTGTGTGTGTGTGGGCCATAAACTAAGGAGGATAGTCATTCTTATAAATGGTTGGCAAAGGTCAAAAAAAGAATATCACTTTTTTTTTTTTTTTTTAAACCAGACCATATTTAGTTATTTTTATTCGGGCAAGTGTGTGTATAACATTTAAAAAAATTTTTTTTAGTTGTCCATGGACCTTTATTTTATTATTTTTATGTGGTGCTGAGAAGTGAACCCAGTCAGTGCCTCACACATGCTAGGCAGGCACTCTACCACTGAGCCACCTCCTCAGCCCTAATTTGCATTTTTTTGAGAGGCAGGGTCTCACTGAGTTGCTTAGGGCCTCGCTTTTGTGGAGGCTGGCTTTGAACTCCAGATCCTCCTGCCTCAGCCTCCCCAGCCGCTGGGACGACAGGCGTGCACCACGGCGCCTGGCCCATGTGTAACATTTTTAAAGTATGAAAATTACACAAATTCAGCTGACCTGAGTTGCATCACGGAAATGCTTAGCGTGGACATAGGTGTAAGCTGAGCGGGTCAACGAGTCTCTGAAGGCCCTCCGCTGGCGAGGCACCAAGCCGTGGGCATCAGGGACAGCTCGGAGGTTATCCCGCGTCCCCAGCCCCCGGGGTGCCGTGGGCGGCACGAGCTCGGCTCCCAGCACAGAAGCGCACCTCTGGGGAGCCCGCGTTTCCTCGGATGGGTTGCTGAGCTGGCTGGCCACCCCCAGGCACCAGGGCCGTCCCAGCCCGGGGGAGTCCCCACTTCTTGCCCAGGTCTCTCGGCAGGGTTTTCAGGACGGCCGAGCAAAACGGCCGAGCAAAATGCCGTGCGGCCACATGGAGCGGCTTATCCGCTCCACAATGGCCCCAGGGCAGCCAATTGCAGCTAAGCCCGGCTGGGGCAGGAGGGCTTAGACCCCCAGACTCCAGCCGTGACAATCAACCCTGCGGGGACATAAAGACAAACATGGGCCAGCAGACGCCTCATCGGCGACCCGAGGCCCCCAGCTTTCCTGGACTCTCCACACTTCCGCGGCCTCCCCCGCACCATGAGCCTCTCCTCGGCCTCCACCCTCCCCTGGGAACCTCTGTCTATCGCCCCTCCCCCTGCCTCTCTGGTCCAAGGTCTTCATGCCCCCCCAAATTCTGCAGCTTGGATCTGTCCTGTTGGATCCCTAAAAGGTCAAATGTCTCCCCCAGAGACTTTTAGAGGATGGGACAAGGTAAAGCACACGCAGGACCCGACTTGGTGGCTGGCCCTGGACCTGTGTCCACCCTGCGAGCATCGCATCAGCAGACCTGCGAAGGAGCGCTGCCTAGAATCTGCCGGCAGGTCCTGGTTCCGGGAGCTGAGACTCCCTACGGGTCAAAGGTCATCACTCAAGATGCAAGGAACATCTGGCCAGGCCTACAGGGTGCAGCATCAACCCACCCACCGTCCATGCGTCCAACGGCGAGGGGCTTGTGAACCTCGCTAGAGATCTGAACTCCTCTGCAGGCAGGGGGGCCTGGAAGTCTGGAAACGGTAGGAAAACGAGAGAATTCGGGAAGCCCAGCGAGTTCCCAGCGCTGTTCTGGACAGTGGGCGTGCAGCTGGGAATGGGAAGAACGAGCTTTCGGTCCTCAGAGAGCCCAAGGTGGAGAGGAGCCAGGCACCGCTGCAGGGAGCTCGCAGGGAAGTCGAGTCCCTCCAGGTGAGAGGCGCAGCCCCAGCGGTTCCTGAGGAAGGAACAGCTTCTGCTCCCTGGAAGGGCAAAGGGAGCAGCCCTGAGGTTCAGCAGGGACGGGGCAGCCACCTTCTCCTATTAAGGGAAGGTACAGATGGTCCTTTAAGGTGCTCCTCCACCGGCAGCTCATTCTTGAATGTCACTGGAAAGGCTTTGCTGGGCTCCCAGCTTTTTGACCTAAACCCACAAAGCTGACTCCAAGGAGGCTCCGGGCAACAGCAGCTGGGGAACGTGGGTTCATCGAAGCTTTCTGGGCTTCGGCTTCGGCATCCGAAAAACAGAGATGGCAAAGGGAACTTCACGGGGACACCATCAGGATAAAAAGACACCATCTACGCAAAATGTGTGGCGCTCAGCGAGAGCGCCACACTGGCCGGCACATTTATCCTTGCCAACTTACTCACCCTGTCAGCTCCCCACCCACAGGAAAAGAAGGTGGAACAGATACTACTAGTCACCAAAAGAAAAAAAAAAAAAGTGTGTGTGTATGTGTGTCATTCATGGCACCCAGTGATTAATGACTATCTTCAGGAAGAGAAGCTGACACCCACCTTTGAGCTCCTTGGACAGCTGTGTGCCCCTTGGTTGTTCCTTACTCAATATCCAGTCCCTTGCTCTTCTTTGAAAAGAGAGTGTGGCTCGTTTGCAATGTGCCAGCCTCAGGATTTGAGCAATCTGACCATGAGTCCTAAGAAGAGCTTTTGTTTTCTTGTGGAATGAGATCACAGCTGGCATTTCTTCTGCCATGTCCCTTGAATTGAGAAAGTGGTGGCTGGAGCCACGGCAGCCACTGTGTGATCATGAGCAAGTTGTCCAAAGAATCTCAGAGACAGTGATCCTGGCATGACCAAGCCTCACAGTGGACACTAGAATTTCTGTCTGGTGAAAAGAGAGACCTTTATGTGCTTAGCTGCTGTAATGATTCTGTTCACAGACCAGCAAATATAATCTCGACCAGTTGAGCATGGCCAATCATAGACAGTTCAGAGGCAAGAGTGCCAAACCGAAGTACCAAGCCATAGGAATCTGTGGCCTGGACTCAGGTTATCAGGCAGCTTCAGCAAGTAAGATCCCAAATCCTGGCAGGGAGGCAAGGGCTGAAACACGGGAGAGCTGAGCCCCCTCATGCTAAGCCAGAAACATGGCGCGGATGAGTTTGGAGGAGGGGGCGGTGCCTCCTTCTGCCCTTGCAGGCTAGGGCATGTTGTGGCTGGGGGCCTGGGTCTCCAGCCGAACTCCCTGACCCTGGCTTGGATCTGGGGTGCCCACTGTGCTGCCCGCCTGTCCTGCTCCCTCAACAGGTTGTGACATCTTGTTCCTCTGATGATTTCTCACGACATCTTATTTTCACAATCTCTCCTCTGTTGACCTGCTGCTCAGGATGAGGTCAAAAGCTAACAGGCAGAGGAGGTGAAACCCCAGGGAGCCGTAGCCCCTTCTCGATGCCCACCCGCTCCACGCCAAGACGTTGGCCGAGAAGCGGCTGAGAGAGTGGGTCCTACCCAGGCCACCCCTCCCTCGCCGCCTGCACTAATCCCGAATCGTCCCTATTTGACGTTGGAATGCATTCTGTAATTTGGATTCTGCAAATTTACCTTCCTAAGTCTGTTCTTCTTTGACTAACACAGAAAATTAATTTGCACTGACTGAGTGATGGAGGATGGGGGAGGCTGGCTAGGTGGAGGGATCATCCAGCAGATGATACAGACCTTGACAGTCAAGAGTCGTCTACGCTGGGAGGGTCGTCCAGACGGGTCTGTGACGCCTGTGTGCGCATGCGCGCCTGGTATCCCGATTCCTCGTGAGTCGATCCATGGAACTGGTTCTGATAAAGCCCCTCACCTACAGTTCTGTCTTGGTCTAGACTCTCCGACCTCTCCTGCCTCTGTTTAGAGAGCTACAGAATAGTTTGTGGCTTCATGGACTTGACCATGAGTTGCACCTGGCTGGGCTCAGACTGCAGAACTTCAATGCTGGGGCCTAGAGTCTGAGGTTAGCATCCCACATCCGGGATCCGGGACCATGCGCCTGCTTCCTCCAGGCAGGTGAGGATGGATGAATAAATGCATGATTGGATGGATGGGGGAACAAATTCTTACAATAGGTTCCCAGATTGGAATCTCAGTTCTGTAGTGATAGTTACTGTGTATTTGTTTAGTTTTGTTTTTGCCTTGTTGGGGACCAAATCCAGGGTGTCTTGCCTGCTAGGCAAGCGCTGTACCACTGGGCTACACCCCCATCCCCTAATGGCTATTTATTGACTCCTGTTCCATTCACACACCTGGATGGCCACGGACTGGCCTTTCTGTTTGGGTTGGGTCCGGGGTTCAAGTGGACCTTGATTAGCGGGTGCTATTTTCACCTGGGAAGGATCCCGTGCTCCCAATCCAGTTGAAGGTTCTCGGCCGGATGAGTATGGGCCGGGAGAGCTGCTTCCTGGTCTCGCTCCAGTGTTGAGACAGGAATGGGGCCTGGCCTGCCCAGGTGCCTTTAACTGGCAGGCTCACCCCAGCCACATGGCCGGCATTCAACACAAAGGAGCCACCGACGCTGGCCGTTCCGGTGGGCCTTTGTCCTGGCCCACTCACGTTGACCTCGCTGGCTTGGCCCTGGTTCCCAATGCCGGCTACACTCGGCTCTGACCCCCACGCTACCTCCCAGCCTGATCTCATGATGGCACCCCTGGACATCCTTGGTTATATGGCCTTCCGGTCACACTTGACCCACTTGACCTCCTAACTGGCACTGAGCTCCCACCCTCAGCCGTCTCAGGTGGACACTTGGCCTGGTCAGGACTCTATAGCCCCGGCGTCTCCTGACCCTCTCTCTCCTGGGTCCATCTGGCCTTGGGAGCTAGAGCAGGATTTCACTACCTGGGGACCCGCTTGGACCCCCAGCACCAGGCTTCCTGATTGCTCTGGGCAGCTTCTCCTCACCACGCATGGGTCAGACACCTACTCTGTGTCCAGTTTGGTGCTGGGTACTGGGGATTTCATGGCAGCTGGATACACAGCCAACACTCCGAAACCTACTGGACAGACAGGCGTCAGCAGGCAATGGCCAGGCAGCGTGTTGGGGGTCAGGAGAGAAGAACCAGGGCTGCGTGAGCCCTTTCAGCTCTTCCAGAGAGAAAAGTCAGGACCAGGATGAGGGAGATGGAATTGATGCCAAGGGGCACCAAGAGGCGGTCCAGGGAATTGTCAGCCCAGAGTTCCTTACTTGGGGGTGGGAAGAGGTGACGAGGACCTAGGACACCTCCCCTGCCTTTACCAACCTGAGGTCACATGAGCCAGGCTGATCACCGAGCTCTGAAAGACCTGCCGGGCACTGGGGCTGGCAGCTGCCACACAGAGGGTGGCTTTCTGGAGCTCCACCGTGCCAGCCTACCACGGTCGCTCCATAGTGAGCAGAGAGCGCTTCTGTCCAAAAAGGAGAGTTGGAAGGAGTGACAGGCCGGGCTGCCGATTCTGGCTCCCGTGGGAAGGACTTTCAAAGACCTGCCTGATGCAGAAAACAAACAAACAAACAAACAAAACCGGAAGGAAGTGGTTGTGTCCATGAGATAAGGTGATAAGTGGAGACTCCAAGAGTAAAGAGGAGTAAAGAGGAAGAGAAAAATCACCGAGATAAAGGAAGGCTTGCTCCCCTCCCCCGCGTACCTGTTCTTAGCTGCCACTCAGAACTCATGACAGCTGGGTGGACGGGAAGTCTACCAGGGTAAGTGGTTCAGACGAGAGTTTACCTAGAAGGGATTGACTTAATTACCTGGGGAAAGGTACGACAGCCAAGGAGGCAGCGTCGGGTGGTGGGGGGTCTTCTTGAATGAATAGAGGCGGCTCCTTGGGTAACAGGACTTAATTTGCTTCATGCAAACGATGCCTGAAATAAGTCCTGAAGATAGTGCTTTCGGCCCCTTCCTGCCTGAGCTGCCCCTCCAGCTGCCCTGCCTGCTGCAGATGGCATTTACTGGCCGCTTCCTCTCCGGGTGCCAGGGCAGAAACTGGCTTATCGCTAAAGGAAGGTCCAAACATGCAGACCTTGTTATTATGGTCTGGTTACAATGTTCCTGTCCCAGGAGGCTCCTCCTCACAGTCTTCATTTCCTGGTTAAAACCTTTGTGTTTGGCCTGGTTCTGGAAGCAGGGGCTAAATGGGATTCAAGGCAGAGGGTCTGCCAGGGGACGGTCTAAGCGAGAAGCAGAGGAAGGTCAGGAGGCCACGGGACCCCACGTGAAGGAGGGGGGGAGGAAGGTGGGGTCGGGGGTCCCGGACACTGCCATCGAAGGGGGCTTCAGCAAGACCCTGGGAGACACTGCCAGAGCAGACCCCCGACTCCCAGGCCCCCTGTGTCTCTGCCAGGCCCAGTCACAGGCTGGGAGACGCCGCCATGGGGTATCAGAGCCAGCACCTGGAATGCTTGGTCAATTACATGTTGTATTAGAATTCTCCAGAAAAAGATCCAATCCAATGCAGAAATTCCCCCCTTCGTCTGCAGGGGATGCTTCCCAAGACTCTCAGTGAGTGCCTGAAACCACAGATAGACTACCATGAGTTCTTCTATGCAAACGTACCTATGAAAAAGTTTGATTTACAAATTAGGCCCAGTAAGAGATCAACAACAATTACTTACAATAAGTATTTACAATTACAATAAGAAATTACAACAATATACTATAATAAAAGTTATTTAAAATTATGGATCGTTTTGTTTCTGGAATTGTCTTCTTTTTTTTTTTTTTTTAGAGGGGAGAGTAAAATCTTTTTAAAAAAAATTTTTTTTTAGTGGTAGATGGACACAATACCTTTATTTTATTTATTTATTTTTGTGTGGTGCTGAGGATCAACCCCAGGACCTCACACATGCTAGGCAAGTGCTCTACCACTGAGCTACAACCCCAGCCCCTATTTCTGGAATTTCCTATTGAAAATTATACATCAACTGTGGGTAACTGAAGCCTCAGAAAGTGAAACTATGGATGGAGGAAGGAGGAGCTATTATATCTAACATACAGGTATATAAAAAGGGATTTGTGTGGGGCTGGGGTTGAGGCTTAGTGGTAGAGCGCTTGCCTAGCATGCCTTAGGCCCTGAGTTCGATCCTCAGCACCACATAAAAATAAAATAAAGGTATTGGGTCCACCTACAACTAAAAATACATACATACATACATACATATATGTATATTTTTTTAATAGGGATTTATGCTGGGTGTGGTGGCTCATGTCTATAATCCCAGCAATTTGGGAAGCTGAGGCTGGAGGATTGCAAGTTAGAAGCCAGCCTTGGCAACTGAGCAAGATCCTCTCTCAAAAGAAAAAAAATGAGCTCAGTGGAAGAGAGCCCCTGGATTCAAATGCCAGTACAGGAAAAAAAAAAAAAAAAATCAAATTAAACAATCAGAAAAGATTTATTATGGATGATTGGCTCAAACTTCATGAAGACTGAGAATTCCTATGATCTGCTGTTTGCAAAGTGGTGTAGGCCTGGGGGTCAACTGTGTAGGTCCCAGTCGGGGTCCAAAGGTTTAAGAATTGAAGGGTGGGGGCATGGGGGTGCGTGTTGACGGGAGAGAAGATTCACCTCAGCTGAGGCAGACAATAAACTTGCCCTCTTCCACCTGTGTTCTGTTTGGGCCTTCTGTGGCTAACGCCCACCGACAGTGGGTCAGAAACGCCCTGCAGACACACCCAGAAACAGCATAGGCCAGACCCCTGAGCCTAGGCCAGCAGACACACAAAAACAGTCACGTGCAGACACACTGCAGCGGGAGCCTACCTTGTTGTGGTCGGTCACCTCTCTTTGTGCTGATGGTGCCTCCGGGTGAGGTCTTTCTGCACAGCTTTTGGGGAGGGAGGCAACTAAAGAGATAAGGTGTGTTTGCTAAAATACTTGTTGCTGAGCTAGTTCATGATGTTTTTCAAAGATCCGGAGGATGAATAGTTAAAATTCCGAATGACTGGGAAAATCAAGGCAGAGTTTCTCAGTGGTAGTCCCCTTGGGGCAGAAAAATGTGGGACATCTACCATGATTTCTTTATTTCTGCCCAAATCTGTTTAGTCAAATCTTGCAAGTGAGAACCACAGTTCTCCTAGATCTAGAGGCCCCATTTATAGTTAGCGCCAAGGTAAAGGGAAGCTTGTTTGAGGGGATTTACATCAAACCCAAATTAAATAAGTGATCTAATCTCCTTGCATTCCCCCCCCCCCTAATAGCGACACTTACCTCTTTGCTTTAAATGTGATTTTCCAAACCCTCCTATCAGCTAAAATAAAATAAATAAAAAAGAAAGAAAAAGGAAAAGGTTATGATATTCGTGGAAAATTGTGCTTCAGAGAAAGCAGTAAGGTTACTCAATTGTTTCCCGTGCTAACTCGAGGATCTTAAATTATGCATGTTGTTTTGCACACATTTGCATGTTCAGTTCGTATGCTTGAGCTATCAGTCTACAAGATAAAATCAAGTATAAGAATTCAAGTAACCTGTGCCTCATTTCTCTCCTCTCAGATTTCAGGGTTGAGTCTGAGTTAAAGAAGAGATCATTAAATCACTTGGGAAGTGCAGGGGTGTGTCAGAAAGGTCAGGACAGGAAAAATGGGGTCAGCCACCAACCCCGGCCTTCCGCCCATTCTGGACTGCCCAGCTTTCCTCTCCCATGCCCGCTGGATTTCGTAACCTCCCGGAGGCCCCTCTCCCGGGAGGACCGGGCTGCCCCGATTCCTGTCCTTAATTCTAGCTGGGCAGGAAGACCAGAGTGGAGTTCGTTCCCTGCCTGGCGTGGGTAACCTTGAACATAAAGAAAGCACCACAATTCAGACGGCCCTGAAATTTGAACCGAGGCAACCGCAATATGCAGATTAGGAAGTAGGAGCCCCGTGTCCATTGGCTGCCCGGCCGGCTGACGTCACAATGGCCCAGCCCAATCGCGGCCAGAAGTGCAAGTTTCTGGACAAGTTGGAAAAAGTGTGTGTGTGTGTGTGTGTGTGTGTGTGTATTGGTGTGTTGTTTTAATCAGCTGGTGCTGGGGTGTGTATGGAGCCTGCGTGTGTGTGTGTGGTATGTGTGGTGTGTGTGTGTGTGTGGTGTGAGTGTGTGGAGTGTGTGTGTGTGTATTCGTGTGTTCTTTTAATCAGCTGGTGCTGGGGTATGTATGGAGCCTGCGTGTGTGTGTGTGTGTGTGGTGTGGTGTGTGTGTGTGTGTGTGGTGTGAGTGTGGTGTGTGTGTGTGTGTGTGTGGTGTGAGTGTGTGGAGTGTGTGTGTGTGTATTCGTGTGTTCTTTTAATCAGCTGGTGCTGGGGTATGTATGGAGCCTGCGTGTGTGTGTGTGTGTGTGGTGTGGTGTGTGTGTGTGTGTGTGGTGTGAGTGTGGTGTGTGTGTGTGTGTGTGTTGGTGTGTTGTTTTAATCAGCTGGTGCTGTGGTGTGTATGGAACCTGTATGTGTGTGTGTGTGTGTGTGTGTGTGTGTTGTTTTAATCAGCTGGTGTGTGTGTGTGTGTTGGTGTATTGTTTTAATCAGCTGCTGCTGGTTTCCTGCATTTCCGGTGTTAGAGAGAGAGAGAAAAAAAGGTGTCCCCGTTCAGGGAGCACTGACTAACTCAGGGGGGGGAGGACTGGGCTCTCTATGGTGGCCCTGTCTCTTTTCTTAGAATCAACCCATGTTTTAAACAAAATGACACAAAGGGAAGCCGTGAATTCCAAGGGAACCGTGGGGACCTCCCCAGCCTCTTGAGCTTCGTGGTTTCCAGGAAACCCCAGACTGACCCAAACTCTGTGACTCAGCTGGCGTGGGTCTTTTTGGCTGGGACCCTGACCCCCACCCTAGAGAAATGCGGGCCTGGGAGATTGGGGGCCTTCTGGGCTTTTCCCTGTGCCAGGTTCACGGCAGGCAGAATGAAGTTCCCTGACCACAGGCTCCTGACAGCTGCCCCCTATATGCAAAAGTCCCCCTGGATGCAAAGTCCCCGATTTTGATATTTCAAAGAGTCGAAGTCTATTAGAGCGCAGAGAGGAAGCTCATGTCGAGACAGCAGCATCGATAACTTCAAGCTTAACACACCGACAGCTTGCCTCTCCCAGCGCTTGCTCTTGAAGGGTCTGGAAACACCCATTTGGCCCATTTGGCCTCTGAAAGCTGCTGGGATTTTTCTAATGCCTCACCACAGGACTCCCTTCTCTGCAGACAGGCATGTGCCAGGGCTGCAGCGCTGCCAGGTGTGCCTGCACCGTGCCAGTGTGCCTCAGATCTGTTTCGCCCCTGGGGAATGCCATCCCATTTTTCCTTTGGGCAAAATCATCCCACTGTCTTCTCTCTCTCTCTCTCTCTCTCTCTCTCTCTCTCTCTCTCTCTCTCTCTCTCTCTCTCTCTCTCTCTCTCTCTCTCTCTCTCTCTCTTTCTCTTTTTGTACCAGGGATTGAACCCAGGGGCACTCAACCACGGAGCCACATCCCCAGTCCTGTTTTGTATTTTATTTAGAGACAGGGTTTCCCTGAGTTGCTTGGGGCCTCGCTAAGTTGCTGAGGCCGCCTTTGAACTTGCCGTCCTCCTGCCTCAGCCTCCCGAGCCACTGGGGTGACAGGTGTGCACCACCGCGCCCGGCTCTGCTCTCATTTTGAGTCTTGGTTTGGACGGAGAGAGACCCCTTTGCCCCACCTCTAGCGGAAGGCACGTGCCTCAGGTCCAGCCAGTCCTGGCTACTCAGTGAGTGGATCAGGACTGAGCATGCGCAATGACAGTCAGTCCTGGGACTTTGATGAGAGCTCTTTGAAAACAGGTACTTCTGTTTCCCACCGGAACTGCTAAACTGGTGGGAAGTGACCCCGGAGCTGAGGGTGACTCTATTTGCCTCTACAAAGAGGCTGCCCAACAATGAACTCGACACAAGGGAAAACTGAGCCAAAGGAAGTACCTGGATCCACTCATACCTGAACCCGGTGCCCCTGCACATTGTAGTTAACAGAATCAATAAATCTCCATTTTGCAGTAAATCTGATTGAGTTGGGTTTCTGTTAAGCCAGTAAAATAACCCTCGCTTGTACATTTAACCTGGGGCCAAACCTTAGTCCGGAGCGGCGATCCAAGGCTGTGCTGGCCTCTCCCTGTGTGGTATTTTGCTGATTTTCTGCTCCTATAATTGAAGGTGGGCAAGGGGAAGGTCGGCGTGAGCTCGGGTGTGGCAGGCGATGACTCCTGGTGGATCACGGGGATCAAATGAAGCAGACTGGGGTTAGATGGATGGACATAAGCAGCAATGTCCCTCCCTGAGCCTCAGTCCCCTCATCTAGAACACAGAGAGTGGCAGTTCCTCCCTCTTTGGGTTGGGTGGAGGTTTTATGCAGCGTCTAGTACATAATAAATGCTTAAGAAATCGTGGCAGTTAGCTAGTTCTAGACCTGGGCTATAGAAGCGACAGGGTTTCCTCCAGGCCTCCAGTGCAATAAAGGCAGAGGAAGGTTCCGAAAGCTTGCCCTGGTGGGTCACAACCAGCAGCTCTGGGCCTCTTGTCGCTGCTAGCCACAAGCACCTGCCCAGCGAGCAGCATGCACCTGCCACCCGTCACTCCGCGGCTTCTATTCTAGGCCAGACCCTGGTCGTGGGCCGTGTCTGCCAGCTCACCCACCTGTTCCGAAACCCCTGCTGGGCTCCAGCCTCTGCCTGTCCCACCTCCCACCCCCAACTTCCTTCCTGGAACAACCGTTGATCTGATGCCTTCTGTGACCCAGGCACTGTGCTAGGAACCCCGCAGGGATGCCAAGAAAAGGTTTGCGCTGGGGCTAGGGGTTCACCCTGAGCCCTGCGGGGCTGGACCTGCGCACTGCCTCTGCTTACCTCTCAGCCTCGCCAGCCCTGAGAGATGTTTGAAACACAGCCGTATTACAGAGGCGCCAACTGAGAAGGTCGCAGAGTCCAGAGCCAAAGCCCCTGTCTTCTTCAAAGCTTGTGTTATTTCTTCTACTTTAAAGTGTTGCCTTTAATGAAATCATGTTACATTTAAAAACATAATGCACAATCAATCGCACTCTTCAGTTTTTATCCCGGAGAAAGAAAAACGTACGTTAGCACAAAAAACCTAAGAAAGAGAAAAATAAATAAAATTAAAATAAAATAAAATAAAATAAAAGAATGAGAACTCAGGGCTGGGGATATAGCTCAGTGGGTAGAGTCCTTGCCTTGCATGCACAAGGCCCTGGGTTCAATCCCTAGCACCATCAAAAAAAAAAAAAAAAAAAAAAAAAGACTAAACATGAACATTTATGATGGCTTTATTCATAATTGCCAAATAATCTGCAAATCCCTCTATGGGAAGATGGATTAAATATATGTCCACACTGTGGAATATTATGCAGCAGAAAAAAATGAAGTACTGACCTATGCAACGACTTGGGTGTATCTCAAGGGCGTCATGCTGAGCGAGTGGGGGAAAAGTCAATCTCAAAAGATCACATCCAGTATCATTCCGTTTCTGTAACATTTTGAAGATAAAGTGGAGAATAGATGAATGGTTGTCAGGGATTGGGTAGCCAGAGGGGCCTGTGTGGCAATGAAACAACTCTGTATTATGTGTGTGTGTGTGTGTGTGTGTGTGTGTGTGTGTGTGTGTGTGCGTGTGTGTGTGGGGTACTGGAAATTGAACCCAGGGGTGCTCTGCCACTGAGCTACACCCCCAGCCCTTTTTATTTTTATTTTTTTATTTTGAGTTAGGGCCTTGCTAAGTTGTCAAGGTTGGCCTCCGACTTGTGATTCTCCTGCCTCAGCCTCTCCTGTTGCTGGGATTACATAGGTGTGTACTACCATGCCTTGGCCTGTCTCTGTGGTAATAGTTACACAAATTTACACACGCAATAAGACTGCACAAGATTATACATATAAATGCAAATATGCGCTTGTAAAACTGGTGAAATCTGAATAACCTGGTGGATTGCCTCAAGGTCAAATTCCTGGTTTCGTTGTTGCACTATAGTCATGCAGGATGCCACCACGGTGGAACCCTGCTTAAGAGTGCACAGGACATCCCTGCCTTTTTAAATGGAAGTTCCTGTGAATCCACAACTATTTCAAAATACGCTTTGAGGAACAGCAGCAACAACATATTACCTAGCACAGGGTAAGTGCTCAGTAAATAGTAGCTAGAAATTCTATCATGATTCCAGCTGTCAGGTGGCACCGCACATGGACTAGGGAGGCCGATGTATTAACAACTGCCTCAAATGTGGGCGGTATTACAGAACCATGCAGTAGAAATATACTGAGAGTCACAGATACAATTAAAATCTTTTGGTAGTCACATTAAAAGGATAAAGCAACAGGGGGAATTAATTTTAATAAGACTTTACCCAGAACACCCCAAATATTATCCTTTCAATATATAATCAACCTAAAAGCAGTATCGGCGTGACAGTTTACATTTTGGTGGTTGTTACTGTACTAGCTGTGAAATCTGGGAGTATAGCACGTCTCAATTCAGATGGCAAATTTTTATTGAAAAGACTCGATCTGTATTCCGATCTCTTCAAATTTACAGTTGAAAAAGTCAACAGAGACACCTCAGTTGTTCCAAACGTGCTAAAAGTTTTCCAATAATTGAATGGGGTCTTAGTTTTTTTTTTTTTTTTTTTTTTACTTATATTTAAATAAAATTCAAAATTCAGACCCACCAGCCCCATTTCTGTCCTCGGCAGCCACATTTGATTAATGGTGCTGAGCGGAGCATGCTTGATAGGGGCTCTGGAGCAGGCGGCATTTGGCCTGTCCTCAAAGGACCCGTGTAATTTTAACAGGGAGGGAATGTATGTCAAACGCTCGGAACCTCATGGGCAAAAAGAGCCAGATCCTGCCGGTGGCCAGCCCAGCAGCTGTCCTCCCTTTTCCTTAACAGCTGAACTTTAAGTTCTATTAGGAGTGGCAGTGGGCCAACTCAAACCCTACGTTTCCCAGTTTCCTTTGCAGATACTGTCAACAAACCACTTCTTATCAATGGCATGTGGTAAGTCGTGGGGTGGGGCTTCCAGGAAAGCTTCTTAAACAAATGAGAGTGACTCAGCTGAGACACCATTGTGCCCTCCCCTCTTTCTCCTTCTTCTTACCTGAAATGAAGACATGATGGCTGGAGGGGCAGCAGCAATTCTGTGACCTTGATGATGGAAACTATAAGGAGAACAGAGCAGAAAGACGGAGCGGACATGCAACCCACATCAATGATTTGGGGGACATATAGGGCTAGACTTGGGTTTCATTTCAAGTGAGAAAAAAAATATGGATCTCTAAGCCGGACAAGTGTGGTGGCACATGCCTGTAATTGCAGCGGCTTGGGAGGCCGAGGCAGGAGGATTGCAAGTTGTAAGTCAGCCTCTGCAACTTAGTGAGGTCCTAAGTAACTTCGTGACATGCTTTCTCTAAATAACAATCAATAAAGGGCTGGGGAGGTGGCTCAGTGGTTAAGTGCTTCTGGATTCGCTCCCCAGTACCAAAAAAAAAAAGGTAAGAAAGAAAATGAACTAGTTTGAATCATGGTTTCTTCAAATCTCTGTTACTTGAGCCAAGCACAAATCCTAACCCTTAGGAGCCATGAAACCTCAGAAGGGTAAATAGCTTGATGTGACCCATCTTTGATAAGCAGTCCTGGGAAAATGACTCGTGCATTATTTATTTATTGAATACTGTTCGCGGCGTGATCAGAATTTATGTAACCACCACCGTGATAATGTGTTAGAGATGAGGAAACCGAGGCGCAGAGGAGCCAAGCAACTCGGCCAAGGTTGCAAAGCTAACAGGTAGTGGACCTGGGGTTGCGGCTCAGGCTGTTGACAAAGGGTTGCTGTACGTGGAGGGACAGGGAGAGGAGCAGGGAGAGGCTGGGGAGCGGCTTCAGACACGCGCACCTTGGCCTGGACGTTCAGACGGCGCAGAGCGCTTAGATTCGCCACACGGAGGTGACGCACCCAGACTCCGGGTTGTGCATCTAGGACGTGGTCCTCATGGTGTGCTGGCGTGCAGGGAGCTCCCTGCTCAGGGGCATCCCCAGGCCGGCCTGGTAGCCCTGTGGGGGATCCCAGCTGGCGTCTATTCTGATCCGCCACTGGTCGTGCTGGGCTGGTTATGAAAGATGTTTTTTAAGGCCCCCTCCCCAACACCCCCCCAACTCCCCCGCCCCAACCCCGTGCTGGCGATCCAACCCAGGGCCTGGTGCTTGACTGGCAAGTACTCTACCAACTGAGCTAGATCCCCAGCCCCTAAATTGTTTCAGATGTTGATAGACCTTTATTTCATTCATTTATTTTTATGTGGTGCTGAGACTTGAGCCCAGTGCCTCTCATGTGCTAGGCAAGCGCTCTGCCTCCGAGCTGCAAGCCCAGCCCCTGGTCGTGGAAGATTTTCAAGACTGTCCTTGTCTGGGCTCTAGTTCAGCATCTCAGCAGGGGTGTGATCGTGGGTAAGCCACGTCCTCTCAGAGTCTTGATGTGCTCATCTGCAAAATGAGAATGGGGTCCCTCCTCCTGAGGTCCCCAAGAGCGTGACTCAGACACTATCTGTGGGGACCAGGGCTCTGGTGGCTGGTAGTGACCATGATCTTGCCAGGAGGATTTGACTCTCAGGGTGGCCAGGTCTGGGCTCCTGGCTCGGGGTTGAACCCACAGGGTGGGGCATCCTTAATATGGAAGGGCCACCCACCCTGGCACTCAGTCAAGGGACACTGGGCTTGGCTACTGATGGTCTGGGGTCCAGCTCCAGCATGGTGGTGGGTCAGGCCTGCTGCCTGCACTGCCTCTGGGCAGCTGTGAGTGAGGGTTCAAAGGCCGGGGTCAGGTAGGCTGGTAAATGCAGGCAGCAGAGCACCTGTGGACTTGGGGTGCTGAGGTGGGAGAGGCCAAGGCAGCAGGCCAGAGGCCTGGGGCTAGGGGAGTCTTAAAGGAGACCAGTCCAGGCAGCCTGGTGTCTCCGGCAACTGTGAAGGGAAGGAGGTAGAAAGCACGCTGTTAGGACCTTACTAGAAAACACACCCAATATGCTACCTGACTTCTTTTTCTTTTTTTAAAAAATACATATACATATACATATATTTAAGTTGTTGGTGAACCTCATTTTATTTATTTATACACAGTGCTGAGAATCAAACCCAGTGCCCATACATGCTAGGCAAGCACTCTACCACTGAGCTGCAAATCCAGCCTCCTGACTGATTTTTCATAATGGATCTAGAAGGGATTTTATTCCTATTATATAGAGGAGGATAGTAAGGCCTTGGATCAGTCAGCTTTCTATCACTGTAGCAAAGTCCCTGAGACAATTCACTTATAAAGCAAAAAGGTTAATTTCGGCTCAGAGTTTTTGAAATTCCTATCCATGATCGAAAGGACCCATTGCTGTCCAGTAGGGGGTCCCAGCTGGCAAGGCTGGGGAGCAGGGGGTGAAGCAAAAAGAGGAAGAGGAAGGGTTGGGGTCCTGCAGTTGTTCCCTTCCAGGGTGCACCCACAGTGACCGAAAGACTCCCACCAGGCCCCACAGCCTAAGGTTCCTCTACCTCCTAACAGCACTGCCCGGCAGACGGAGCCTCAACCCCTGGGCCTCTGGGTGGCAGGGAAGGAGGTGACCTGCTCAGAGGCCACACAGCTGGGAGTCAGCACGGCCAGAGTTCATACCCACGGCCTGCTGTCCCCAGAGGTCCCTTTTCAGTTCCTTAAAAAATGCCAGCTGTGGGTGACCTCAGGGCTTCTCTTGTACACGCTGCTCCCGGGCCTGAAACCTTCTCTGCATCCCACTTCCTGGCTGGTCCTCCCTGTCCTGCAGGCCTTGCTTTAAACGTCACCCTGGCGGAGGCTTTCCCGGCCTCCACCTTCAGCCTCATTGCCTCTCATCGAGTCACACACCGCCGTTTCGAGTCACATGTGAACGTTCTGTTCTGTGGGCTTCCTGTATCTGGGCAGGGGCTCTCCTGATCCAGAGAACCCACACTGAAATGGAGAGGAAAGACCCCGATGGCGGAAACAAACTGTTCTCCAGGATGGCGGTATGTGCAGAGCAGAAAATCAAACACGGACGTGGGATAGAGAGTGACAGTCAGAGGAAGGGAAGTTTGGGGGTGATGGTCAGGGAGGGCCTTTCTGAGAGGGCCAGATCTGAGAGCTGAGAAGGAAGAGTTACATAAAAACCTAGGGAAAGGGGGCTTCCGGCAGAAGGTACAAAGAAGGTGCAAAGGCCCTGGGGTACAAATGAGTTCGGTGTGTTCAAGGGATAGAAAGAAAGCCCCGTGGCTGGGGCATGCTGGTCCAGCAGAGGCTGGCAGGCAGTGAGACAAGGTCAGGGACCAGATTATATAAAGCTGAGCAGAAGGAGTCGGTTCATTGGTTATAAGTCATCTTCCGACGGGCCTAGGCACTTCCTGAGGGCAAGGAGCTTGCTTGTCTCATACTCTGTTACAGTTTGGATCTTGTGTGTCCCCAAAAGGCTCCTATGTTGAAGGTTTGGTTCCCAGCTGGGGGTGCTCTCAGGAGGCAGTGGACACGTCAGGAGGGAGGGCCTCGTTGGAAAGGGGAGTCGCTGGGGTGTGGATCTGAAGAGTGCATTTTGCGCCTGCTCCCTGCCCCCCACCTCTCTGCTTCTTGGCCACCATGAGAGGAGCAGCCTCCTGGGCCACATGTGACCTCTGCCTTCCGAAGGCCCCAGGCCGTGGAGCCAGCCCACCATGGACTGAAACCTCTGACACCATGAGCCAAAACAAGTCTTTCCTTTTTCAAGTTGGTTTTCTCAGGTATTTTGTCACAGCAACAGCAAGCCGACAGCTACACGCTGCTGTAACCCTAGACTCCAGTCTCGTTCTTGGCATATGGCGGGGGCTCAGTAAACTGGGCTGAACCACTGACTGACTGAATGCGGTGTGACCACCCTCCTGATTCTTGGTCCCTCCCCCTGTGTTTCCAGAGCCCCTCCTCCCTCCCCCTTTCCTCCCTGAGGTCCCTGCATCTCCACCTTGTGGGTCTGAAAGGCTCTGGGGTGCTCTTTCAGAGCATGTTCTAGAAGGTTCCCTGAGGCTTCCCCATGTCCGGGGTGGGACTCAGGCCCACGTGTGCCTTGCTCACATGCATGTGTGTGCCGTCTTGAGCGGAGCAGGAAGCTGCCCGACCCACCAGCTGCTAGGAATCTTGGTCACATCAATAATTCCTGTGCCCTGCTCCACACTGGTGCCCGGGGCAGTGGGGGGTTCATTAGCTTGGCTACAAAGGGCCGGAGCAATGTTTGCAACTCTGTGGCCCGAGGACCCTCTTCCGCTTCCTGGGTCAGCCTGGCTCCCACCTGTTCGGGTACTGGGTGCTGTTGACCTACGGTGGACATTCGTGGGTCAGTGGGGGGACAGGCGTGGGGACGCCCCCTGTGCTGCCTCGAGATGTTGCACAGTCAATGACAGAACAACCCCGGACAGGCTCCGTCCTGGGGGGAGCACAAATGGCTGCGTAAACACCAGGCCAGGGTGAGCGGGCAGGCGAGGTGGCGGGCTTAGCCAGGAGGGGCCTCAGCCCAGTCCATTAGGGGAGGCGGAGAGCAGAAGGGAATGGCCCCTCCAGGCCTGGAGGTGAATTCGGCTTGAAAAGAGTTCTCGACATCCACTTGCCGACTACTTGGGCCCGCGCGGCTCTCTGCACCCCGCCTGGGCACCTGCCTTCTGGCTGTTCCCTGGTCTGACTCGCTCTAGGACGCGGGTCCAGGAGGTCACCGGCCTGGGTTTGGGTTCTCAAGGTGGGGAGCACATTCCTCTGGAAGCAACTTGGGGCTTTAAATAGGGAGAGGCCAGCAGAGCTCTGTCTTTGGCCCAGAATTTAAAAGGGTTCCAAAAAAACTAAGTAATCAAGAGAAAATATTTAATGCAACATCAAAGAACAAAATAGTAAGCTTTTTTTTTTTTTTTTTTTTTTTTAAGCAATAGAGTCTCACTGGGCACAGTGGCCCACGCCTATAATCTCAGCAGCTTGGGAGGCTGAGGCAGGAGGATGGCAGATTCAAAGTCAGCCTCAGCAAAAGCAAGGTGCTAAGCCAGTCAGTGAGACTTTGTCCCTAAATTTAAAAAATACAAAATAGGGCTGGGGATGTGACTCAGTCATTGAGTGGCCCTGAGTTCAATCCCCGGTACCCCCAAAAACAAAAAAGAAAAAAGAGATAGGGTCTCACTATGTTGCCCAGGCTGGCTACCAACTCCCTGGGGCTTCTGATCCTCCTGCTTCAGTCTCCCAAGGAACTAGGACCACAGATCTGCCCCCCTGTGCCCAGCTAAAGTAGTAACATTTATAATAAAGAGAAGGATCTGATCCATCCCGCACTTGGCTTCAACCTTCTTTTGTTTGACCTTGACCTCCTCTGTCATGACCTTCACCCTAACTCTCATGACCTTGACCTTCCCTTTCAAAGCCCTGACCCTCGTTTCATCCAAAGCCAAGGTCCTGGCTATGATACGACATGATTTCAGGGGGTCCACAGGGGAATATTTTTTAGTTTAATAGGTTTTATTACTATTATTAAACAAGAGAGTCTAGCTCTCCATGCGTGGTAGGAATAGTGCATTTTTTTTTTCCTTTAAAATACATGAAGATCCAAGTTCATTTAAAGAAAAACCTGGAGTGATAATGTGGACAAGACCCCGGGGGGTGGTGTCTGGGTAGAGTCTCACCCGTGACCCCAGCAAAGGCAGGGCTGGGCTAGTTCCTCTTCTGCTCCTTGCTGGAGGCAGGTCACTTCTGACTTGAAGACCGTAGGGTTCACCAGAAGCGTGACCTTGTGTGACCTTGACCCTCACCAGACAGACCTCTCTTCTCCTCTGAGACGGGGACCCCAGCACCCATGGGGAGGACCACTAGGTCCAAGGGAGTCAGGAAAACATGCCGTGCAGGGATCAGCAGGGCCACTTTATGTGTTTTGAGGTCTTGGGATACTTTTGCCTTTATGAGTCCCTTTCCCCATACAAACACTAAAAATTATATTTTATGACCGTGTGGTTATAAAGATGAATGTAATCCAGCTTCCAGTATATTCTCTTGGTACCGATGCCAGGCAGGCAGTGTACTTGTTGATTTCAAAAAGTCAGGGCTGGGGATGGAACTCAGTGGTGGAGCACCTGCCGAGCATGCCGGAGCCCTGGGTTTAAAAAAAAAAAAAGTTAACTATTTTGGTGGATTCCTTCAAGTATCACAGTCGGTGTACAAAACGGAGAAGCCAGTCCTGAGTACCGCCAGCAGGCCCATGTGTAGTAATTCTTTAATCCGCACAAACTACAAGGTAGGCACTATTAACCCTATTCTATCAGGGATGAAAACAAGACCCAGAGAGGTTCAGCAACTTGCTCAAAGTCACACAGCCAGTGTGACCTGGTTGATACTTGACACTAGATCTGATTCTGGAGACTTCCCTCCCGCCTGGGTTCAGGAAGTGAGATGAGGAGCTGCCAGTCCCTAAGAGATCATTTTCACAGTCCCTGAGTGATTGTGTTCCTTGGAAATAGAAATGGCCACGACCCTGTGAAGCCCATAAGGTGTGAGCAGTTCGCAGGAGGGCCCGATGTCCCAGCCTTGTGGCTGCCCAGCATACTCTGGAGCACCTTGGTCCCCTGGCAGAGCCTCCAAGGCAGGGAGCACAGTCCTCTGAGCTTGTGTTCTGGAAAAGGACAAAGAAAGAAGAGACGGAGAACTCTGGATGCAGACCAAGGGCACTCAGGGTTAGAGGCTCCCCCACGAGGCAGGCCTGGCTAGGGTCACCTGGGCGAGGGGCCAACGCCCTCCGTCCGTGCATCCACTCTGCAGTTTAACAACTGTGGCCTGAGATAAGACGCGGGGCGGGAATCCAACGGAGCGCGCAGTTCCCGCCTGGCGACCCTGAACCATCCCGGGCAAGCCCTCCAGGGCGGCTTCTTCAGCGTCTCCGCTAAAACCGTTGGCTGAAAGTGGTGCGCCCCCCGACCCCACCCCAGCCGAGTGGCCCGGAAACCCATGGGGGATGCTGGACGCCGCAAACAGCTCCAGGCCACTAGCAGGGAGGCCGCGGAGGGCCCCGCTCCCCTCTCTGTGCCAGGCTTGTCTCTAGGGCTGGAAAGATGGAGCAAGAGGCCTCCTGCCTCCCGGAGGTCCTCGCCTTGCAGTGGCAGCTGAGATGGACACCGGGGGGACATTCTTCCCCATCTGGACTGGAGAGGGAGCACGCTGCGCAGTCAGAAAGGGGGACGGCACCTGGGGCGCCGCAGGGTGTGGACAGCCGGGATCCCGGAGAGGTGGCAGCTCTGGGTCCAGACGGCCTGGACGCTTTGCCAGGCTGGGCCCCGTCTGGCTCGTACAGTGGAGCAACTGTCTCTGGGTCACCACACTGCAAAATGCTACCCACCCAAGGTGGCTCCTCTGACACCGGCCAAGGTCCGTGGTAAGGGCATCGCGTGGTGCCAAAGGGTTTGGGCCCTGGAGACCGTCATGAATTGGAATAGTGCTTAGTGACTTGCTGGCTGTGTGACTCTGACAAAGTGACTGTGCCTCTCTGACTCCAGTTCCTCTGTCGATCAAGCAAACCGATTGCTTCATGCAAAGACTCGCAGCAATGTCGCGAAGCTGGAGTGGGCGAACCAGCGGATTCGAGGTGCTCCCAGAAGAGGCACTTCCACGACTATTGGCATCTCCAGGAGAAAGAAGCCACCCCGGGGAGTAGTTGCGTTGGCACCTCAGAGGGCCTGCGTGTGTGCCCGTGTGCGCATGCGCGTTGGCGAGTCTGCGCGCGATGCGGGCACTTGAACCCAAGGGCCTGGGAGGATCCACCTCCCCACTAGACCTGGGAAGCTGAGAAGGGCAAGTACCTCATTATTTAGATTCAAAAGCTACTCATTAGGCCAGACTCGAGCACTTAGGAAGAAAAGCTGACCTGCAAGTGGAAAATGTGATTCCAAGTAATGACGGTGATTCCGGGCCGGGTGTGGGAGAGGAGGCCGGGGAATGGAGGGGGACCGCCCTTGGGGACAGGAGGCGGCAGCCTCTGGCCAGACCTAAAGGGCTATTTATTTACCTGGTGGGGAGCTCTTAGCACATCAGAAAGGTATTTAAAACACAACTCCCCAACAATTAGCTTTAGGAAAGAGGAGTAAACAGGGAGCAATTTCTCACTCCGTGTGGGAAAGAGCAGCCCAGGGGCGATTTGCTGGCTGGCTGCTCAGGGCGGCCCCTCCGGAGTCAAGGCTGTGGGCAGCCGCACACTGTTCCCTCTCCTTACTGATCAGCCCGTTTTTTTTTTTTTTGCATCCAGAGCCGGGCAGAAGGACCCGGGTGTGGTTGGAGGTCGTGTCACTAGATTTGTCCAACTTTGACTTGAAAATGTCACAGAAGCAAGCTAAATGCTTGGTAGGGACTTTATTTGTGGTAGGGGGCCAACCAGCTCTGCTTGCCCAGGATGGAGGGGTTTTCTGGCATGCATACTTTTTTTTTTTTTTTGCTAGGATTGGGACAGTCCTGGGCAAGCGGAGATAGTTGGTGGCCCTACTTCCACCCCTGCCCCTAGAGATCTCCCTGAGCCCGTCAGTCATCCCCAGCTGGAGGAACGGTAGGTAAAAGTTGGCTTGGCCTTGCCCTGAAGAACCCCTACCTGCCCCCAGATGGCAAAACAGCCTGTGAACTCATTAGCGGTGGGGCCTGAGCAGGAGGCACACAAACCGCGGAAGAGTCCAGAAGGTCCTCTGACAAGCCAGCATGCGGGGGTCCCAAACCTGATCTTGCACAGAGGCTTTCAGAGAATCTCACAGCCCTGCGACAACATGCGGCCCATTCTAGAATCTCTTCCCCTCCTCCACTCGAGCCCCAGCATCTTCTAGAAACCAGAGGAATAGCATGCGCCCTAGACGCGAAATGCACATGATTCTACCATTTCAGCTGTTTCCACTGCTTCTGAGAGTGCGTGTATAAATATCTGTGCGTGTGCGTTTGTGTATACATTTCTTGACATATTGACGAAGCCCCAGTTTGCCAACCTTCGGGGCATAATGCAAGAACTATTTTTCATCCTAATCTGCTGTAATGACATGTTTTATTCTACTATTTCAGCTGTTTTCATTGCCTTTGCTGTTTCATGCTTTATGTATTTTAACTAATGCTTTAATTTTAGTACATTGTGCCGGAAGGTAACTTGACAAGACTTGCTTTGGAAAAGCCACCGGGATTCACGGCAATGGCAGTCGAAAGCTCTACCCAAACGCGGCCCAGCACCAAGATGCAGGGTGACCCTGCGTTTGCCCAGGGTTGGAGCACGTGCTATGGTTTAAATGCTTGCCTCAAATTCATGGGTTAGAAACTTCATTCCCAAAGTCCTAGTGGATGGCATTTGGGGGTGGGGACCTTTGGGAGGAAATTAGGGTCAGATGAAGTCATAAGGGCGAGGCCCCCAGGGGGACATTAGTGGCTTTATAAGAAGAGGATGAGAGACTCAAACACTCTTGCTCGGTCCCACTATGGGAAGCCCTCCGCCATGTTTTGATGCAGCAGAAAAACCCTCACCAGATGCCGAGCGGATGCTCTTGGATTTCCAGCCTCCAGAACTGAGGGCCAAATAAACTACAATTTTTATTTCTTGATACTGAGGATTGAACCCAAGGGCACTTAACCACTGAGCCATATCCTCAGCCCTTTTTTATCTCTAAAAGACAGGGTCTTGCTGAGTTGCTTAGGTCCTCGCTAAGTTTGCTGAGGCTGGCTTAGAACTTGAGATCCTCCTGCCTCAGCCTCCCGAGCCACTGGGATTACAGGTGTGCATCACCATGTCTGGCTCTAAAATCACTATTTTTTTTTTTTTTAAAGAAATCTCTCCATCTGTGGCGTTCAGTTATAGCAACAGAAAATGGACTAAAGCAGCCTAGTTTTAGCACTGTCTGTCCACAGCTCCTTCCATTCTGGACAGACTGGGATGGCAAGATGGCAGATTTGAAATGTGGATGATTCTTAGGAGGTCTGGTATGTATCTTGATATGCCATAGAACTTCTGGGATTTGGAGTCCCCTCTCCTTGGTGTCAAACCCCAGCTCCACCAGTACCGTTAGAGTCATTTGAATCTGAGGCAGTCACTAACTAAAACCCTCCCTGAACCTCAGTTTCCTCATCTGGAAATGGGGCTGGTGAATTGTCTCTGGATTGCCGTAGGGAGAGCAGAAGCGTTCATGTTCTGTTGCCGGTGCCTGGGGAGGGCAGGGAGGTGGCTGGGCAGCTGCAGGGGTCTTGGCCTGACCATCTCCCTCCTTAATGGCTCCTTTCCCTGTTCTCCAACCGGATAATGAGGAAGTTGGATGATTTCAAAGTACTCTAAGTCCCTGTTCTG
Organism: Sciurus vulgaris; assembly: GCF_902686455.1. Taxonomy (NCBI): domain Eukaryota; kingdom Metazoa; phylum Chordata; class Mammalia; order Rodentia; family Sciuridae; genus Sciurus; species Sciurus vulgaris. The sequence goes on along the minus strand of NC_136468.1, from coordinate 141,227,647 downwards.
TGGCAAACAAGGGTGAGGCCACCACCCAGACCTCCAGACCTGAGCGTTGGAGTCCCTGCAGCCTGTTTCTTTGTAGTGGGGACAGGGAGGGACAATACAGGCTGAGCCTCTCCAATCTAAAAGTTCAAAATCCAAAATGCTCCAAAATCCGAAGCTATTTGAGCACCAACGTGACATCACAAGTGGAAATTCCACAGCTGACCTCGCGAGAAATGAGTCACTGTCTGAAGGCCTGTGCACTAAACATGTTTTATTAAAACTACCTTCATGCTCTCTGCATAAGGTGCATATGAAACAGAAATGAATTCCATGCTTAGTCTTGGGTCCCTATTGTCAGATATATGCAAATACTCCAAAATCCAAAAAAATAAATCCAAAATGCAAACTGCTTCTGGTCCCAAGCATTTCAGATACGCTCTAACGCTTAGCGCTGCCTCTGCTTGAGGCGAGTCAGGCCAGTCCCGGCCGTGTTCATCTCTGCTCTCCACCGTCCCATCGACTCCTCCACAGGTCACCGTGGTGATAGAGATCAGACCCCCGTCTTGCACACGAGGAGATGGAGCCTCAGAGAGGTAAAGACATTTTCCAAAGGACAAACAGTAAGCAGAGGGCCCAGCAGGACTCGGTGTCTCAGTGACCATGTCTGTTCCTATTGCTGTGAAGTTCGGAAGGCGGCGAGAACCAGCGAGAGGGAAGGATGATGGACAGAGCTGAGAAGCTCTCTGGTTGGCCAGCCAGAGGCTCCAGGTGGCAAGTGGGCGGGGCCTGATCTTTGAGGTCTTCTGTCTCTTTCCCTCTCTCCCCCACACCCACAGCACACTTGGGGCCCTCCTGCCTCTGAGTCTTGGATGGGAATATCATTTCTTTCCCTTTACCCACCATGGCCTCCCTCGGAAAGCCTCCTGTTCACCCTGCAAAACCCAACTCTCCAGGGTCCAGGCCCTTATTCCCCACTTAGAGTCCTGCTAAAGGCTTATTTGCTGTCTTCTATGGTTGGGAGGTGGGCGTTCCCTCCAGATTTCATGTTGAGATTTGGTCCCCCGTGTAACAATGTTGGTGGTGGAGTCTCTAAGAGGCAGTTAGGTTCTCAAGAGGGGTTGGTGCCTTTCTTGAGAGTGTTCTTATTATGAAAAGAGGACATGTCTCATCCACATATGCCCGCTTGACCTTCTGCTTTCCTACCAAGTCATGATGTAAGCACCCCAGATCCAGCTGCCCAATCTTGGATGTCCCAGCTTCTAGAACTGTAAGTGAATGAATCCTTTTTTCTCTATAAATTACCCAGTCTCAGGTATTCTGTTACAGCAATAGAAGATGGCCTATGACATGACTTCACCTGTGTCTTCCTAGTACCCAACACTAAAAAATGAAAAAAATTGGTAAAATGTGTGATGGTCAGAAAAGCTTCTGCTGCTTTGCTCAACCTACATTCAGTCCATGATAGGTCTTAGACAGTGGAGATGTGGAACCATACACCAGTGGGTCTTGTTTTCAACCAGGACACCGGTAGGTGGACCTTGTCATCCTTATTTTCTAGATTAGGAGTCAGCACACCACAGCTGGTGTGCCAGCTGGCTATTCATATAGATAAAGTTTTATTTGTACACAGTCGATGTTCATACGTTCATGGATGGTTTGTGCTACAGCAGTGGTTGAATAGTTGCCATAGAGACTGTACGGCTCCCTATGATTCTATGATTCTTACTCTCTGGTCCTTTGCAGAAAAAGTATTCTGCAACTCCTGTAAGTCAAGACGAACAGCCGCGAGGTTCAGAGAAGCTTAGCAACTTGCCCCAGGAAGCTGAGCAAGTCAAGGATAGCCCTGGGACTTGAATCTGGAATAATCCCAGACGACAGGGTAGATGGTTTTCCTGTACCCCGGATGTTGTCCTTGCTTTCTTCTGGGTGACCCGTCCGCTGGGTTCCCTAGTGCGCTGCCTCATGCTCCTGGCATCTGCTCTCCTGGCCCTGGCTTGGGCTCTGTGGGCAGCAGCTGGCTGCAGATCTCCAGACTCAAGCTGGTGCTTTAAGGGATATTGAGGCCAGAAGAGAGGGAGCGAGCTCGGGAGGTTGGTTTTGGTGGGTTTGTTTGCTCGGGTCCTGGGGACCTGACCCAGAGCCTCTTCCGGGAGTGAAAAGGCAGATCTCATTTCCCAAGCACTTACCAGCAGCCCCGAGCTGCCCAGCACCTCGGTCCTGGCTTCACTGCTGTGTCCCAAGCTGGAGGGGCCACCTCGGGCCAGGCCCGCACAAGGCAGGCCCCTCTCCGGGTGTCGGCCGCCCCTCGGTGTGGAGACAGACTCCTTCCCACACCCACATCCAGGCGCCCCCGTGCCTCCCTCATCCCCACCCGCCGTCCCCTTTGCGGGTGCCCAGGGGGCCTCTCCCCCGCATCCCGGGCCGCTTCCTCCCGCCCAGCGCTGGGAGCTTCGTTTCAAACCGAGATACAATTACAGATTCGGTTCCTTTTTCTTTTTCCTTTTTAATACGGCCGTTGTGTGCATTCCTGCCTCTCAGCCGCCCCTTCCCCTGCCGTAGGAAATGTCTTGGATTCTCTCGCCGGGGTGTAATGGTTAAATTGCTACCAGCTGATTAAACAGCAGCAGCCGGGCTGGAATCCTGGCGTTGGGGAACCTGGGAAGGCCGGGCCCGCTGCCCTGACCGCCTAGCCCAGCCCAGCCCCCTGCCAGGCGCCCCAGCCTCGCTCCCAGCACTGTGTGGGCTGCTCAATGGAATCCACTGGGGAGGGGGAGGGGGAGGGGGAGGGGGAGGGAGGGGGAGGACGCCCCCATCACCTCCGGGAACCTCAGCTCCCACCCTGCCCCTCCCCTGCCCCCTGCCAAGCACATTCACACACGCTGGCACACTCACTCATGGCATTCTCACGCTCAGGCACATTTGCACACTCACGGGTAGCCACACATTTACAGTCTCGATCACGCTCGCGTGGAACCGCCCATGCGTTCTCCCACTCATGCTCACGGACACACGTGCGTACACACAGCAAGCAAGCGTGCATACACACGGGTCCCACGCCCACGCACACGCGGTCACAGGCGTTCCCGCCCTGGCAGACCCAGGCTCTGTCTCATTCTGGGAAGAAGGAAGCCCAGAGGAAGGAGAGGCTGGCCTGCCCCAGCTCGCCCCCTGGGAAGCCTTGTCCCCACACCAGCCCCCAGGCGGGGAAGGATGAGAAGCAGGAGAAGCCTGAGATCAGAGACAGTCTGGGAGGGGGAAATGCAGGCTTTGGGGTGGCCAGCCTTGGGCCTGAGCCTACTCTGACAGCTGAGGATCCGGAAGTCAGGGTCCTTTCGTGAGTGCGCTCAGAGCTTCGTGTGTGGACAGGGACCATGGCCTGGCAAGGTGGACCTGAGGACCAAGTGACCTAACGCACATCAAAGGACTCAGCCAGGCACCAGTGTGAGTTATCAAGAAGGGCATGCAGGGTCTCAGGGTGCAACAGGTGTGCTCCTACACACCGCCACCCCCAGGGCCTGGGCCCTGGGCGCCTGGCTCCACCTGCTGACTGTGCTTCACCGGCTAAGTGTCCGGAGAGGGCCAGATGAGCTGCAGCAGGGCTGCCCCACAGTGGCCGTCCTCCTGTGGACTAGCCCTCCTGTGGACTAGCACTGTGGTCAGCTTGAGGCTATTTCCATGGAAAGTTCGGTTCAGAGGAGCCCTGGTGCATCCCCTCCCCCACACTTACTCAGAAGAGTGCAGGATGGAGGGGCCGATTCGCAGCCCAGGGAAGCCTGCCACCAGCCTGGGCACACTGCCCCCCCCCCCCCCCAGCGACCTGGGTCAGGAGTGGACGGAAGAGTGTCCCCCATTCATGTCCACCTGGAACCTCAGGATGTGGCCTTATTTGGAGAGAGGGTCATTGCAGATGTAATTAAGGTCAGAGTCAAGATAAGATCATACTGAATTAAGGGGAGGTTTGCATTCAATATGAGTGTCCTAACCAAAGACAGGGACAGACATGGACACGGAGCCAGGGATTGCTGGGAGGCAGCCAGCAGCCAAGGAACGAACTCCAGAAGCACCCAGAGGCTGCAGGAGGCAAGGAGGCACTCTCCTTAGAGGTTTTGTGCCAATTTGCTGGAGTGTTTGTGCCTCAGAAAACAAATAGACCTTGCGAAGCCATGATGTCATTTTACAGACGGGGGAAACCAAGACACGGGGAGGGACAGTCTCTTGCCTAAAATCACCCCATTGGTTGGAAACGAAAGCAGCATTCCAACCCAGGTCTGTCTGATCCAGGTCTGGCTGGACCTTGAATCGCCAGGCTCACCAAGAAGGGGAGTTTGTGTGGGAGGGAGTCGTGGAGATGGGCGGGAAGCAGCCAGGGTAGGGCCTCGGCGATGGCATCTGCCACCTCGGGCATCCTTTCCTGGGCTGAGTATCTGTGGGGACTGTGAAAATCCCCCTGGCTTCACTCCCCACCCCACCTTGCTCCACTCCCAAGCCTGTTACTCACATCTGCAGAGCTGAGAGGGGTTCTGCTCGCAGCTGGCCAGAACTTTCCTCCTCCCTGGGTTAGAGCTGCTGATTCTGCCCGGGGACCCAGAGCTGCGTGTTCACTCAGGCAGGGCTGCGGGGTGGGACACTGAAGGAGCCACTGACTCTCAGGGTCCTGCAGCTGCCCACCTGTGTTTGGGTGACCCCTGGGAATGAGTGCCTCCCTAGAAGTCGCCCCTGGCTTGCCTGGCCTACAGAGGACACTCTGGGCCCACAGGCTGCAGATCATCCAGACCTGGGTGCAAGTCCTGATTTTAGTCACTTGGCTCAATGATGGTGGGCTTTTCTCTTCTCTGGTGCCAGCTCAGTTTTCTCATCTATTAAATAGGGGTTGTAGGGGGAAAAAATGTACCTTGTAGATTGTCCTGGGACAAAAGAAAAGAGTCTGCACACACAGTGCCCGGCACTTGGCAAGGTTAACTAGTATCTGATTTTTTTTTTTTTTTTTTAAGCTCAGAAAGAGGAAGTTAGGGGGTGGCAGGTGAATAATAGCTGCACCCAGGGGGCAGATCAAAGGTGACCAGCTGAACTGGTGGGCGGTCCGGTGTATCCGTACAGTTCCCGGTGACTGGTCATTTCCCATGAGGAACGAGCCCGGATCAGACTGAAGGGCCAGGTGGGGACGGGAAGCTGCATATGGGACGGGCACCGCACTGCCAGCTGCTTCCTCGGGTCTGGTGGGGAGCCGCCCAGGTGGGCTCCGGATGGAGGAGCACTGGAAAGAGAGTCCGGGCCCTCCCCAGAGTCACCAGTGACCACGCGAGCTGGTCACCTCCCTGTGTCCTATTTATCGCCGTGCAGGCCCGGGAGGAGGCTGAGCTGGTCTTTGGTGATAAGGACGGGCTGGATTGAGCCACTGAATTCGTTCCTTATCCAAGAAATACATGCTTTCTGAAGTCCAGCCCTGGCCTGACACCCTGGCCACACGGCGGGTCACACTCCCCCCTCTGGGAGTTCACGATTCTCCAGGTTGACGGTGTCCCCAAGAGCACAGACTGGTGACAAAGGCAGACAGTTCCCTTCCGGGTTTATCCCCTTTCATTGGTGAAGCCATTCATCCCCGCTGACCCTTATCCCCACCCAGAGACAGGGGCTTACATCCAGTGTCCCTATGTCCTAGCCTAGTCGGTCTTCCTTCCTTTCTCTCTCTCTCTCTCTTTTTTGGGGGCTGGCCCTGCCTGAGGCAGTGCCTCGTCGTTTTCCAGCTCTAACTGCAACCCTCCCCTGCTTCCTATCTTTGGCTCGAACCCAGCACCTTCATCTGTGCCTCCGCCAGGCTCGGTGACGCCGTTCACACTCCTCCATTAGCGCAATTAGCACCTTGCTAATGAGAGCCACTACCATTTATTGAGCTGTTACTATGTGCTAGGCGCTGCGCTAAAAGCTTTCCCCACAGCATCTCATTTAGACCTGGCAAGAACCCGGAGGAAGACGACTCTTCTCCGCGTGCGCACACGGAAGGAAGCAGAGGAAGGGGGAGCTGAGTGGCAGGGTCACATGTGTGCCCAGTAAACCATACTGTCCTTCAGTGACCTGGAGACCTGTCCACCCCTGGGTCCTCACGTCCTGCAGGGTATCAGACTTGAGAGAGCAGGGAGGCACAGCAATTATTATTTTTTTTAATTTTACAAATGTACAACTTAATAAATTATATGTATTTTTTGGGGTACTGGAGATTGAACACAGGGGTGCTTAACCACGGAGCCACCTCTCCAGCCCTGTTTTGTATTTTATTGAGAGACAGGGTCTCACCGAGTTGCTTAGCACCTCCCTTTGGCTGAGGCTGGCTTTGAACTCGCAATCCTCCTGCCTCAGCCTCCCGAGCTACTTAAATCAAGGTAGTAATTCTTAAAATTCCTCACTTAATTTACTACATGTTTCTGTAATCTGTGGCTCTCGAGGCTGCCTGTGTCCATCATAGATTCACGGGATTCCTCCGGAGAGCCAGTTATGACTTACCACCACACCGCTGACCTTTGTGGCAGGTCCCAGACTTCTCCTTTTTAATTTTTCGGCAGCACCGGGGATGGCACCCAGTGCCTGCTAGGCAAGCGCTGTACCACGAGCTCCATCCCAGCCCTTAGAATCCTCTTTTAGCAGATGGAGCAATTAAGACTCAGGAATGTTAAGTGATTTGCCCAAGGTCAACTGCTAGGAAGCAGCGGAACCAGATTGTGACCCCAGCTCACGCCGTTGCACTGCCTGCATGGACTTTCTTCTCTGCAGAAAAGGAAAAACAATATCCAGAATCCCTCTTCCTCCCCACCTGCTTGCACCTGATCTGCTGCCCTGTGTCTGGTGATTAGAAGCAAAGGGGTCCCCAGCCACACAGACCGCCTGCGGTTCAGAGAGGAGGTGGATCTCTGGCCTGGGAGGAGGGAAAGCATGACAAGTTCAAGTTCTAAACAGACCTGAAATCTCATTCCACTTGAGTGTTCAAGAGCTAGTTGACCAATTAAAAGCAATTTCAGCTCTAGCATCTCTTTGAGAGTTATTTAAAGAAGACTTAAAAATTAATCTTTCATTTATCCCCAGAATAAAACAATGTGCTTGTCTCCCCCTCAGACGGAACCACTTATTTTCAAAATGCTGAGGTGTAGAGTTAAATTAACCTTAGTAACCCCAGACCCGAGTGCCTGCTCTTTCTGCACTTGGGACAAGCCGGCCTGCTTGGTGGCTCTTCTCAGTCACACCTGCATTTTTTACGTAGAGTTCAAGTCCCTCCTGTGAAAGAATCACTAGTTAGGCAAATATCGGAGCCGCTTGAGACACATGGGTCAGGAAATCCCATTTGTGCCATGTTTAGGAGGACAGAGAATTGGCCAGGGTGCCCTAGGGCAACACGGATCTTGATCCTGGGAATTTTCTGATCCTGGTGGGGATTCAAAGTCAAGTCTGTGCTTAATGGTTAGAGAGGAAATGTAGCTCTTCAAAAAATATGGAGGACGATCCAACATTAGATGGCATTAGAAAGATGCAAAAAAAAAAAAAAAAAAAAAAAAAAAGATGATTAGGGAGTGATTTTTATAAAACTTTCAAACCAGCCAAGTAGAGCGCAGCGAGAGACCCCAGTAATGTCTCAGTGCTGATGCGAATTTGGCGAGCCAGATGTTTTTCATTCAGGATAAATAGCAACCTTTAGGAAAAGACCAAGGCGCTCCCTGTTTGCTGTTCCCTGCATGTTTCCTCAATGGTGGCATAAGGGGCTTTCTGGTCTGTTGGGGCTGCTATCACAAAATGCCAAAGACTGGGGGGGTGGCTTAGAAATTAAAAAAAAGTTTGTTTCTTGCGGTTCTGGAGGCTGGAAGTCCACGGTCACTTTCTGGTGGTGACGCTCTCCTGGTTGCAGGTGGCTGACTTACTGTATCTTCATGAAGCCGAGAGAGGACACTAACGTTCTCTGGGGTCTGTTTTATAAGGACCCCAGTGTCTCGTCCACGAGACGCTCCCCACAAAGATCCATTTCCTCATCCTACCGCATTGGGGATAGGATTTCAACACAGAAATTTGGGGTACAGGTATTCAGTTCATTGCAAGGGTCTTTTCTATTTTGGACTTCTTGCTCCTTGTTTTGGTAAAAGCATCTTGATGTTCCTTGAGGAGACTGCTCGCTGTACTTTCCTCCCACCTAGTTCTGGAGGAGCTGCCCGCCTCTGGTTTAGGCAGGTGTGTGGTAGACAGGTTTCTAAGACGCCCCGGCATCCCCAGCTCTTGGTATCCACACCTTGTATGATCCCCACCTCTTGAGTGTGGCTGAGCTTAGTGATTGGCGTTTAGTCAATCAAATATGGCAAAAGCAACAGGCTGTGGCTTGGGGGATTAAGTTGCAAATGATTGTGACCTGTGTCTTGCTAGCAGACTCTCTCTTGCTCTCCGTTTGCAGGTTTGAAGTAATGAAGAAAGGGTGGTAAGGACTCGGGCAGCCTCCAGTCAAAGGCAGCAGTCAGAGAGGATCTGAAGCTCTGCAAGGAATGGGGGACAGTCAACTCTCCGTACCTGGAGATTCTCCACCCGTGGATTCCACCCACTGCAGATAGAAAATATTGGCGGGGGAGTGCTGGAGATATAGCTCGGTTGGTAGAGGGCTTGCCTCAAAAGCACACGACCCTGGGTTCAAATCCCCAGCACCGCAAAAAAAAAAAAGTTAAAATAAAAAAGAAAATATTGGGGGAAAAAGTTGTCTGTAATGAACATGTTTAGACTTTTTCCCATTCCCTAAGCAATGTAACGCACAACTATTCACCTACCATTCACATTGTGTCAGGTATTATAAGTTATCTAGAGATGATTGAAAGTTTACAGGAAGATACTGATGGGTTATATGCAAAGATGATTTATTTATTTATTTGTTTATTTATTTATTTATTTATACTGGGAATTGAACCCAGGGGTGCTTAACCACTGAGCCACATCTCCAACCCATTTTTAGATTTTATTTAGAGACAGGATCTCGCAGAGTTGCTAAGTGCCTTGCTGATGTGCTGAGGCTGCCTTTGAACTCACGATCCTCCTGCCTCAGCCTCCCGAGTTAAGACCATGCCATTTTATACAAGACTCTTGAACATCTGTGGCTCTTCATATCCCTGGGATGAAGGATGGGTCCTGGGACATCCCTCCAGGTACCGAGGGGCAGCCATACACCATTTTACAGAGTAAGCATTTTTTCAAAGTTCATTTCCCAAGTTGCCCAGCCATGATTCCAGTCCAGGTCTCTGGGACCCCGAAGCCGTGCCTTCAGCTCTAACACGGATTGTACCCTGGGGGATGGGGAGCTAGGGAAGCTTGGGACAGGAGGGTACGCCATCAGGAGCAGGTTTCTGGTGGAACATCGTCATTCTAAGGTCAGAAAGTTCCTCTTCCTGCCTCACATCAATCTCTTGCATGCTGGGCTCACCGCCTCCAGCCTGGTTTCCAGGAGACAGACAGGCCGGGCCCGGAGGCCGCCTCATAAACCCCCGGCAGATGAGGAGCAGGTAATTAAGTCCATCTCAGCTGTCTCCTCCCAGTCCCTTTCTCCTTCCTCTTGCTGACCTGTGCTCTCAGGCTTTGATCTTTGCTCACTCTGCCCTGCAGCTTCCCAGACTCTGGAAGAGGCCTGGGCAGAGTGTGGGAAGGGGACCCAGGACTGACGTGCAACCTGTGGGCCATGGAAAGAACTCTGGCTGGAAGTGAGGGAGCCTGGGGCCTGGGCCTGAGCCTGCCACACACGGGGAGCCCTGGACCCCCGTCCAGCCAGTCTCTGAACTTCTTTTGATGGCTCTGATATGCAAAGCCACTTACTAGCTTGAAGCCGCCAGCTCTCCCACTTCAACAGGTTAGGTGGATTACATCAGAGCTGCATTTTTGGTTTAAAGAGGGGCGGGGGTGGGAAGCGCTCGTTCTTCTCTCTTGAGTCATTACAAAACTGCTCGCGGACCCTCCCCCGTGCCTGAGGCCTCCTCCCTCCTCATTCTCTCTTCAGTGTGCAAGGCTGTTATTCCTGCCAAATGAGTCATTGATGTGGGAAAGTTAATTTATTTTGGCAGACATCACCATCGCTCCGAGAAACAGAGACTGTGCACCTCCTGCCTCAGAAGACACAGACGACTGGGGATTCATTCATTCATTCCCGGCCCATGTAAGTATCCCTTTAAGAGCCACACGCGAGGGCTGGGGAGATAGCTCGGTTGGTAGAGCGCTTGCCTTGCCTGCACTAAGGCCCTGGGTTCGATTCCCAGCACCGCAAAAAAAAAGATAAAAAGCAATCCTACCTATTGTTTCCTAGCTCAGGGAGGAGATGTGGAGATTAAATGAGGTGATGTGTAAAATGCTTATGTAATAATAATAATAAAAGCTAATCCTGATTGAGCACTTCTTGCAGCGCCAGGCTGCACAGCAGACATTGAACCCACTTTATTTATTGCCTTTAATCTGAACGCTGCTCTGTGGGGAAGGAATGATTATTATCTTCGTTTCAGAGATTCAGCAACTGAGGCTCAGAGAGGTCAAGGTGACCTGGCCACGGTCATTACACAGCTCAGAAGTGGTAGCAGGAAGTTGAGCCCAGGAGACAGGCTAAGTCTGGGCTCGGAAGCACCTGAGGCTTCCTCTAATGGGGGTCCATTTCTGCAAGGTGCTGACCACGTGGCGGCCCCTGGACTTGGAACTGGCTTCTCCTCTCCTGGCCCACCTGTTCTTCAGACGTGGCGCCCGGGCTGCAGGTACCATGATTAGCATCTCTGCTTTCTGGTTGAACAGACTGAGGTTTGGAGAAGTGAGGCCACTTGCCCGGGGAGGCTGAGGTGACTCAGAGGAGCGAAGAGGGGAGGCAGCTTTCTGGACTTGGAAGACACCCCATCTTTATTGGGCACAAATGACCTTGCTGGGCAGAGGACAGAGATGCCACCTTGCCATTGACACTGTAGATGCTCTGGGTGTGCACACATGGCTCCCGGCAAACAGGTCCCATGGAAGAGACGATGCTGTGTGTTCACCAGATGTCTCAGTCTCCGAGGCGTGCCCGTGGACCCAATCCTGACCAGTGCATGTAGGAGAAAGGGGTGAAGGCCACTTCCAGGATGGGCCCTGAGAAATCCTGTGATCCTCTACCTGTGGGGTGGGACACAGAGGAGGATCCCAGGAAGACTCCGAGAGGCCGTGAGACAGTGAAACGCTACGTGGAAGTTGCCTGGATCCCTGGATGAGCACCTGGAGCCGAGTGCTTCTGAACTACCAACTGCTCTGTCCTGGGCTGCCCTGTGGACCTCGGCTTTCCTTGGGGCACCACTGAGAAGGGCTGGGCTTAGAGCAGTTAGCATTCCTGCGTTCACTCAGGTGTTTTAAGATGTGCTCTTGGACATGACGCTATACCAGCCTGGGATTTCTCTGGGAAAAGACTCACCTCCATGAATTCAAGCTTCGCAAAGTAGCGCCCCCCGGGGAGGGCGCACAGTAGACCTTCGTAGATATGTGCAGAAGTGACTGAATGAACTTATCATCTTCGCAGCCTGTGGCGCACAGGGAAGCTCCCTGGGAGGCGATGGGAAGAGCCCTGGTCTTTTCCCAACGCTCACCCCGTCGCTCCCTGCCGCCCCCACCGGCACGTCTCCAGTATTTGCTGGGGAGACAACCTCAGGAGCCTGCCTGTCAAGCCAGTCATCGCTATACAAATATCACGCCGACTCCGGCCCAGCCCCACTGGCTTTAAAATCCGGGAAAAGCCACAGAGTGGGCTCCGAGCTGCATGCACTACATTCAGATGTTTACAGAAAACCAGTGCGCAAGGATTTGCTCGAAAGCTAAATTTCCTCTTAGCCAAAGCCCAGAAATACCTTTTAAACCCTGAGCAAATAAGCCGGAGAAGAAGCATTTTCCCTGTGATGGAGCGTTCAGAGGCTGGAGATCTTCAGCTTTTCCGTGAAACCAGCCTGCTGCAAATGGCAGGCTTCACAGGGACCCCCGTGCCAGCCACAACCAGAGACCTTGCAGAAATGCCCTTTGGTCCCAGCCCAGATGGTAGGAACAGCCACAAGCTCCAGGCCTGACTTCAGACTGCAAATAGAAGCAGCCCCAGAACACATGTCTAAGTCCACTTGGAGAATGTAGGCTCAAAAGAAAGTAAAAATGAGCAATTGTTTAAAAAAAAAAATTAACCAACCCAACGAGTTTCTTCCCCTGTGGAATGGTAAACTGAATGTGGTGTTCGCCGAGTAAGAATTTGCTAGCTCCAGCTCTGACACGGAGAATCTTGGCTGGCATTTATTGAGCACTTACTATGTGCCAAATGAGGGCTTCATGCGGAAGCCCCATGGACTCCATCTTCAACAAGCTTCTGAGACAGAAATTATTATTATTCATCTTTTACAGATGCAGAAGTCGAGATGCAGAGAGATTAGGGAACAAGTTCACTTGCACAGCTTTAGTAAGTAGCCGAGCCAGGATTTTAAATCCAGCCTATCACCAGATGCCAGTTCAAAACCCCGCACAGCCAGCTCTGAGACCTGGAGAGAGTTATTTAACTTCTCGGAGCATTGGTTTCATCGTCAGAAGATAAGAAAAGTAACGACAGTTCATTTGTGAAGGTTAAATTAGCTGCTGTAGGCAAAAGTATCTAGAAGGTCCATGTTTGCTCGTGGCATTTCATTCTGGGGGTTATTTCATTTGTACGGTACGATTCCTGCTGGTGGTGGCTACATGCCTGTCCAGGTGGACCAGAGACTGCAGGGGGTGTGGCCAGGAAGCGGCCAGCAGATGGGGGCTGAGTGCATTGGCCGGGGCAGGAGGAGGTGAGCGGGCGGGCAGATGGGCCAAGGGCGCAAGATGCACAGGGGACCTTTGAATCCTAAGCAAAACCGATGAACGTGCACATTCGGTCTGACGCGGCTCAGCTGCCTGAGGCCCACTGAAGGCCGCCTTGCTTTCTCCTTGCAAGATTTGGGCTGGGCAAGAAGGACGCAGGGAGAGGAAAGGTTGCGGTGGGGGTGGAGCCTTGGAGAGGGAGGTCCAGGTGAGCAGCAAGAAACAGAAAGGCGGAGAGCTCGTTTCTTGGTCTGCTGTAGCAAATTGCCCCAGACTTGGAGTTTGAAACGACAGAAATGTTTTCCGTCCCAGTTCTGGAAGCCAGAAGTCTGCACGAGGTAGGGCGCACCCACACCTGTAATCCCAGCGGCTCTGGAGGCTGAGGCAGGAGGATGCCAGTTCAAAGCCAGCCTCAGCAACTTAGTGAGGCCCTTAGCAGATCAGCAAGACCCTGTCTCTAAATAAAATATAGAGATAAATAAAATAAATAAAATATGACTCAGTGTGGCTCAGTGGCTAAACACCTCTGGTTTCAATTCCTAGTACCAAAAATAAATAAGTAAATAAATAACATTCAGAGAGTCCACCTGTTAGGGGGGCCTCTCAAACTCCCTATAGTTCATTTGCCTCCTAAAACTTATTCATTCTTTTAAATAGGATATAAAGCAACAAACGTCCATGTGCCCAGAACTCAAATCTGACCAATTTTTCCAGCATTTCTTTGATCTCTGTCTTGGAAAAGGGGGCAGCGGGTACAGAATAAAACATTACAGGGCCTCTCTTTTCTTCTCTCTGCAGAGACAACCACAGCCCCGAACCTGCCCTTCCATTTTTATGCATGTAGTTATACTTTAATTGCTGGTATGTGTATCTATTTTAAATAATTTATAGTATTTGTTTGTTCTTAAACTTTTTTGACAAATGGGATCACACTCTATTTATCCTTTTAAAAATTAACAGCTTTACAAAGATATAATTCGTGTCTAATGAAATTCACCCTTTCAAAGTGTGCCATTCAGTGATTTTGGTTATATTCACAGAGTTCTGCAATTATCCTTGCTATGTAATTCCAGAACATTTTCATCACCCCCCCCAACCCCCAAAAAAGTCCATACCACTTGGCAGTCTCTCCTCATTCCCTCCTCCCTCAGCCCCTAGCCACCGTGAATCTGCTTTCTGCATCTATGGATTTGCCAATTCTGGATACCTCATATAAATGAAATCATATACTGTGTGGTCTTCGGGGACTGGTTTTTAAATTTGGCCTATTTTCAAGGTTCATTTGCATTGTTGCAAATACCATACTTCCTTTTGATGGCTAAGTAATATTCCATTGTATGACTATGCCCTGTTTTGATTATTCACTTATCAATTGATGGGCATTTGGTTTGTTTCTACTTTTTGGCTGTTATGAATACCGCTGCTAAAACTATTCATGTAACGGGTTGTGTTTCAATTCCTGGGTGCACACTTAGGAGTGGAATTTCCCCCCAGAGTCATATGGCAATCCGTTGAACTTTCTGATATGTTGCTAAACTGTTTTCCAAAGTGGCTACGGTCTTCTACCTTCCCACCAGCAAGGTGTGAGGGCTCCGTCCTCCCCCGATTCTTTCCCATAGTGCTTCTTCTTTTTGATTAAAACCACTCCAATGTGTGTGAAGTGGTATTGTTATGGTTTTGATTTTCATTTTTCGTTTTTCTTCCTTCTCTTCTCTCCTCCTCCTCCTCCTCCTCCTCCTCCTTTTTTTCTAGTACTGGATTGAAGTCAGGGTGCTCTATCACTGAGTTACACCCCCAGCCCTTTTTGAAATAGGATCTTACTATGTTCTAGAGGCTAGCCTTGAACTTGAGACCCTCCTGCCTCAGTCTCCCAAGCTGCTGGGATTACAGGCCTGCACCTCTATACCCAGCTGGTTTCCATTTTTCTGATGACTAATAATATTGAACATATTTTCAGTGCTTATGGGTCATTTGTGTATTTTCTTTTTTCTTTTTTTTTTTTTTGATACTGGGGATTGAACCCAGGGGTGATTAACCACTGTCACATCCGCAGCCCTTTTATTATATCTTTTATTATATTTTATTTAGAGACAGGAACAGGGTCTCACTGAGTTGTTTACGGTCTTGCTAAGTTGCTGAGGCTGGCTTTGAACTTCAGATCCTCCTGCCTCAGCCTCCTAAGCGGCTGGGTGTGTGCCACCGCGACCAGCTATTTGTGTATTTTCTTTGGACAAATTTATATTTAAATATTTTGTCCATTTAAAAAAATTCGAGATTTTTTTTTCCTTTTTATCATTGTGTTTTAAGAGCTTTAAAAAAGTATACACGTTTATCTTTCTTTTTTTTTTTTTTTTTTTTATGGTGCTGGGGATTTGAACCCAGGGCCTTGTACTTGCAAGCAAGCACTCTACCAACTGAGCCGTATCCCCAGCCCATACATTTTTATCTATAACATATTACATAATATTCTCGCTATAAGTATTCCATCAGACTATTGTTCACAAATGTTTTTCCCATTCTCTGCGAGAATGAGTAGAAATTTTTAATTTGTGTTTAGTCTAATTTATCTTTTTTTTTTTTCTCTTGTTGCTGGAGCTTTTGGAGTAGTTTCTAGCACACCATGGTCTGACCCAAGGTCATGGGGCTGTGCGCCTGTGTTCTTCTCTAATAAGAGTGGCCTGATTTTAGCCCGTGGACTCTGATCTCAGCTTCATGTGTCTGCCTGGGAGTGTCTCGGTGTCCAGCACCGCTTGCGGAAAAGACTGCTCTTTCCCACTGCATGGGCCTGGTGTGCTTCTTGGAGATCTGCTGGCCACAAATGGAAGGGACAACTTCCGAGCTCTCTGCCGTGTTCCACTGGTGCCTGCCTAGCCAACGCAGCACGGCTCAGTAGGTGGCTCTGCAGTCAGGTGCCTCCTCCAGCTGTCTCCTTCTTAGGATGTTTTCACTATGCTGGGTCCCTTGCATTCCCCCACGAAATGCAGGACCGCTCTAGCAATCTGGGGATAAAGGACATCGGGATTTTAATCGGAATGCCTTGAACCCTCAAATCGACTTGGGGGATGCTAACATCTTGAGGGGGTTACGTCCTCCACTCCTCACTCATGGGCTGTCTTATGGTTTAGATCTTCCTGAATTTCTTTCAGTGATGTTGGACGGTTTTCCATGTTCAAAATTTGCAGCGTCCCTTGTTGCATTTATTCCTGAGCACCTTGTTCTTGTCCATGCTATTCTCCAGGGAATTGTTTTCTTCATTGCATTTTTGGATCGCTTAGTGCTAGTGTGTAGTAGAAACATATGGATATTTGTGCATCGATCTTTCATTCTGCAACCTTGCCAAACTCCTTTTTTAGTATGAATAGTTATATACCCCTCATGTGAGGTTGCCTTAGGATTTTCTACAAGCTGAGGGCATCTGTAAATTGAAATGATTTTACATTTTCCTTTCCTATCTGATTGTTATTTATTTATTTATTTTTCTTGCCCAATTACTGTGACTTAGTAAAATGTTCCCAATCTTAGAAGATAAGCTCCAGCATTTCATCATTCAGTATAAGTTCACCGTGGGTTTTTCTTTCTTTTTTTTTTTTTAAATTTATTTTTATTGTAAGCAAATGGGATACATGTTGTTTCTGTTTGTACATGGAGTAACAGCATACCATTTGCATAATCATACATTTACATAGGGTAATGGTGTTTGTTTCATTGTTATTTTTCCTTCCCCCCCACCCCTCCCACCCCTCTTTTCCCTCTACACAGTCCCTCCTTCCTCCATTCTTGCCCCCCTCCCACCCCCCATTATGTGTCATCATCTGCTTATCAGTGAGATCATTCGTCTTTTGGATTTTGAGATTGGCTTATCTTGCTTAACGTGATATTCTCCAATTTCATCCATTTGCCTGCAAATGCCATAATTTTACTATTCTTTATAGCTGAGTAATATTCCATTGTGTATATATACCACAGTTTCTTTATCCATTCATCAATTGAAGGGCATCTAGGTTGGTTCCACAGTCTGGCTATTGTGAATTGAGCAGCTATGAATATTGATGTGGCTGTATCTCTGTAGTGTGCTGATTTTAAGTCCTTTGGGTATAGGCCAAGGAGTGGGATAGCTGGGTCAAATGGTGGATCCATTCCAAGCTTTCTGAGGAATCTCCATACTGCTTTCCAGAGTGACTGCACTCATTTGCAGCCCCACCAGCAATGTGTGAGTGTACCTTTTCCCCTCCGTGGGTTTTTCTGATGCTCTGTAACAGACGGAGGAAGTTCTCTTCATTCCTACTTTTTGAATTTTTTTTTTTTCAATCATGAAAAGTTTGGATTCTGTCAGATGCTCTGTCTGCATCGATTGAAATGATCCTGTGGTTTTCCCTTGTTAATCTCGTAATATGGCAGATCACACTGATAGACCCTTATGTGTGTTAAACCAGTCTTGTGTTCCTGAGATGAACTCCGTTTGGTCCCGGAGCGTAATCCTTCTAACACGTTGCTGGATTTGGTTTGCTAGTATTTTGTGGAGGCTTTTTGCCTCTCTATTAATAATAGATATTTCTCCTTGGTTTTCTTTCTTATGACATCTTTGTCTGTTTTGATACCATGGCAATATTGGCCTCATAGAATGATTGGGGAAGTGTTCCTTTGTCTATTTTTGGAGAAGTGTTTAAAAATTGTGTAAATTCTTCTTCAAATATTAGGTAGAATTGCCCAGCGAAGACTTCATACCTGGGCTTTCCTTCATAGGAAGTTTTAAAATTATAAATTCAATTCTTCAATTGTTCTAAGTTTATTCCGATTTTCTATTTCTTCTTGAGTCAGTTTTGGCCATCTGTGGTTTTCTAGGAATTTTCACTTTACATCTAGACCATATAATTTGTTGGTATTCTGTTGTTCACATTATTCCCTCATAGTCCTTTTTTATTTCTGTAAGATCAGTATCTTTATCTCCTCCTTTCAGCCTGATCTTAATAACTTCAGTTCTTTTCTTTTTCTTTTGGTCTAGTCAATTGTGTGGATCATTTCCAAAGAAGCAACTTTTGGTTTTGTTGATTTTCCCCATTGTTTTTCTAGTCTGTATTTAATTTACTTCTGCTCTGGTCTTTATTATTTCCTTCCTGTGGCTTACTTTGGGCTTAGTTTGTTCTTCTTTTTCTTCTTATTTATTTATTTTTGTGGTCCTGGGGATTGAACTCAGTGGCACTCTGCCACCGAGCAATATCCCAGTCCTTTTTAATTTTATTGCCAAGTTGCTGAGCACCTTGCTGAGGCTGGCCAGAAACTTGCGATCCTCCTGCCTCAGCCTCCCAAATTGCTGGGATTACAGGTGTGAGCCTCCAGGCTCAGTTCTGTCTTCTTTTTAACTTTACCCCTTCATTTCTGCCTCCTTTGATACTAAACAAATGTTTCTAGTGTACTGTTCAAATTTCCTTGTTGCTTCTGTTACTATATTTTGGGGTCTTGTTTTCTTTTTTACCTCATATTTATACCAACTTAATTTCAGCAGGGCACAAAAACTTTGCTTCAGCCTAGCCTGGATCCGTACCTCCTTCTGTATGCTGTTGTTGTAAAAATTACATCTTTCACATCAACACAGGTTTGTGGTTAGACCTTTATGCAGTTGTCTTTAAATCAGAGAGAAGAAACACACATTTATACTTTTTCTTGTGTTTACCTACTTTGTAAATAGGCTTAAAGTCTTTGTCTAGTAAGTGCAACTTCTTGGCTTTCTAAGGAACAAGTTCATATATATATATATTCCTGTTTCTTTGCATGTCTCATATTTTGCCGAACCTTTTTTTTTGGTGCTGAGAATTGAACCCAAGGGCAGGCACTTAAGCACTGAGCCACATCCCCAGCCCTTTTTACTTATTTTTTAAGTTTTGAGACAGGGTCTCGTTAAGTTGCTGAGGCTGGGTTTGAACTTGCAATCCTCCTGCCTCAGCCTCCCAAGCTGCTGGAATTGTGGGCTTGAGCCACCATGCCTGGTTTAACAGGATATTTTTAATAACACAATGTGGCAACTCTGGAGATCAATTTTTCTTCCACCCCTGTTTTTTTTTTTTAATATTTATTTAGTTGTCATGGATCTTTTATTTATTTATTTATTCATTTGCTTACTTATAGGCGATGCTGAGGATGGAACCCAGGGCCTCACACATGCCAGGCAAGTGCTCTACTACTGAGCCACGACCCCAGCTTGTGGGTTTTTGTGTCTGCTGTCTGTTTTTGTTGCTGTTTGTTTGTTTAGTGATTTCCTGGACTCATTTTGTAAAATTTGTATTCTTTGTTGTGTTTGGCACTGAAGCCTTGATTGATTAGCTTAGCAGTGCTTTAAGCTATTTATCAGACAAAGAGTTCCTTAAATGCCTCAAATCCATCGTCTTCCAGCCTCTCCTGAGGGGCTCTGGTGTGTGTTGGGGCGTCCCTCCCGGCTGTGAGGAGCTTGGCACAGCTGCCTCAGCCTCTGCTTCTCCTGTGCAGAGCCTCAAGGTCAACCAGAACTGAGAGGTGAGGCCTTGGCAGCCTCAAGGTCAACCAGAGCTGAGAGGTGAGGCCTTGGCGGCCCTGTGGGTTTGCCTGACTTCTGGATTTCTAGGCAGAGACAGAGTTTTTCAAAGTCCTTTGTGGATAGCCCAATCCCAGGTTTTTCCCTTTCAGCTTTTTGACCAGCCTCCTTTAGCCCCAGCTGGTAAAAGTGGGATGTTAAAGAATTGCTGAGGATTCTTCTTTCCAATGCCTGGGGCGGGAGGGGGTCAGCTCCCAGTCAGCCGAGTTAACCACAAGCTCTGAGAATGGGGTTCTCCTGCAGCTGCCCGTCAGGTCAAAGAGGAGCAGCCCTCTGCAGGTGGGACTCTACTTCCCTCTGGTCCCTGGCGGCCATTGGCTTTCATAGCTACCATGGTCGCAAGCTGCTGGGTTTTCAGACCCTCACAAAACCAGGAAGGAGGACGAGATCGGAGTTTGTCAGACTCCCTAAAGCTCACTCTGCTCACTTAGATCAGCCACTTAAAAAAAAAAAAATTATCCTTGGCTTGTTGCAAGCCTTTCGTTAATTTCCAGTGTTCTAAAAGAGTTCATTTTGGCCTTCTTTTTTTTTTTTGGTGGTGGGGTACCTGGGGTTGAACTCAGGGGCACACGACCACTGAGCCACCTCCCCAGCCCTGTTTTGTATTTTATTTAGAGACAGGGTCTCACCGAGTTGCTTAGCACCTTGCTTTTGCCGAGGCTGGCTTTGAACTCGAGATCCGCTTCCAGAGCCGCTGGGATGGCAGGCGTGGGCCACCGTCCATGGCTTGGCCATTTTTGATGGTGTTCTTGCTGCTTTCATGGGGAAGCAGAATTTCAGAGGTACTTTCTCCCATGCTGGAAGTGCTTCCAGAGAGAAAGATGCTACTTGGGAACTTAATGATCATTTTGCAAATTGGTTTGTTTTCTTAAAATTGCCTTTTTATCTACAGGTTAATATCTAGAGACCTAGTTTATCCCTATAAACCGTTGAAGAGTATTCTAAGATTTTTTTTTTTTTCTTTTTTGCAGTGCTGGGGATGAACCCAGGGCCTCGGGCATACAAGGCAGGCCTCTGCCCCTGAGCTGCCTCCCCAGCCCCGGTATTGCCCACCATTCAACCTGCTCCTGAAGTCCTCCCAGGAAAGTGAGGTCCATTAGCTAAAACCGCTCCACGTCCGTGGTCCGTGGGAGGGGAGACAGCCACACCGCGCGTTAGACTTTACAGGCGCTTTGGCATGGCTGACTGGACGGTGCCAATGCTGCCGAGCTAGGCGTTACGGTGGTTCCCATTTTGCAGAGGAAGAAATTGAGGCTCAGCGAGGTGAAGGGGCCTGCTGAGGGTGGAGCAGTAGTGAGTGGCAGAGCCGGCAAGCAAACTGGGTCTGGCTCCAAGTGCTGGGTGTTTTCTGGATCACCCCAGTTGCTCTCTAGCAGTTTACAGAAAGCAGGTAAGTTGGCCAAGAAAACAGCCGAGGGCTTTTTGGACTTGGTTCCCTGGTGCTCCAGGGTCGGCTGGTGCTGGGATTTGAGAGCTGGGTGGACAGAGCGGGTGGCCCTGGACCGGGGTCTCCACGCGTGGCTTGGCCAGCTTTCTCTTCTGTCTTTAGCAGTGCCAGGGGGGATAACGGAGGAGTGAGAGCAAACAGGAATTTTCTGACGACCTCTTGGGCCCCCAGTCTGGAGCTGGGCAGGGGAGGGCTGCTCCCAGCAGCGTAAGATGCACTTGCAAAACAACCCACGTGTAAAAACCTGAAGTATGATCAAAAATGAAACCCCGGCCCAAAGTGGCAACGGAAGAGCTGTCCCATGGCCCGTCTGGTTCCCTAATGAATTGCTTCAGCAGTGACGTGGGTGGTCAAGGGAGAACCCAGACCTGCTGAGCTGGGTTGCCAGGATCACTCTGGTGGGAGCCACAGGGAGCAGAAGCCCCGAGCGATGAAACCTGGGCCCGGCAAGTTTTAACAGAGAGAAGACACTCAGAAAGGGACTCGGTGGGAGGTGATGAGGCTGGGATCGGTGCAGTATCACACAGCAACGAGCCCAAGACAGGGCAGCGCCAAAGCCAGGTGTGCCTGCTCGGTGGCTGCGGCTCTGCCCCTGGGGGACGGGAATCGCCTTCTGCGAAGGACCCCCCACTTCTGCCTCCCTCACCCACTTCAACCTCCATGCCTCTTGCTGGCCCCTGGCACCTACAGGCAGAGGCTGTTTGATAGACAGGATGCACATTCTGACCTGGCCTCTCTGCAGCTTAAATATGTGGATACTAACCGCCCCCCCCCCACAACAGAGTTGCTAGGATAGCTGGATAATGAGCACATCAAGGGCCTGGTGCCATTAGATCCTGGCACTCGTACCTTCTCAATAAGTGTTATTGGCTCTTATCTACAGCTACATTCAACATGGGCAAACTGGGAGCAGAGCCCTTCTTGGCTTTTATTCACTCATTGAGCCCGTGTTTAATGAGCATCTACTCGGTGCCAGGCATGGCACTTGGAACTGAGGCCAGAAATTTTAAAAGTTCATTTTCCTTAAGTAGTTCCTGCTCTAGCGGAGAGACAGAAATGGGAACCAGGTGGCAGGATGCCCGTGTGGTAACAATGACAATTGTGAACGTTTATTGACTACTCGCCACGTGCCAGTTATAAAGCACTTTGTGTTATTATCTCATTGGCTCCTTACAGGGTGGGCTGGGTTCTCTGTTTTAAAGGTCTGGAGACTCGGAAAGCTCGTGTCTCAGCCCAGGGTCCTGAGGCCAACAGGTGCCCATCTGAGTTTCCATTTCGGGGTGGAGAAGAGTACACAGTAGACAGAGGGGCTTGGAGGTCTGAGAGGTCACAGAAGTTGGGTTGGTGACTCACAGAGCATCCTAGGCTGCGGGCCCCTGGCAGGGAGCTGGCTCCACTGAGCAAAGCTACCAGGAGCCTGCAAAGGGCTGACTCAGAGGTTCTCGCCTCGTATCTCGTTGGTTTTATCAGATGGGCTTGCATATGTGAGGCCGAGGGTTCAGTGAGGGTTGGGGTCTAAATCTGGCACGACTTCAGCCTCTGAACGGTGAGCCGTCATTTGCTATTAAAGCAGTCCTCGCTTTCGCTGGGTTTGGACGCGCACGAATTGCAGTCACCTTGTTTAAAAAACAACCCCGGCCGCGCACAGCGGTTTGCATTGTATCCTCCACCCTGGAGCCAGTGCAGAGTTGGCCGGGAGCAAAGCAGCCCACCCATCCCTGTGCGTCCTGACCGGGGACAGTCACACCGCTGCTTTCAGACGCCTGGTCACTGCCCATCTGTTCTTCACGCAGAAGGCGAGGCGAGTAGTGGTATTGCCCATGTCTCTCGGTGACAAGCCACGTGACGCTTTCCACCCATGGAGAAGGAAAGGAAGGAACTGGCCTGCAGCCTGCGTCCTGCGTCCTGCGTCTTGCAACCTGCAACCCAGAGGTGTCTTCTTCGTCCTCTGTCCTGCGTCCTGCGAAAGATGAAAGGGAAGAAGAAATGAAAAGGGATAATGCGGAATTGAATGGTTGGTGGGGCTTGTATTCGAATTCTCCAGAGAAACAGAGCCAGTAGGAGATGATAGATGGATGGATAGACGGGTAGATTTTAAAAAACTGGCCCACAGCATCATGGAGGCTGGCAAATCCAAAATCTGCAGCATAGGCTGACGGCTTGGAGACTCAGGGAATAACTACCATTGCAGTTAAGCCCAGAGGCAGTCTGGAGGCAAAATTCCTTCTTCAGGAGAGACCAGACTTTTACTTTTTTTTTTTCTTCTTTTATTTTCTTTCCCCTCTTCCTCCTTGTCTTCTTCTTCATCTATTTTTTTTTAATTTAAATTTTTTCTTTCTGTTTCTTAAAGGGGCCAGTTGTTATGGTTTTTGTTTTGCATGAAAACCTTCAACTGATTAGACAAGACTCACCATATCATGGAGAACTTCCTGCTTTACTCAAAGTCTGCCTATTTAATTGTCAATCTTATACCTGCATAGAAGTATCCAGAATAATGTTTAACCAAATATCTGGGTGCCATGACCCAGCCAAGTTGACACATAATGTTAACCATCACAGAGATGTGGAAGTAAGAGATGAGGGAACTTGTGGTAGAAAGGATGATGTCCCAGATGAAGAGGCTGGCCGGAAGCCTTCGTAGACATTTCACAGCATCAAAAGCACAAAGGACAAAATGCTGGAAACTGATCCAATCTTTGAAAAGAAGATAACGATTTGCCCAGGCACAGAAAACCAGGTCATCTCTGTGTCATGAACCGTGAGACTGAGCCGGCTAGCAATATTTTGGCTACTCTCGATGGCTTTTCTGCACAGAAATACAATTCTCAGCTTCTAAAGTTTCAAATAAAAGTAAACTAAAAAAAAATGTTACTTTTCCTATTTTTTTCATATCTTAAAATCTTTTTTTAATAGTGAGAGGGCTTTAAATGTTTGGCAAAAAAAGAAAATTTTAAAGGTCACAGAATAATCTTACGATATCCCATTCAGAGTCAAGTTTGTTTTGCACAATTTCAGCTTGTGTGGATATTCTCGCCGTGCACAACCAAAGGCAGATGTGTTCTTTGAATCACCCACACACCTCCACCAAGCAGGTGGGGCCGTCACCTTTTCTGACTCTGGGCAACAGGGTCCCTGCCAAGTCCCAGGCCAAGCCCCCTCCCCCCACGTTGGCCAGCACTGCCCGCCCCAGGCAGGGTTCAGGGTTCTCTACAGCCCTGGGGAAGTTCCCAAGGAGAGCAGCTCAGTTTACAAACCCATAAAAATAACTCAGGGGCGATACAGAGTCCCATGTC
Organism: Sciurus vulgaris; assembly: GCF_902686455.1. Classification (NCBI taxonomy): domain Eukaryota; kingdom Metazoa; phylum Chordata; class Mammalia; order Rodentia; family Sciuridae; genus Sciurus; species Sciurus vulgaris. The sequence continues at coordinate 141,203,547 of NC_136468.1, read as the reverse complement.
CCCGGGGCAAGACTCTTATGCAACCTGCCTCGATTTTGCAAGCCCCACCTGGCCCCATAAAGAGGCAGCCTGAGATGCACACCCTGGCTGACCCCACGGGGCAGGGACCCCTCTGGCTGCAGTGAGTGTGGACAGTGCCTTGACTGTGACCCAGGGCCATGCATTCACCACACACAGGTAGTACAGCTGGTTGACTGGTTGGTTGGTTGATGGACTGATTTAAATACATGGCATTTCTTTTTCCCTTTTTAATTTTTGGCAAGGTATGTGAGTAATGAACAGTCAGTAAAAAAAAAAAAAAAAAAAAAAAATTCAGAATATACCTAGGCCAAAAGAAAAAAATCGAAACTACCCATAATTCAGCCACCCAAAGAGCACTGCTGTTAGCTGCAGAATTTTCTGGAAGCTACTCACCAAATGTGTGTGGTGCAGAGCTGTAGACCACAGACTTTAGTGCCGCCCACTTGGGTTCACCTCTTAGGTGGCTTAATGTCTCTTGCTTGGTTTTTCTTTTAGCAAAGTGAATGAGCAATAGCAGCCCTTTGTAAGGGTGTTGTAGGATGAGGGTTTTTCCGGTCCAGAGGAAGAGGTTTGCACTTCAGTTTTTGTGCACATTCTTAATTATTTCTCGAGGATAAGTGCAACCATAGTGTCATAAGAGGAGATACACTTTGATGACTTTGTTCACCTCTTGTATTAATCTATTTACTGTTGCTATAACAAAATGCCCAGTGCTGGGTTCTTTATAAAGACAAGAGGTTTACTTAGCTCATAGTTTTAGAGGATGAAAGTCCCAGATTGAGCGATCCCATCTGTTTAGCCTGATGAAACCTGTGGCCCATGATGTCACAGGGGTGGGAGTGCGTGGTGCCCAGATCACATAATGAAGCAGGAGGCTAGAGGTTTGTGGCTTTTTTTTTTTTTTTTTTTTTCTTTCTTTCTTTCTTTCTTTCTTAAATAACAATTTGTTTTCATGGGAACCCACTGGGATCTGGAGAGAACGACACCAATGCCTTCAGAGGGTGATGCCCCCAGCCATCTAACCTTCCCCCACCACGGGCCCCACTTCCTAAAGGGGCCACGACCTCAACACCACCTCAACCCAGGGCAAGTTTCTAGCTCATAAAATTTTGGGAGACACGCTCAACCATATTGGAACCACAACACCTGCCAAGTAAAAACACCGTTCAGACCGGGAGGCTGGGGCCTCTGTGGAAGAAGGAATGGGTCCCGCAACCAGCCTCCAGGCAGGGGAGGCCCAGAGGCCGTGCCTCCTGCCAGGGCACATATGTGTCAGCTGGGTGAGGACAGGCCCTGTGTCAGCCCTGCTCCCCGCTGTGTCTCCCACCTCCCGGTGACTGGAAGGAACTTAGGAGAGCCGGGATTTCCGAGACTGGCACTTCTGCTACCGGGAGGCACTAACCTGGATTCCTCTAGGGCGCAGGCTTTGTTAAATTCTGGAATGAATAAAATATTAAGCGGTGCACTTCAAAGAGGAAAGGAGGGTGTGAGAACCCCCCAGAAGGAGAGAGCTGGAACAAAGCAAGCGGAGGAGGAGAGGCAAAAATAAATAACTGCGTCATTATCCGCATTGTCATTTGATTGACACGTCTTGAATCATTTATGGCGAGCTCCGCCTCTTTCTAATAATATGGAAATCGGGGACGCGTTGCTTGCAGTGGTGACGAGGAGCGCGCTTCCCAGAACGTCCTCAGGTGAGGGGGACAGATGTTGGCGGCGGCGCAGTCATTAAGGTGCGGCGTGATTGATGGGCGGCAGCGGTGGCCACCGTGGGCTTCCTGCCGGGCGCTGCTCTCGACACGTGGAAGCGCCGTGATGGCTTCTCGGGGCGCTTGTCCTTGGAAGAACGATCACGCATCCATCACACCCGCACCGGGCGCCCACTGCGGAGGGCGCAGGCTCGGTGGTGCCAGGCGTGCAGACCGATGGCTCACCGCTGCGACCGTGACGCCGTGCGATCCCCTCCTGCGCGGCGAGGCCTGGCGCTGGAGGCCCCTGGAGCCGGCCGGGGACACCTCTGAGCTGCGGAGGAAGAGGCACCCCGAAGACCAGAGGGGCCCTCCTGGTGTTCGCACAGGTGCTCAGAGGCCGCAGGATTGAGAAAGTGGGCTCGATGTCACCCTGACCCAGCTGGGGTCCCTGGATCTGCCAGGGGCCAATGGCTCGACCTTCTGAGCATCCTTCTCCTTCCCTATAAAAGGGAGTGTGGCCAGGTAAAGGTACCAGATGCCCAATTATATTTAAATTTCAGAGAACAGGAGAGCCACTATTTAGTATAAGTATACCCCAATCAAGGCATGGGATAGACTTATGCTAAAAAATCTTTTCCACTATTTTTCTGATATTCCAATTGATCGAGGTGCCTGCTGCTCTTTTCCCTTGCTTCTTTCCTCTCTCCCTTCTTTTCTTCATCTCCCTTTTTCTGTTTGCTAAAGCTGTACCCCTGGAAGGGTCATCTTGATGGCTCTGATGGACACCTCGCCCAAGCATGGTGTGGAATGGAAAAAGCAACCCGACGGCGTTTATTGCTCAATAAAGTGTATGTAAATTAAATTCGCACAAAGAGCCCGCCTTTGGATTTTCACTTACTGCAGGGACACGAACACATAGCAAGCTGTCTCTGGTGAGGTCAGAAGGACTGGGCGGACATGCTAAATAGAGGGGTGCAGGTCTTGGGGTGGCAGCTAGAGAGGAGAGAGGGAGTGGAGGTGAGGAAGGAAGGGGATAATAGCACCACATGATACAGGACGGGGTCTCGCATGGAGAGAGGACAGGACCACGTGCATGGAGGACGGAGTGTCGGTGATGGACCACTCAGACCTCAGGGGCTGAGAGGTTTGAATCCCTGCTTGGTGTTGTGTGGCTTTGGCAAATGACCTTCCATTGCCGGGCCGCAGTGTCCCCTCCTGGGACAGGAGTCTCATTCTCCATGCCGAGCTTGGCCATCAGGCAGTCACTCGGGCCCCACCTGGTTGCAGGCAGGAAATCAAGTCTGCAGCTGAGAATCACGGAGGGTCTGCACAGCCTAACCCGGGCCTCCTGGTATTGCCGGCGAGGCCGGGAGAGCTTCGGTTGTTTGCTTAAGGCGGGTGTCGACGCCGCGGGAGGAGCTAGCAAGAGACGGATGCTGGGGAAGACTGGAAGGAGGGCTGGGGACTGTGGCAAACTGGAGACGAAGGTTCCTTGCTGAGGCTGCGAAGTCTGTTTCCCTCAGTCAGGAGGGAATGAGGAATGGTGATCGCTGCTTCCGAATTCTCCAGAGACGCTGGAAGCCTGTCTCCACGTGTGTTCTGCATGGGACATTTCGATGCTTGAAATGTTGGCAGCTGATTGGAAATTCTTAAGAACACTCTTAAGGAGAATGTCAGGGGCCGGGCTTAGCCCTGGGGTCACCAGTGGGCAGTCTCTGGCCTCCAGCTTGGCAGCACCGGGAAGCACTGCCCGGGTCCCCTGGCCAAGGTGTCCTCTCTCTTGCCAATAAAGAAGAGAGAAGAAACTCCACCTGGGAGGTGGGAAGGAAGGAGGCCCCAGAGGAGGACAAGGCGGATGGAACCGCGGGAAGGTCCAGGGAGTCTCAGGTGAGCCAGACGGGGAGCTATGTTTCTTGGTCAGGATTTCAGATTGTGGTGAACTTCACATAGGGAACCCCCGTGTTCCAGCGTTTGATTCGGAGGCCCTAGTGCATTCACCAGGCAGCGTAAGCGACACCCCCAGGACTTTTCCGTCACCTGCATGGAAACCCGGATGCCCATTCCGCCTCCCAAGCCCCCGCCGGCCCAAATCTGCGTTGGGCCGCTGTGGATTTGCCCAATCCGACATTTCCTGTCGGGGCATCGGACAACACGTGGCCCAAGACATCTGGGGCTCATCCGCATCTTAGCGTCCTGCTCATTCCTGCCTGAGTGACGTTCCGTGGGGGGATCGCTCATTTTATATTTACCCATGTGCGGGTGGCTGTTGGATCTTTTCTACCTTTTGGCTTTTGTGAATAGTTCACAGCTCACTTTTGGAGAGGAGGGAAGCCGCCTTCAAGGTCATACGAAGGACTGGACTATATGGATATAGTAGGAGCCCGGTGCGGTGGCGCACGCCGGTGATCTCAGCGGCTGAGGAGGCTGAGGCAGGAGGATCGCGAGTTCAAAGCCAGCCTCAGCAACTTAGTGAGGCCCTTTCTCAAAACAAAAAAATGTTTTAAAAGACTGGGGATGTGGCTCTGCGGATAAGCACCCCTGGGTTCAATCTCTGGTAGGGAAAAAAAAGATACTGTAGGGAGAGTTCAGAAGGCCTGTGAAATGTCTTCATTTCTTTTAAAATCAGAAGGAAAGGGCACTGGGCTTGTAGCTCCGTGGTAGGGTCATGCTTAGCACGTGTGAGGCCCTGGGTTCAGTCCCTGGCACATTAATAATAACAATAACAATAATAATATCAGAAAAGGGTCTAACTTCTAGAGTCAAAGGCAACATTTTAATTTGGCTTGGATTATACTCATCTTTATACCAATACAGCCATAGGAGGTAATTGTGGAGGAAGGGGTCCTCACAGGCAGGTGCCTGGGGACCACAAAGGTGGCCCTGTGGGGACACAGATGCTCAGGGACTCAGGCCCTGGAAGTCCCAGTGCCCGCCCTTGTCCCAAAGGGAACCCCGGTGCCAGCACAGAGCCAGCGGGTAGCAGTTGCTCAATAAATATTTTTGAAGGAATTTATGAATGTGAGAAGAGTCACAGAGCTTCTCTGCTTTGGTTTCCTCGTCCGAAATGTTGGAAGGAATGACCTGCAGCTCCCAGGGTGGTTTCAAGGGGCAGAGGCGGCCTCTGCTCACGAGTCCCCAGCAAACCCCAGGAGCACGCACGCGTGCAGTGTCTCTGAGACTCCACACCTCAGGGCCAAGGGCTGCGTGTCTGAGCGGTGGCTAAGGAGCAGGCAGAGACACAAAGGAGCAGGCGACAGAAACGAGGCCAGGGAGAAAGAGGATCAGCCGGGAAGGGCCAGTGGTTGTGTGTGCACGCACTTGTGTGCAACTGTGTGAGACTGTGTGTGTGCCCGTGTGTGGAGGCGGTTTGAGTGTGTGTCTCTGTGTGCCCACACGTGTGTCTGTCAATGTGCATACGTGAGGATTTTGTGTTTGTGAGGTGTGTTTGTGTGTGACCGTGTTCATGTGTGTGTATGTGGACAACTTCTCTGTAGGTGTGCGGAGGCGTGTGTGAGCACGCGAGGGGGCGTGTGTGTGTCTGCGTACAAATGAGTGTGTGTTGTGCACACACCCGTGTCTGTGGTGCGAGTCCGTGTGTGATTGTGTGTCTGGACGGGGGAGCGAGTGTGCTCCTTCTCCTCTGCCGGGTGGAAGGGGCTGGGGGCGGCGGAGGAGAGAATCCTCCTGGGCACAGATGTGGGACCTCTGCAGGATGCCAGGGGCGGGTGGCCAGTGGGGTCTGAAAGGGGGAAGTGACCGTCTCTGGGTTTTGTCTTGATGCCTGATGGGAAGAGATTCCTTGCCCAGGGCAACAGCTGCCCCCGCGTCCTCCACCAGGGGTGACCCGGAGCCCCAGAGAGCCCAAACCTCTCCAAACCAATTTGCATTAGAAATCAATGTGGGTTTCTTTTTTTTTTTCTCCTTGAAGCCCGAGATGTCAAGACCCGGGGCAAGAAATAACCATGCCTTTCCACCCGGGCTCACACTGCTGCCTGTGATCAGTCTTCTTTTAGACGTGGAAAATGGGGTGACTTTAAGGAATTCTGCTGACAGGTCAAAGGGAGGCTGTGGCCTCCCTGCCAAGGTGACCCCAGGGGTCACAGGAAATCCGGGCCACTTACCTGGCGGTCACAGCCCAAAAAGATCCCGCTGGTTTCTGAGCAGAAGTAAATTGAGTCTCTTGTTGATCTCCCCAGGGCAAAACCCTTGTCTTCTGTGGGAGGGAAAAGTGGGCTGACGGTAGAATGTTCCGGAAGATGTTTCTCTGCTCAGCTCCGGGTGCGGGAGAGTCCTGGGACAAGGGGCAGCTCGTGGGTCACCATGGGGGTCGAGTGCTGCGAAAGGGGCCCCCTTTTGGAGCCTGGGTTGTGCCGATGGCCACAGTCGCTGACTCGCTTGGATAACGTCAGACTGCAGGCACATAGTAGGTTGTTTGACATGGCGGCTTTGTTGGTTTCATCCTCCATCACTGGGAAACTGGTTCAAGACAACGGGAGTGATTCTCAAGAGGGGGTCGGGGGGATTGTTCGGTTCATGAACAATTCTAACAAGCCTACTGTGTGCGAGGTCCTGGGGGCTCAGAGGGGAATGAAACAGGCCACTGTCTACAGGAAGAGGAGGACCCCAGTGAAGGCGGAGAGCACATCAGGAAGGCCAGGCCTCTCCTAGCCACGTTCCCTGGGGGACAAGTGGAGGGTGGCAGGCTCCTCCGTGGAGGTCCCCTGGCAGACGGGCCTCCTGGGAGCGTGAGTCTAACCAGAGTCTGGAGGGGCCGGCTGGGCAGTCCCTGGAGACAGGGCGACAGTGTGGACTTTCTAACCCCAGACACAAGGAGAAACATGGCTGAGCGTCCGCTGGACGGGCCTCCCTGGGAGGACAGAGCGCGGCCCAGCTGCCCAGGAGCCCAGAGCGCACCCGCTGTCCCTGGGCCTCTCTAAGTCAACTGACCTGCCCAGCACCCCGCGCCGTGCCAAGTGGACTGGAGGTCTTCCAGGCACCAGTTACCAGCCAGGGAGCCCTGGGGAGGGTCATTTACTGACAGAAAGGGACCTATTGCTTTCTTTTTCTTCTTTTCCTTGCTTTGGTCCTGCATCTGCAGAGGCCGGTAGGGTAAGTTGGGACCAGCTACTGAGGATAAAAGGACAGGAGAGGGACGGGTCACTGTGGCCTTGGTGTGTCTTTGGTTTCTCTCTGGTCGAGGACAAGGGGGCAGACTGGTCCTGCAGCTTCCCAGGTAGTGGTGCTGGCAGAGAGGAGAGGACACGGATGAAGTCACCACAGCGGAGGCCAAGATGTGGGTGAGCAGCCTCCCCTGCCTCCCAGGCCCAAGACCCTGGCACAAGAGGCCATCTCACCAAAGCACCTGTTGTCTCCTAGAGCAGCCTCACGGGACCCCAGCCGGGGACAAGAGGAAGCTGTCTCACAGTTTTGGGGCAGGGGAGTCTGAAGTCAGGGGTCAGCAGGGCCACTGCCTCCGGGGAAGGACCCTTCTTATCTCTTCCTGCTTCAGAGCTTGCTGGCAATGCCAGGGTCCCCTGGTCCACTCCGCCTGCCTCTGCCTTAACCCCATGTGTCTGGTCTCTGTCCAAATCGCCCTCTTATAAAGACACCAGAATGAATCAGGGCCCACCTTAATGTGTGACCTCATCTTAACTAATTCCATCTGCGAAGCCCCTCTTTCCAAACAAGTTCACATTCACGGATTTGGAGTGGACCCGACTTTGTGCTGTTCAACTCTGTGGAAGAGCCAAGCATGGGGACCGTGAAGTCCTGGGTTCCGATTCCAACTATGTCACACACACATGGCCGCCTTGGGGTACACTTCTTAACTCCTCTAGGCCCCTGTTTCCTCATCAGAAAAGTGGGGATATCATGGATGCCCTGAGGACGGTTGGAAGAATTCCAACTGGCGCGAGTAGAACGCATAGTAGGTCTTACCAAATGGAAGAGCCACTGCCTGTATTATTCCAAGGATCGGCCTAGGATCTGCTCACCCCCTGCAGCTGGTGCCAAGCTCTGACCCCAGGATATGTCCACCCCAGATGTGGCCCAGAGCCCCTGGCATCTCTGGGGAAGGCAAGGATGGGCACCTGCCTGTCTTCTGGAGAGCAAGCCAGGAAATAATCACCTCCCCCACAAGAGGAAAGCACACACGTGTTCTGGAGAAGGGACAGGGACAGAGCAGGGTACTTCCAGCAGAGGGACATTCACAGGATTCCACGTGTGGTTCTCAGTGTCCTTGATCCCAGGCTGAACGGGGCCGAGTGAGGGTTTGTTTTCAGACAGGAAGTCTCAGTCCCCAGGATGGGGAGAGATCCAGCCAGAGCTGAGTTCCAACAGCCGCGCTGGTATCATAAATCTTGTGCCTCCAGATGAGGCACTGAGGCCTCCGCGTGTCCTGCTGCTGATCGATCTGTCATTGTCCACAGCACGAGCCCTGGACTCGAAGGGCATCAAGGGGAGAACTGCCCAAGAGTTCACCTGTGCCCTCGTGCCGGTGACGTGGAGGGTGGCTCTTCCTCTGTTGAAAGATCAGGGGACTTGAAGCTCCAGAGCAGAGGAGGCCTGGACTGCTTGTCTTCTCAGGCTCCGACCTGCCCGGGTTCTGCAAGAGACGCTCTGGGCCAGACTGCGTCCCTGGGCTGTCGGAATCTGCACGGATCTTGTTCTTTTGTCTTGCGGCCCCGTCTGAATCTTCTCTTTCTAAAAAGAAGAGTCATTAGCCTTCTTTTTGATTTAGAGGATGTGAATGGAGAAGTTCAGTTTGTCACCCTCTGAACAATGGCTTCATCTCTTTTAGTTTCCTCATCCGTATAGAGAGAGGATTATAAAACCTTCCTTCTCTGCCGGCCACAAGGAAGACATGAGCTATCCTGTGGCTATCAATCAGTTTTTAATTGTAAACCACCTGTAGGAAGCGGGGACAGCGACTCTTCAAACACAGAGAGCCCTGATGGGTAGCAGGAAAACCCGTGCCTCCGAAGAGGACAATGGGCTCTTCCCACCAGCAAGCCCTGAAGACAGGAAGGGGTGTGGCTCCTGTTTCCACCCACCATTAACTCTCTCTTTTTTGTCCCTGGGGATTGAACCCAAGGGCGTTTAACCCCTGAACCCCATCCCCAGCCCTTTAAAAAATTTTTTTTCTTTTGAGACAGGGTTTTGCTAAGTTGTTCATGACCTCACCAAGTTGCTGAGGCCGGCCTCAAAATTGTAATCCTCCTGCCTCAGCCTCCCAAGCTGCTGGGCTTACTGGCATGTGCGATTACATCTGGCCTGTCATTAACTTCCCATTTAACCCAGGAAGGGGCATCTGGTGGGTAGATAGATCCCTGTCTGTGCCCTCGCTGCAAGGGACGCTGGGAAAGTGTATTTGTTTCCTGTGGCTGCTGTGACGAATGACCACCAGGCAGGTGGTCTAGAACAACAGAAATGGACTCTTACAGTTCTGGAAGCCAAAAGTGCGAAATGGAGATGCGGAGGGGCATGTTCCCAAAGTCTTTTGAGAAGGTCTTCCTTCCTCTTTGGGCTCCTGGTGTCTGCCTGTGTCTGGAGCTGCAGCAAGTGGACCTCTGCTCTTATCTCCCACCTGCCGTCTCCTCTTCCCTCTGTGTCTGTCCTCTCTGTGTCTCTTAGAAGGACGCTTGTCCTTAGGGGTCCGGTGCCCTGGGAGAATCCGGGACGATTTCATCTTGAACCCCTAAACTGCAAACGCCCTTTTTTCAAATAAGGCTCCACTCTCAGGTTCCAGGTGCTAGGGGCTGGGGGAGGCATCTTTTGGGGCCAGAATTCAATAAACTATGTGCATATCTGCATTTCAGCTTTGAGAGTGGGCAGGGAGTCCTACTTCATTAGACAAAGACTCCTCAGTTGTAAGAAAGGGGTTCACAGGCTGGGGTGGTTGGGAAGAACACCCAATGTCTTTGGATTTGGTGTGGCAAATTTTCTCTGAAAAGGCTCAGAGGGTAAATACTTTCAACTCTGAAGGTGCAGAAAGCAGCCAGAGAAAATATGTACCCAAATGGGTGTGGCCATTTACCAATAAAACTTTATTTACAAAAACAAATGGCAGTCCAGATTTGGCCCATGGGTTGCTGATGGCCAACCCCACTTCCAAAATATGAAGGAGCCCAGCTCGCCGTCGTGCTCAATGTGGTTGGAGACTTCAGTTTTTGGTGTCTTCAAAGCGGACTGGATGTGGAGGACTGGCTTAGCCCCTTTTGTGTTGCTGTAACAGAATGCCATAGACTAGGAAATTTATAAAAGCAGAAAAGTTATTTTTCACACTTTGGGAGTCCAATGTTGGGGGGCCCTGCACCTGTGAGAGCCTTCTTGCTGCATCGTCGTGAGGTGGAGGGTGGAAGGGCACATGTTGGGCACCCATGGGGTGAGGAAAGACAGAAAAAAGAGAAGGAAAGAGAGAGAGGCAGGCAGCTCAAGCTCAGCTGCAGCCCTTTTATAACCAGCACGAACCCCTTCCTAACAGCTGAGCCCTCACGACCTCACGAGACTTACGACCTTAGGACACTGTTGCCTTGGTGATTGTTTCCAACACACGCATTTGGGGGTCACAGTGAAACCATTACGAGGACGGAACCAGGGCAGAAATCAATCAAAAATGAAGACGCCTCTCTCACAGAGTGTGGCCCACCGCTTTCTTTTTCCTTTCTTCTTTGCTTTTGTCAGTGCATGTGATTGATCACTGCGTATAACACAGAACAATGAGTTTCGAAGTGGCCTGTTCTCTTGAATGAACTATGTGAAGGTGCCGAATTATGGGGTCTACCAAAAAAAAAAAATCAAGAGATGAGTTTTAGCTGTTTTAGAACCCAGGGTTAATGTGGCCCAAATTTTGATCCTTGGTTTTTGACTAGTGACAGCTTCCCTGACCCAGCCTGAGACCCGGGTGCCTCTGGTGACGAGGAGGAGCCAAGGCCACGGAAAGACCACGGACCATGCAGATGAACCTCGTTCGAGGAGAGCGGGGTGGGGGTGGGGGGCTGCCGCCCAGCCGTCCGTCCACTGGCACCGGAGAGGAACCAGCCACCGTACCCTGAAGGGGAGTCACGTGAGGTCCAGATTCTCAGCTTCCAGGATTGCAAAACAGGGCGAGCAATAGTGTCCCAAGGGCAAAACCAGAGTGTGCTTGGGCAGAAACACAGCGGTGCCCCGGGCCACCTACCTGAGTCCGGATCTCAGCTCCCAGGAGCTTCAGCCCTCCAAGCCTCCGCTTCCTTCTCTGTGAGACGGGGACAGTTGGGACCATCCCACCTGATGGGTGGCAGGGTTTTGCCAGACAATTTCCACCCTCAAATGTCTTAAAACCTAGCACCTGGCGCGGAGTGCATCTCAGTGGCAGAGCCCTTGCCTGGTATGCGGGAGGCGCTGGGTTCCACCCAGGACCCAGCACCCAGCACCCAGCACCCAGCACCCAGCCCCAGCACCCAGCCCCAGCACCCAGCTCAACAACAACGACTAAAAACAGCCGGAGCAGCTCTCGAATGCTCAGCTGATGTCAGTTCCTCACAAGTGTGACCAGGGATCAAGAGCGTAGTTTTGAAAACCTACCCATCAGGATATATATAGCCAAGGGACTGTGGTTCTTCCAGCCTGCCCCCCCGGGAGGCCGGGGCCTCTGCCTGCCAGGCCATCTTTGCAAAAGCATGTTCCAGAGTCCATTGGACTCCCTTCAGTGCCTCTGTTTAACTCCTTCGTGGTGGCAGGTCCTTTTTCTTGGAGAACAAACCTTTTTTTTTTTTTTTTTTTGTACTGGGATTGAACCCAGAGCTTAACCACTGAGCCACATCCCCAGCCCTTTTTTATATTTTATTTAGAGATAGGATCTTGCACTTGCTTAGGGCCTCACTATGTTGTTGAGGCTGGCCTCAAACTTGCAATCCTCCTGCCTTAGCCTCCTGAGCCAATGGAGTTACAGGTGTGTGCCACCATGCCCAGCCTGGACAGCAAACTTGGCTTTTGAACAGAGCCTCAAGTGACACAGAGCTTGGGAAGGTGAGCACAGCGGGAGATGGAGCTGGCTGGGATTCACTTTGGGTGAGAAAATATCTGTGGTTAGGAAATAACAAGCAAGGGTCCTGCGTGGGTTGGAAGCTGGCTCCAGAGGAAATCCCCAGAGGGGAACTCCAGATGTGCTTTGAGCACCCAGCGCTGCTGGAATAAGGGACCAAGCCCCTGGAGGGCCGGCTCCACTTGTTTGGAAGGGCAAGTTCTGGGGTGTTGCGGTTTCTGTTGATTACTGGGTAGGATTCATTCATTCATTCATTCATCCCACATTTATTAATTCTTTTTGTTCATTTGTTTTTGCAGCTGGGGATTGAACCTGCGACCTGCACACTAAGCCAGTACTGTGCTCCTGAGCTCCATCCCCAACTCTCACCCCGCGTTCACCCCAGGTTCAGGCCCTGTGTGAAGCACTGGCTGTGGTGGTAAGGACTTGCTCCTCAGACCTCAGATATTAGCACGATTTGAATCAAGGACCATCTAGACAAGGCCAGTGCGGTCTATGTGAATGGTGCCCCTAGGGTTGTGCAGTGCACAACCTGTACGACAATACATGGCAACCTCGCTTTATGGGGGAAAAATTTAAGGAAAAAAGACTCACAGGGTCAGGGAAACATTTGATGTAGATCGTTAAGGAGGAGAAGGAGTTTTCAAGACAAGGGGAATATACAGGTTTCCAGGCTAAGGAACTGTGAATACTGAAGTGCTGAGAAGAGTGAGCAAGGTATGTTCTGTGAATGCTGAGAGCTTTTTCAACTACTGGGAGGGGGCAGCCAGGCCAGGCCGGGGGCAATGAGGCTGAGTCAAGGTCCCTCAGGGGCTTCTGGGGGAGTTTAGGGAGAGCCTGGAATGTCAGACATTCCTTTCCTCTGAACGGGCCTCACAACCTCTGCTGGAGGGAAGGATTCGGAGGGGAAGATTCCAGAAAGAACACTGGCCTCGGAGGGGCACAGACCAGGTCTGGATCCCAGCTCTGCAGCCCTGTTGGCTTTGTGTTCCCCTGCAAGTCACTTAACCTCTCTGAGCTGGAGTTTCCTTATCTGCAAAATAGAGGTCAGAGCAATGCCTACTCCTAGGGCTTGGTGACAGAATGTGTCGTGAAAGTTATTTTCTTTCCCCTCCGAGCTTGGGTCTCTGACAAGCTCTTCGTGCAGACGTAAATATATATTTATTTAAGGAAGTACTGGGGAGTGAACTCAGAGGGGCCCTACCCCTGAGCTACATCCCTGGTCCTTTTTATTTTTTATTTGGAAATAGGATCTTGCTAAATTGCTGAGGCCGGTCTCAAATTTGATCCTCCTGCCTCAGCCTCCCGAGTGGCGGGAATCAAGGTGAGTAGCACCTCCCCGGGTTTTCTGTAGCTGTATTTGCGTAAGGGACAGAAATCAATAACGAGGTGGGACAGTCCTGGCCTCCGTGGGGCAGGAAGCGTCTCCCCTTGATTCAGGAACTCTAGCTTTGTGGCCCAAGTCGCGACATTTCTCTTCAGCATTAGCGAGCCCTCTCTCTGAGGTTTGTGAGGTGAGCAGGGCCCTAGCTCCACAGTGGTCTTTTAAAATGCAAATCTGGTCCCCAGGGCCGCAGGGTAACCTAGTTTGTCCGCTTTCGCGTCTACCTGTCTACCGTGGAGTGGCTGCGGGCGGAGCAGCGGGGGTCCGCCCCAGGCCTGGAAGGTTGGGGACCGGGCTCACCTGGTTCACCCCCAGGCCGAGAGCAAGGAAGCCCCCGGGGTGGAATCCGAGGAAGAAGGGAGAGGGCAGCGCGGCCCCCGAGCGCACGGTGTCACGTGGGGTCCTTCGTGTCCTCCACCGAGGCTGCGGAGGCTGCAGGGAGCCCGGGAGGAGCAGGGCCGCAGGGGCGCGACGAAGCTGCAGGACACTCGCTCGCTGCCCTCAGGGGACGTGCAGTCTGTCTGGGAAGCCGACCGTAAACGGATAATCCAGAGGAAAGGGTACGGTGGCGCTATCATGACCACCTGTCGCCTGTCACCCGGGGTTTACCGCGCCGGGTCCCCTGCGAATCCAGGGCCTCACTACTTAATGATGCCGGCAGAAGTTCTGCGATGGCGCAGCCTCCCCAGAAAACTCGCTCGCTCTCAATCCAAGGATGCTTTCCAGCTGAGCTACACACCCAACTCGCCTCTACCCTTTTAAAATTTTATTTTGAGACAGGTCTTGCTAAACTTGGCCTCCATTTGGCGATCCTCCCGCCCCAGCCTCCGAATTACAGGCCTAGCCACCGCTTGGATGAAGGTTTTAGTTATGTGAACACCTTCGAGAAAGCATCCCTTGGTTAGGGTGCCTTTAACACACCCTCCCTATGTCTGTGCACGCGCGTGTGTGTGCACGTGTGTAAAAAGATGTAACACGTACAGGTCATCCATCCCCCTGGGGCTTCTTCTATGGGCTTAGCAGTCTTCCAAGAACTGCAGTCTGGCTGTCAGATAGCAATGAAATCAGGCTGCATGTAGTCCAGACCCTGCATCTACCCTGAAGCCAAGCCGTGCCCTCCCACCCCGCTTCCAAACTCCAGAATTCCCAGAGGACACCCCTCCTCTCTCCCAGGCCCTTGCAATGCAGATGGAGGACGTTTCCCTGCAAAGCCCTCCTCCCAACCCCCTCTGCCTCGCTGAGTGGAATTCTCCCCGCCCGCAGCTGGGGCAGAGTCTCCCCCGAGAAGCTGAGACTCAGCCGGGATAGTTTCCCGAAGTGCCCGCCCTCAGTCCCCAGTCCCCTGGCCAGGTGGCCTCCCCTGCCTGGGTGCCCAGCTGCTCCTTTCTTACCTGTCTCCCTTCCCTCTGCCTCCAGGCACAGTCCAGCTGCTCCTTTCTCAGGATTCCACTTGCGACATACCCATTTCCTTGACAGTGATGTGCAGTGGTTTGTTTAGGGCTGAGTTTTATCTCTAGGCTCTGAGCTCTCGAAGGACAGGCCCAGCTGGTTGCATCTCCACCCTCAGCCCCGGGCCCTTCAGCACCTAGTAGGTGCTCACAAAAACAGGTGCCTAAGAAATGCCCTTGACAAGGAACAGGAGGCTGAATATTTGGACCGCTGATGTCTTCCTCCAGCAAGGGTGTCATCGCAAGAGCCGAGTGCCCCGTCTTCATCTGTGACTCTCTGGCACATTCTGGGTGGGGGCAGACAGCCTTGGGGGCTCCGGGCAGAAGCTCTAGGATGGCACTGCGTTCCCAGAAAGCTCGCTCGCTCTCAATCCAAGGATGCTTTCCAGCTGAGCTACGCCCCCAGCTCGCCTCTACCCTTTTAAACTTTTATTTTGAGACAGGGTCTTGCTAAACTTGGCCTCCATTTGGTGATCCTCCTGACCCAGCCTCCGAATCGCTGGGCTTACAGGCAGCAGGGTAGCCAGTTTCCAGAGGTGGGATGTTTCCTAAGCTCCCATCTCACGTGCTCTTCTGCCATGGACTTGGCCATGCAGCTCATCCAGAGGAAGTGCCCTGCCATCTGGATGAGTCTGGGCGGCCCCTGCTCCGCTTTCAGCAACAGGATGCAACGGAATTAGAGTCTCGCAGGCTTTCAGGAGGTCTCGAGGCTCTGAGCTTCACTTTCTTGGAAGCCAGCCGCCAGGTACGGAAGCCTAACCGACCAGTTGGAAAGGCCCCCCTGGAGAGACCCCGACATCCCAGGGTCCACACCAGCCACCAGGTGCCCCAGTCCTGGCCGCCCCAGGGAACTGGAATAACTCCCTGTGAAGCAGAAGGGCTTCCAGCTGGGCCCCACCCGAGCCCCAGGCTCCCAGAACCATGAGCCATGAAAAGCTGTGGTTGTGATTATGCCCTTGGGACTCGGGGCTGTTAGTTACGCAGCCATCACCATCGAGAGAGATCTGATGGAGATGCTCCTTGACTAGCCGTGGGTTACCGCCCAAGAGGCTCCTGGTAGGTTGATGGTAAAATAGTCAAAAACAGCCAAGAGGCCTAGGCCACTGTCCCTCACAGTGCAGCAGCAGGGCACACTGCGGAGGGCTGGTTGGTTGTCCTTTGTGATCACAGGGCTGACTGGGAGCCGCTGTAGCTGCCTCTGCCCAGTATGAAGGGCAGACCCTGTACTACCAGGAAAAGATCCAAATCCAAAATGTAAAGCATTCCTTTTTAACTGAAAATAGGTTGCTGTCACACCATCATAAAGTCAAAAATCTTAAGTGAAGCTGGGCGCCGTGGCACACACCTGTAATCCCAGAGGCTCGGGAGGCTAAGGCAGGAGGATTGCAGGTTGGAGGCCAGCCTCAGCAACTCAGCGAGGCCCTAAGCAACTCAGTGAGACCCTGACTCTAAATAAAATACAAAATAGGGCTGGGACCTGGCTCAGTGGTCGAGTGCCCCTGAGTTCAATCCCCAGTACCCACCTCCCAAATAAGATCTTAAGTGAAGCCCTGGGACCTAGGGGGTCATCTGTACATTAACTCCCCTTGTGGATGGGGAACTCTAATGAATGCGTTCCTGTGGCTGCTGAGATGAGGCTCAGAGAGGTCACCAGAATGCAAGCTTTTTGTTTTTATTTTTTTTGTGCTTAGGTTTTAAAAGGTCAGGTCTCTGCCTATAATTCCAGTAGCTTGGGAGGCTGAGGCAGGAGGATCCCAAGTTGAAAGCCAGCCTCAGCAACTTAGCAAGGCCCTGAGCAACTTAGCGAGGCCCTGTCTCTAAATTAAAAATAAAAAGGGCTGGGGAGGTGGCTCAGGGGTTAAGCGCCCCTGAGCTCAATCCCGGGTACCCAAAATAAATAAATAAATAAAAAGTTCAGGGTCCTTTTACCCACGGGACCAAAGTGGAGAATCGTTGGAATGGGTCACATGGAAAGCAGGTGCCACCGGGTCAGATACATTAAGAAGAACAGGAAAAGGGCCACTGGAATTGCATCCGGAAGAAAGAGCTGGACAAACCCAAAAGGAGGGAGGGGCACCCTATAAAATGACTGAGCCGTCCACAAAGACTGTCCATGTCATGTAGGCCAAGGAAAGACTGAAGAACTTACCAGACTAGAGGAGGCAGAAGAGACAACTGAGCACAGGGTCCCTTTGTGACCGAGAACATCATCAGGACAAACAGCCAGATCTGAATGACATCCAGATTGCACAATCAGGTGTATCCATGTCAGGTCTGGATTTTCATTACTGAAGGATGATTATTTTTTTTTTTGATACCAGGAATTGAACTCAGGTGCACTCAACCACTGAGCCACATCTCCAGCCCTTTTTTTTTTTTTTTTATTGTATTTTATTTAGAGACAGACTCACTAAGTTGCTTCAGGCCTCACTAAGTTGCTGGCTTTGAACTCGCGCTCCTCCTGCCTCAGCCTCCGGAGCCGCTGGGATTACAGGTGTACGCCACCGCGCCTGGCCTAAAGCGTGATTTTGTAAAATAATTTTGCTTTGTCTGAGGAAACCCACCCGGAAGCTTCCTGTGGCTGAGATGGGACTCTGGCAGCTTATTCTTAAATGTCTCTGAAAAATATGTATTTTTGTGCTCTCTACCTGTATCTACAGAGAGAGAAAGAGAGAAGGATAAAGCAAACCTGGTGAGTGTTAATGTGGGGAATCTGTGAAGGGCACATGGGAATTCTTATTTATTTATCATTTTTTCAGCACTGGGAATCTAACCAGGGCCTCGAGCATGCTGGGCTGGTGCACCACCACTGAGCTTCACCCCGAGTCTGGAATACGGGAATTCTTTGTACTGGTCTCACAAACTTTGTCTGAGTCTGAAATTACATTAAAATAAGAAGTAAAAACTTTTCTGTTTTTTTGTGCTGGAGATTGAACCCAGGGGCACTTTACCACTAAGTCACATCCCCAGCCTTTTTTAGTTCTTCATTTTAAGACAGAGTCTCACTAAGATGCCTAGGGCCTTTCTCAGTTGCCGAGGCTGGCCTTGAAGTTACGATCCTCCTGCCTCAGCCTCCCGAGTCGCTGGGATTACAGGCCTGTGCCACTGTTCCTGGCAAGAAGTAGAAACTCTTTTTAAAGTGTGTGTGTGTGTGGGGGGGAAAGGCAAGTAGTGATGTATGCAAAGAAGAAAGCACAGACTGGGTGGGGCGGGGCTCTTTAGACTGTCCCTGAAGTCCCTTTCTCCTGGCTCTCTGGTGGCATGATGTGACAGGCGGCCCCAGGCTGTCTGCGCTGCCTGTTAGGCCCAGAGTCCATGTGGAAGGGCTGCTGCTAACCTCCCCCCGGCCCCCCCGGCGGCTCCAGGGGTCTCTGAAGCTGTGGATGTGTTATCCTCTGAATCCTCAGAAGGCGCTGCCTCCAAGGAGGCTGTAGGGAGAACCCGGCCAGGGTGCACGCTGACGGCACTCTGCCAAGCCCTCGGTGACAGCTCAGACTGGCACACCTGCATTTTGGGGTCTCCTGTCCCCAGGCCACAAAGCACAGGATAACGGAGGTGGGGCCACAGCGGCCCTCCTGTCAAGAAGCCTGGCTGGTCAGCTCTTTTTTTCTGCCTTGGGCAGAGGCCAGGGGAGAGAGGAGAGGCGCTCGGCCCTTTGGGGACACAGGAGTCTCTGCCGGCTTGTGAGATGAGCCCTCCGTCTTTCCTCCCTGCTCTTCCCGTATTTCTGAAAGGAAGACCAGTGCAGGCCTTGTTCATGGGACCGGGACTCATGCATCTCCCCTGCCGGCCGAGCAACGCTACAGCTTGCTGCCTGTGGGCTGAGCTTCTGGTGGGGAAGCCAGGGGTTTGGAATCTCAGCGAGCTGTGTGGACAGCCACTTCCTGGCTGGGTGACAGGAGCCTGGAGACTTCTTCTGGGGCTGAGCTTAACCCATTGTTTCCCCTTGCCCTTGAAAACTTGGGACTTAATGGGTTAAACCCCCCTTTGCATCCTGCCTGCAAGGCCAGCGGCTTCGGAGGCTGAGGCAGGAGGATGGTGAGTTCGAAGCCAGCCTCAGCAATTTAGCAAGGCCCTCAGCAACTCAGTGAGACCCTGTCTCTGAATAAAATATAAAATAGGGCTGGGGGAGGTGGTTCAATGTGGTTTTGTTTTGTTTTTGTACAATCCCTGGTACAAAAAAAAGTTCCAAAATGATTTCATCACCCCAAAGGGAGACCCTGCACCTGTCACTGCCTCACCTCTCTTCTCGGGCCTCCGCCCAGGTGGCGACGGACCTGCTTTCTATCTCAGCGGATTTCCCACTTTGGACCTTTCCTAGGAACATGCCCTCTGGGGCGGGTCTGGTTTCCGTCACTTGGCGTGATGTCTCCAGCTCATCCGGATCTTGGCGCGTAGCCACCTGGTGCTTTTCTTTGCTGAATCCCCTGCTGTGTGGATTTCGCACTCCTTGTGGATCTTCCCGTCCGTGGATGGACGTCTGGGTTGCTTCTGCTCTTTGGTTTTTGTGAGGGGTGCTGTGTCCATGCTTCTGCGTGGGCGTGTTTTGGACCCTCTTGGGTACACGCCGGGCGCCGCCCGGGTGGCTGCGTCCCCAGGTGAGTCTGCACCGAAACTTCTCGAGAAGGCCCAAGCTGGTTCCTACGGCCGCCGCCCCATCTCACCCCCACCCTGCCCTGCTCCGGACGGGGTTCCGACTCCTCTCCACCCACCTTATTATCTGGTCTGTTTGCTTTGTAATCACCCATTTTTCAAAGGCGCCCTGTGTAGGTCTGTCAGTGGGGCGTAAGCACAGGTCGCTGTCTACCAGACCTGCAGGAAAACCATGGTCACCAGACGGGAGGAAGAACGATGCGACCATCGTGGAGACAGGAGCTCGCTAGGCCCGGCTGCGCCCAGCTGCCCCGGATCCGAAAGGCCTGGCCTCACAAACCGCTCCCGGGAGGCAGGTGGGTGTCTGGGGGGAGTTAAGACAGAGCGGGGTCCCTGCCAGCCCAGGCCTCTTGGCCATGAACACCTCCGCCCGAGCGTCACCCACGGAGACAGCCTTTTGCCTCCCCAGCCAGGTCACTGATGGCCTTCTGGAACTGGCGGGGGCAATGCTGGGTCCAGGTGTCAGAAAGCGGTTGAGCAGGGCCAACCTGTGCGTGTCGGGCGTGTGGCTTCTTCAGCTCCTAAAGGGACCCGGAAGCACAATCCTGTCATGGTTGCAAGGGCACCAACAGCTGCCACAGATAACTGACCACGAACGCAGCGCGGACTCGCATGCCTCGATCCGTGTCAGTCATCAGGGATGGTCCCGTGCTTCCTGTGCGCCAGGAACCGCGCCAACGCATCGTTTCATGAGTCTGCTTGGCCACCCTTGGGGCAGAGCCCTTAAGATCTCTGTGGCGCTCAGAGAAGGTCCAGACTGCGTCCGTCTGATACACAGGATGCTTTCGGCTGCGAGTTGCGGGCACCCGTCTTAGCAGGCTTAGTGGTCTAAGAAAGTCAACAAGAAAGTCACGATTTCACACACTGGGAAATCCCCGCGAGGGTCCAGGTGCCGCACAGCCCGCAGCTCCACAGTGTGGCCATCGATGCTGTCCATCTTTCCAGCAGGGCCCCGGCATCCTGGGAGTTGACTGTCTCTAGCCGCAGGGATTCCCAGGAGGAGGGAGGCTTCCCCAGAAACCCTGGCAGACTTTCCCGCCAGTGGATGGCGAGACCACCAGTGGACACCAGTCCCAAGCAAGGGATGTGGAGATCCCATGCTGGACATCATCATTTGGGTAGAATAAATGCTGAGGTCAGGGCACAGGACAAGGCCAACTGTAAGGGCCAGAGTTGAAACCCAGCCATGCTTTCTTGATCTCCTGAATGTCCAGGAATGTGTAGCTCAAGCAAAGCTTCACCTGCCGACATCCAACCCGTCCGCCTGTTTTTTTTTCCTCCCTGAGATGGGGTCTCACTGTGTTGCTCAGGCTGGCCTTGAAGTCCTGGACTCTGGCGATCCTCCTCCCTCAGCCTCCTGAGCAGCTGGGTCCACACCACCATGTCAGGCTTGGAAGAATTATTCCTTTTTTTTCTCTCCCTGTGGTGCTGGGGATGGAATCCAGGGCCTTGCACATACGAAGCCTGTGCTCTGCCACCAAGCGACACCCCAGCTCCCCACTTCCTTTGTACCCACGATTTCCAGTGCTGGGCATCCTCCACCCAGCTCAGGCTGGGAGCTCTCTGGTCCAGCTGACCAGTGGCCCAGCATGTCCATTCCAATCAGGCAGCTGTGCTCGGAGCCAGGGCAGGGAGCTTCTCGATCTGCTCCGGGTCATGTGTCCACTGGCATTAGCTTCCTCCAGCTGCCCGCAGGGCCCGGGCCTCCCAGAGCCGCTCCTGTTCGGACAGACAGATCCGGCCAATCAGCAGTTCTGGGCCGGGGGCTGGTAGGGCAAGGGCCTCTCGGATCTGCTGTCTGTCCATGTGCATCCGCTGCTCCCAGGCCTGAGGCTGCAGCTCGGCTGGACCACGGAGCAGGACCTGGCCCATCGCTGGAGGGAGATGGAGGGGTCTGGGCAATTAGCACACCACCTCTCTTATGCAGGACGCTGGATCTGGAGACCACACGGATGGGACGGGCAGTGAGGGTTTGGAGGAAAGAGAGGGAAGGATGAGAGAGATCCAATCTGCATTTCTGGCACCTGAGACAGTACCTGGTCCAGGGAAGGGCGGAGTGGGCTGAACTGGCCTGAAAAATGAGCAAGAGAGAAATTTCTTGGCCCCAGGGGAGGCAGAGGAGGAGAGATCCCCAGGAGACAGCAGCAGGGCCAGCAGCCAGCTCTCACTCCCAGGGGTGAGCATGTCCTCGTTGCTGTGGTCTGAATATTGGTGTCCCTCCAAGCTGCATGTTGAAATCGCATCCCCAGTGTGCTGGCCTTAGAAAGCCAGGCCTTCGGGAGGTGACGAGGTCACAGGGCAGAGTGAAGCCACAGCAAGAAGGTGCTACCCATGACCAGGATCAGGCCCTCCTCCGACACCAAACCTGCTGGCGCCTTGATCTTGGACCCCCCCAGGCCCCAGACCCCGTGCTCTTGATAACTTAGCGGGTCTTGGGACCTTTGTCGCAGCAGCCTGAATGGACTCAGACGCAATGTGACTACAGGCCCCCGAATTCAGCAGGCG